>NC_133361.1:40592579-40650377 GCF_049309525.1 Garra rufa
AGGGGACTGCCCTCATTAGCCCTGGGCCTCGACCGTCAGGGCTTCTTTGCCGAGCTCTTCTTAGCTCTCAAGACTTCCCTCAGGTCAGTCTTGGGCTTCGAGGAGCTCGGCTTAGAGCGTGGCTGAGACTCCCGCACCCTGCCCGAGGGGGGGAGACGGGAGGCAACGCTCTGTTTTTGTGTCTCCCTATGAGAGGAGCTCGGGGGCCGCTGACTCCCAACGGACCCCTGAGCTGGAGGACGGCGAGGGAGGAACTGCTGAAACGCCGCCGCTTGTTGCTGCGCCTCCTGATGCCTGTCGACGACGGCACTCACGGCGTCGCCGAACAGACCGGAGGGCACAAGCGGGGCGTCGAGGAGGAAGACTCTGTCATGCTCTTTAATGTTGGACAGAGTCAACCACAAATGCCTCTCCGCGGCGACCAAAGCTGCCATAGACCGCCCAATAGAGCGAGCGGTCTCTTTGGTGGCGCGAAGAGACAGGTCAGCGGTCCTCCTGAGTTCAGCCAGATCTTCAGGCCGAACTCCATCGCCCTCATCCAACTGTTTCAGCAGATCTGCCTGGTACGCCTGTAACACCGCCATGGTGTGCAGACACACACCAGCCTGACCTGCTGCCGCATAACCCTTCCCAAACCAGAAAGGAAGTAGTTCTCAACGGTTTAGAGGGAAGGGCTGGAGCCTTCAAGGAAGATGCCGAATCGGGAGACAGATAGCCCGCAATCGTCTGTTCAACCCGAGGCATCTCCCTGTAAGCACGCTCTGAAAGCCCCACCACGTGAGAATAATGGGTGGCAGACGGGCTAAAGACACGTGCTGAAAACGTTTTTTTCCTGAAAAAGGAAGGCTCCTGCGGGGAGGTGACGGCCGAGATCGCAGAAAATGCTCATCTAGCTTGCCTTTCTGGGATTCAGCCCGTTTCTCGACCGGCCAGTCTAAACTCATAGCAGACACAGCACGAGAAACCACCTCCAACAGTTCCTCATATTGGGGAGACTGAGGGTGCGGTGCTTCATCATCGACACCCTCCACATCAACCTCCTCGGAGGAAGAGAGGAGAAGTTCCGAGCCTTCTCTCTGGGGGGAAGAAACCGCAGAGCAGGCTTCCGAACCCAAAGAGAAAGCAGCCGATCCAGCAGGTGAGGAAAGAGAAAGGGACTCGCCCCTCTCCATTCCCTCTGCTAGATCTAATTGCAAGCCCCACGAGTGCAATCGCCGCTCCGCCTCGACGGAAGCGGGACCAGACCTGCGAGGAACGCTAGTGAAGACTCCCTTCTCAAAGAGAGCCTTCCTAGAACGAAGCACCCGCAATGGCATGCGCAGACAATGCGGACAATCAGCCCCTTCGAGGGCTGAAGCTGCATGCTGCGCACCCAAGCAAGCAACACATAAGCTGTGCGTGTCCTCATTCGTAATGAAACGAGTGCACGGAGGAACGCACACCTTATAGTGCTGCTTGCTAACACTCATCTTAGAGGACAGTAAAGACATCACTCTCAAAACAAAAGCTGTACTAACTTGTACAAAACAGAAAGCGATCACACACAGACACAGAGCGCTTGCTGAAACAACAGAAGCTGGCGTTGTACTTCGCACGTGTTCTTATGCTTCCCGGTCGGTGACGTCATGACGCCCGTGACATCGCACACTCTCGTTGGATAGTTGCACACATGATTCAGGACGCGGTCATGCAGGAGGCGTTCCCACAGCGTTCGACGCAGCTCGAAGTTACCTGGAAGGGAAACATCTACGTTCTGTTCAAAAGTTTACACCCCTTGCTCTTAATGCATCGTTTTCCCTTCTGAAGCATCATTGAGTATTTGAACCTTCTGTAATAGTTGCATTTGAGTCCCAGTTGTCCTCTGTGTGAAAAGAACAGTGCCATTATTTTCTCAAGTGGACTATACTGTATGTAAACGATTTTTGTGAAATATCTTGTTCAGGTCAGTACTAAATTAAAAATAACATGCATGTTGTATGATCCCTCTTAGTAAAATAATCAACATTTTGCAGATTCTGCAAGATGTAAACTTTTGACTTCAACTGTATGTACAACAAAACACTATTTGGCGTTGGCAATATAATGCATTTCCTCTAATATTCCACATTTAAAGGGATGGTTCACCCCAAAATTTTAATTATCCCATGATTTACTCAGCCTCAAGCCATCTTAGGTGTATTTGACTTTCTTCTTTCAGACAAATACAGTCACAGTTACATTATAAACACAGCTATTCACTGCCACTGTAAAGCTTTGAAGAGTCAGGACACTTATTAATGTAACTCTGACTGTATTCATCTGAAAGAAGAAAGTCATATACACCTAGGATGGCTTGAGGGTGAGTAAATCATGGGGTAATTTTCATTTTTGGGAGAACGGTCCCTTTAAGTTCCCAGCTGCAGCTTAATGTCCTTTTAAAGCCAAAAATAAAAAGTGTAAATCACAATGTACATTGTAAATGTCTGTGGAAATGTGGAATCTGGTGAATGCTTTGTGTTTGAGAGTTGTTTCTCACCAGCACCTGTACAATTAGCACACAAGGCAAAGTGCAGCAAATAGCAACTTATTCCAATTGGTCCCTAGGAGGGTTTCGCTTGCTATCGTACACGGCTGCACTGATGACTTCAAATGCAGGTCCATTCGTTACAACCGAGCACCACATGGCTCTATTGACACTGTTTATGCTAAGAAAGCACAACAGATTTGTCTACTGTCTAAATTACTGTACGAGTCTTAGATTACTGCTGCTGGAAGAAAAGAAGAAGAAAGCTGCATGATCAGGGGAACCAGGTTTAGCAAACATACATAGGCACAAATTAATGCACTGATGCTCCTAGAAGAACACAGACGAGGATGAACATATATCTTTTCACTACCCTTCTCAAACACACACACACACACACTCACCCACAGAGCGCATGCAGCCCATGGAGAGATTCAGGAAGCAAGTTGGCAGCAATTAGGCAAATGATTAAACAGCCATTCCTTGTTGCTTAAATTGGGCAAACTTGTTCTAATCCTGTGCAATTAGAGAGTAAAATGGATGCTTGATATGACACCACACACACACACACACACACACACACACACACACACACATGCACTCCTCTGTTGTTTTTCTGTATTTCAGTGACCTGAAGAGCTGTGCAGTGAAGTAATGTGATAAACTGTGAAATGCATTTGGCTGATTCCAGCTCATCCACGAAACAAAACTGCTTACACGGTGTGTGCCCGGGCATGTGGATTTTCATGCATGTCTAAAATACAGCACAAGCTCAGCAGGATAGATGGGGCTTAGATTTCCCTCAAACAGGAAGCAGAATAGAGTGATACGTGTCTCAAGTTTCTTTTGCACTGGTCCTTTGAGCTCTTTGGCCTCTTTGGCCTCAAATAGGTTTCTAAAACTCAAACCGTATATGCAATCATTACGTGAGGTAACACAATGCAACAAAATTAGAATGTTCATGTATAATCATAATAATGTGTAAGAATGTTTGTGTTAATATGTTGGAATAAATACAATACATACAGTGACTTGTGAAAGTATTCATCATTTTTTTCACATTTTATTGTGTTGTTGCCTTATGTTAAACTGCTTTAAATTACTTTTTTTCTACATCAGTCTACACTCCATACATCTTAATTGCAAAGCAAAAACAGGTTTTAACCTTTAATTTATTAAAAATAAAAAACTTAAATGATTCAGTTGCATAAATATTCATACCCTTATCTGGGACAGTTGGAATTTAGCTCAGTAGCATTCAAATTGCTTAAAGATGGCAAATCTGTGGCAAATTCAATTGAATAGGTATGATTTGGAAAGGCACACATGTCTTAATAAAAGGTCCTACAGCTGAAAATGCATATCAGAGCAAAAACCAAACCCTAAAGTAAAAAGGAGCTCAGAGACAGGATTGCATCAAGCCACACATCTAGGGAAGAGTTCACGAAACATTGTACTGCATTTACGGTTCACAGAAGCATGTAATCTCAGTTACCCTTAATGGAAGAATTTAAAACATCCAAGACTCTTCCTAGAGCTGGTCTCCTGGCCAAACTGAGCAAGTGATGGAGAAGGACCTTGGTTAGAGTGGTGACCAAGAAACTGATGGTCACTCTAGTTGAGCTCCATGATCATATATGGAGATAGGAGAAACTTACAGAAGGACAAACATCACTGCAACACTCCACTGATCTGGGCTTTATGGTGTGGCAAGACTCAATCCTCTCCTCAGTGAAGACAAATGAAAACACACTTGGAATTTGCAACAGAGCAACTAAAGGACCCTCAGATTGTGAGAAACAGTCTGTGGTCTGATGAACCTCAATTCTAAGCATAATGTTTGAAGGAAACCAGGCACTGCTCATCCCCTGCAGAGTGCCATCCCGAAATTAAAGCATGCTGGTTGTAGCCTTATGCTGTGGGGCTGTTTTTTAGTGGCTGGGACTGAGAACTCGTCAGAGTAGAAGAAAAGCTCAGTGCAACAAAATATAGAGATAGCCGTAATGAAAACCCAGTCCAGAGGATTCAGAACCTCAGACAAGCAGAAGGTGTACCTTCAACAAGACAATGACCCTAAGCACACAGCAAGAGTGGCTTATAGACAACTCAGTGAATGTCCTTGAGTGGCCCAGCTACATCCTGGGCTTGAACCTGAAAATGTCTGCCAGAACCCATCCAAGCTGACACAGCTTGAAAGGTGAAAAGGTGAGGCGAAGAATGGCAAATAATGGCAAATCTTGTTGCATCATACCTTAAAAACGACTTGAGGCTGTAAAGATGCTCCAGCTAAGTACTGAGTTAAGGGTCTGAATACTTATGCAATGTACTTATTTCAATTTTTTTTTTTTTTTATAAATTTATGAAGTTGTGACAATTCTGCTTTTGCTTTGTTATTATGGTGCATGGTGTGTAAATTGATGTGGGAAAAAAAGTAATTTAAAACTGTTAAACATTAGGCAGCAACGTAACAAAACGTGAAAAAATAAAGACGTATGAAGACTTTCACAATGCACTGTATCTTTAAAAAGCCATTTTAAAATGAAAACGCACTAGTGTCAACAGGGCCTTAAATTTTTCTCCGGCTATATTGTGATACCTTAACTGTTTTCATGATGGGTTTTTTCAGCTAGCAGTTTTTTGTTTTAAATTTAGTGGTTTATTCTACATGAAAATAAGAAGGGTTTTTTTGCTGTTTCAAAGCAGCATTGGAAGAGAACGGTGGAAAGATTGTTGTCCTAAGTGTGTGGCAATGGTTGCTTTTATTTGTGCTTCTGATGGTTTGTGTGTGTGGGTGTGTGTGTAGGGGCTGATGTCAGTCGGAGTGCTGTTTTAGCCAGAGGTTGCTTTAATGGCAGCAGTGATCTGGAGCTAATGGCAGCAGCTCTGAGAATGGAGCGGTGATGTGAGCCGTAGACATGCTCTGTCACAGGTGAGGAACGTGGCTACTGCCGTCAAGCTCGAAAGAAAAGCCCCTGTGTCTGTCACTGAAAAGTCAATTTACCTGCTACGTCTGAGCATGTGGGATTAGAGGAGAGGAATGAGACCCAGAGCTATAGAGAGAAAGAGAGAGAGTGAGAAAGCAGGGGAAAAAAGCCATTAAGTCTTACAGGGGCCCGAGGTCCACTTTAGTTTAATAGTTTTTTACCCTTGACTTTGTTACACACACAACCCCCCCCCACACACACATGCACATACACATAGATGCACTTACTTTTTTCTGTACCCCAAGTGTGTTCATGGTCCTGTTCCATTTTCCAATCCCTTCCCCGTCTTTTACACACATACAGAGTCACATATACACAGAGCTTTACTGGCGGAAAGGGATACGACTGATTAAAATGTGCATAATTATCAGACGGCTTGCTTTGGGTCTCAGATCTCAGTAGGATCAGAAATTCAGAATCCTGTTATAGACCAGACATGCATCTTAGCCTCGATCTGTGTGTGTCTGTATGTGTGTGTAGGTCAGTTTTTTCCTATATTGCGGGTTAATAAATGTGCACAAAATGGAAATGTAAAAGGTTTGTATGAGGGGTAGGGATAGTTCTGGGGCTCTCAACCTTTTTCTTCTTCTCACCTTTTTTCAACCTCTGTGTGTGTGCGTGCAAGAGAGAGAACATAACTCAGGCTGGCTGAATTAGGATCTTGAACTTGAAAGAACACTGATTCTCATTCACAAATAATTGTGTTTATTGTGTTTAAGTGTGTATTGTTTATTGTTTAATTGTGTTTTAATTGTGTTTAATTGTGTAAAATTATTTGTATTTATATGCACAGGAGAACTAATTCTTAACACATGCGTACACGCATGAATTTCTTTTTAATGTTGTTCTAATGTTAATGAATTTGGAGTATACTAAACGAGTGGCTGCGTGCCAGAGGTTACTTGTTTGCATAAAATACGGCCAAACCGTCTCCGTGTAAAGACTTTCTACACAAAGTTTTTCTAACAGCCTGTCGTCACTCTCAGCCAACATATGACACTTTCTGAAAATGTGCCTTTGTCTCTAATAATGTGCAGCAGGATCTTCGAGTAATGGCATGTGTGCCATCTTCAAAAACAGTTTTACACTTTTACTCTTATTTGCCAATTGTATATACACATATATGGGTTTTTTATAACCTTACAACTTGAGCTGTAACAAATATTTTCTTTCTCTTTTATTATATATGATAAAATATAATATAAAAATTTAATATCTATAGTCAAGCCCAAAATTATTCGTACCCCTGGCAAATTCTGACTTAAAGTTACTTTTATTCAACCAGCAAGTTTTTTTGGACCGGAAATGACACAGGCTTCTCCCAAAAGATAATAAGACGATGTAAAAAAACTTGCACCAGTACAAAGCATGCTAATTGTTCTGTTGTTGGCTGCACAGATGAACACAGAACACTATTTAGAGTCCCAGCCTCATTGAAGACAAGAGAGCAGTGGATTTATTGATTTATTTACTGTATATTACGCTGCTGCCACACGGATCTAATATAAACATGAGATGTATTTTACCAGCTGTTTACCTTTACAGCCATAACCACCTGTTTTTGTAACTCCTGTGTGTTTTTAACATTAATTTCTGTGTATGTGACAGTTTAGGCGCAATAAGACATGAAAGAACTTACTCACATGCTGTGTGACAGTCGCTTTCTGTGTGCACGCTCAGAAAACCGTATAAGAGAAGTTAAAACTGATCTGGCTTTAAAAATGATTTCAGTGCGATAGACATGATAAATAAAACTGAACAGTTATTTTTTTGACAGAGTATCTAAGTTACAAGCTGTAAAGGCACAGCTCTATTCTGGAAAAGGGGCAGGGAACAGCAGCTCATTTGTGTTTAAAGAGACATGCATGTTCCTGCTTCTACTCAAAATAGGCATTTTCAAAATGATATAATACATCTTCTGTGGGGTATTTTGAGCTGCATTTTCACAGACACATTATGAGGTTGCCTGAAACTTATATTACATATCATAAAAAAGGGGCATAATAGGTCTGTTTTAAATGCACAGTGGTCATAATGTCCATGAATGATGGTGGTGTAAGTATGTGTGTGGATGTGCAATGTGTGATTTACACAAGAAGTGCATGCATTAAAATAGCTGTGCTGCTCTTACTGACTCACTCACTTCTGGTCTGGACACTGATGCATGAGGAGCCCCTCTCTACTTTTAATGAGCGCAAACACACACACATACACTAACACAGTCACAGAACTGCTGCTGTTTCCCTGACTCTAACTGTATACGATGTCTTTTTTTTCTGGGCTTGCCTGATGGATGGATTCAATGTTAGACACAGTGAGCGATTCAGTTTTGTCGCTGTCCGTGGTGCTGAAAGTCTCTAGTCTGCAGTGCTGTTATTATCATGCTTTCAGTACAGATAAACATTTATAAAAAGCTGAATCTGTAACAACTGTAATGCTACGTTTTGGAGACTAAGCTGAACTAGTAGTCCGGGCAGTATCGATATGCAATAGCAGATGTCTGCAGCTACAGCGGAATAAGTTATGGTCTCCAGACTGGCATTGAAGCCCTGACCTTTCTGAGACACGTCCTTGGCCTTTGTGCACCAGTACAAAGACAGGTAAAAAGAAAGTACTAGAGCAATATTTAGTGTCAGACTGACAAGTCATGCATTGATTCTAGAGCACACTATGTTAGGATTCCACGACAAACCACGGCACAAAGGTCATCGTGCTAAAATCTGACACCAGCTGTGAGTGTGTGTATTTGTGAGCCATCATGGAGGTTGTGTTGTGTGTTTGTGTTAGTCAGGCAGTGGGTCAGTCAAATGCCCTAGTCAGCATTTCTACTGGCAAACACTAATGTGATTTAGCCTTATCCTGGGGCTAAAGGCAGCACAGAGGGGATGGACAGGAACATGTTCTTAGAGGAGGTCAACACATAACTCCACAGCCACTGACATGCATGGTATACACTCAGAATGTTACATTATATTATATTTTCCATATAATTTTAAGGTAATGTATCCTGAAAAATGGCTTGTTTTTTTTTTCTCAAGCAGTTGAAATATGCTATATTATTTATCGCCCTACACAAGTATGTACAGTATACAGATAAAGTTGGACATACTGTAATATACATGCAAATTTATATAAAGAGCCGGCACCATGACATAGTTGCATTTTCTGACCATATAAATATTTATACAGTGCCTTGCGAAAGTATTCATACCCCCCCCCCCCTTTTTTTTTTCTTTTTTTTATGTTGCAACCTTATGTTAAACTGCTTTAATTTTTTCCCACATCAATTTACTCTCTGTACACCATAATGACGAAGTACAAAGCAGGTTTGTAACAACTTTGCAAATTTATTAGAAATAAAAAACTGAAATGATCCCATTGCATAAGTATTCATACCCTTTCCTGGGACACTTGAAATTTAGCTTAGAAGCGTTCATTGCTTGTAGATGTTACTGTAATTTGAGTGGATTTAACCTGGGGCTAATTAATTTGAATACGTATGATTTGGAAAGGCAAACACCTCTTAATAAAATGTCTTACAGCTGAAAATGCATATCAGAGAAAAAAACAAGCCCTGAGGTCAAAAGAACTGCCTGTAAAGCTCAGGGACAGGATTGCATCAAGACACAGATCTGGGAAAGAGTTCAGAAAAAAATCTGCTGCAATAAAAAGTTGACAGAAGCATGTAGCCTTCATTATCTATAATGGAAGAAGTTTGGAACAACTAGGACTTTGCTAGAGCTGGCCAAACTGAGTAATTGATGGAGAAGGACAAACATCACTGCAACATTCCACAAATCTGGTCTTTATGGCTGTGTGGACTGAAAATGTTTGCCAGGCCGCATCTAAGATAACAGAGCTTGAGAGTTGTAGAGGTGAGGAGAATAATGGCAGATAATTGTCAAATGCAGATGTGCAAAACTTGTCGCATCATACCCCAAAAGACTTGAGGCTATAAAGGTGCTTCAACTAAGTACTGAGTTAAGGGTATAAATACTTATGCAATGTACTTATTTCAGTGTTTTCATTTTAATACATTTCACAATTCTGTTTTCATTAGAATGATTTCTGAAGGATTATGTGACACTGAAGACTGCAGTAAATTCAGTTTTGCTGTCACAGGAATAAATTATGTTTAAAAACATGTAATAATATTTTAGAATATTTCTGTTTTTATTTTTGTCAAATACAGTCTTGCTAAGCATAGGAGGCTTCTTGCAAAAATATTGCAGAGTATGTTTGCAAAATATTTAGTCAGAATAAACTGCTAATTTTGTAAATCTGTGAATGAGAAAAAAAGCTTTTTGGAACCACTTGGTGCAGTCACAGCATCTACCAGCAGGGGCTTGCTAACCAACAAACTTTTTTTTCTCTCCATCAAGTCAAAATAGCTCATTTTAAAATCTTCATGATTATGACATAATAACACATCCCCTTAGAAGAAGTTCATGCATATTTTTGTATGAAATGTCTGATCTCCCTGGCATTAAACTGCCATCATGCCTAATCACATGGGCCTTCGGATGCCATTGTGTAACAGCAAGATTAAGGGCAACATGTACAAACGTGAATGAGAAGGCAAGAGAAAGAGAAGCAAAGAGCGAGATAAAGCTGGCCTTTATCAAAGTCAGAGGCTGCCCTTTTCTCCTTCAGTGGGTTGTGTGCACTCTGCTTAAGTCTGTTGACAGTGCATGCGGAATTCAGGATGTGTTTGGATTATGGCGTGTGATAGGGCTTTCGCGCACTTCAAACACTCGCGCACACACTTGTTTTCATTAGGCACGGATGCTGAGAGGCCGTATTTGATGTTGACCTCCATTATGAGCGTACGCGGCCGAGCGGCAGGGTAAAGACATCGGGCTTGTCCCTTTGCAGCCAGCCAGAAACGCTGCAAACAGGCAAATGTGCGTAATTGCTTGCACTCTAGTAATGTCAAATCAAATCAAAGTAGGGTCAAACGGAATATTACGCCTTTGTGTGGGGTTGCTGTTCTCTGTTGCCTGAACACAGATACTCTGAAATGAAACACAAAAGAGCCAATGAATGAAATCAAAAGTAGATTATAAGGAAATGGAGTTGTTGACACAAATAACGCTAATGAAAAAAATTTTCATTTGACGACATTTTTGAAAAATTTTAATACGTTGCTGAGCCAGGAAGCCGGAACGTGACAAAAGAATGAACGACTCGAATTCGAAGACTTGAGAGATTAACTAATCAATTTTGTTTCCGGGACTGCATAGCGTTATACTGTAGCCTATGGGGCTAGGAACAAACCACTTAAACCACTTGAACCTGAAGTCATTGTGTCACTGCAGCTGTTGTTAGAAGCTCTGTTTCCCACAGAAAACTGAAACTCCTGCATGTGCATTGGCTGGTCTAGCCTGAAAAATCATTTAATTTTTAAAGCTATTTGAGTACAAGGAACATTCATGGGGCAGTCATTTCTGATTTTGTTGCTGATTTAAAATATGTAATTTAATTGCGAGTTCAGCGAGATTTCAGGATTCCCCCATTCATTTGGATGGGACTTGGTCTTGGATACCCTAAATAGCTGCAGGGAGGCATTGCAAATATAGCGCCAAGTGAACAGCCTTTTCACAGGGACTGTGGTAGCACTAAGAAACATTTTTTCTCCAGAACATATAAACTTGAATGTACCATCATTTTATACCATTAAAAAGCCAGAATGCTGTTGCCTGTGTAAACAGCATATTTCTGTATTTACCGGTAAAGTTGTACTGATAATTTTCTGTCAATTTACCGGGATTGCTGTGTGAAAGGGGCTAATATTAGTTTACAAGTCATGCCAAGGTGTTTGAGGTGATAACAGTATTCTGCAAGGATCTGCTAATCATAATTCATGTGAAAAGGAATAAAAGTTGGTGTTTTACTGTCTGTTGTGTTAATTTCCAATGGAAACTGCTGTGAATTGTATGTATAGGTTGTTAGTAGAGGCACGTTTTTCCCTTCCCAGGCCCATTGGAAATAAGCCTCTAGATACATTTCTGCAAAACTGAATAAATATATATATACGAATCACTGCAGTTTCCAGTTAAAAATGAATACTAGAGGCAGTAAACTCTGACAACTTTTATTCCTTTTCACACAAAGTATGATTTACAGGTCCAGAGTTTCGATTAATAAAGCCTAATTTTCACACAGTTACTTGCAGAATATTGTGTTGTGACTTCTAAATTATTTTAACATGCTGCAAGATTTGAAAACTGATCATTTTGAATGTTAGCATCACATATACAGCTTTTTATGCATGAGTTTTCTAATTTAGTATGTTTCACTTGAGAGGTGAAGAGGTCCGGTACCAATCCCGTGAAATTATGATTTGACAAAACATCAAGGAAGTTAAAAATAGCACGGCTGCATTAACAAATGTGTTTTTGATATGTGACCCTGGAGCACAAAACCAGTCATAAGGGTTAATTTCTTAAAACTGAGATTTATACATCATCTGAAAACTGAATAAATAAAAATAAAGCTTTACATTGATGCATGGTTTGTTTGGCTAGGACAATATTTGGCCCGAGATACAATTATTTGAAAATCTGGAATCTAAGGGTGCAAAAAAATCTAAATATTGAGAAAATCGATTTTAAAGTTGTCCAAATAAAGTTCTTAGCAATGCATGTTACTAATCAAAAATTACGCTTTGATATATTTACAGTAGGAAATTTACAAAATATCTTCACAGAACATGAACTTTTTTTTTTTTATCCTAATGATTTTTGGCATTAAAGAAAAATGTATAATTTTGACCCATACAATGTATTTTTGGCTTTTGTTACAAATATACCCGTGCTACTTAAGACTGGTTTTGTGGTCCATGGGTCACATATAACTTTTGCATTTGTTAACACTATCAGGTAGGTTTAGGGTTGGGGTTGGTGCAGGGGATATTTCCAACACGATAGAGCATTAACCTGGACATTTCACTTTGAAACTGCTGCAAAATGTGCAGTAAGGTATGTAATAATGGTGTGGCAGAAATCCAGAGGCACGTATTTCCATGAGCCTGGGTTGATTATTCCAATGAGCCTGGGTTGCATAAATGTAGCTTCTGTGTTACACTGGATCACAGGTCACAGTTTTTTTGGCACAGTAGCTTCACAATAAAAAAGATGGATTAGGTGTGGATTAGCTTTATTAAAAATGCATTTCAGATCCCGCAATCTGCTAGGAAAACTGCATAATCAACACATCTGACCATGGGCGACATTTGACTCTTGAGTCAGGGGGGGCAAGAAAAAAAAATCAGATGTAAGCATTAAAACAGTGCCCTACGGTATTGCAGCACATCAAAGCAGTCAATTAAAGCGCTGCACTTCAGCCCGGGCCGATGGGCCCTGACTTTTTTTTACACCCCAGGGCTACGGCTTCGGGCCAATTTTCACGTCATAGTTCAGACCCGGGCCGGCATCGGGCCTGTTTTAGGCTTCTCCTTATTTTCATAATTTAGACAACCATCAATTATGGTGAAGAAAAAAAATGCCGCGCTGGTGGAAACAACACGAAACTTCACTTTCGCTTTCACTTTTGAGACCGACTCAGACACCGTTTAGTGTGCTTTAGCGCAGCTGAATCCGCGTTCAAGCGCACACAATAGGCTAAAACTCACCCCAAGCACCGGCAAAAATAAATAACAATGAATGTGTCGAGGAAAGAGTAAGGACATAAATTAATTATTTATTAATTAATTTGTGTATTCTGAGTCAGTGTCGCAATCTCCTTTTTGGACGCGCCTTCAGAGAGAAATTCATCTTTACGGATTACATGAAAGAGTTTGTGCTTTTGATTTGTTTTATTTCGTTAAGTAATAATTTAAAGCTTTCTATAAATGTATTTATTATGTCTGTGAGGCATGCATTTCGCTTCATTTTGTTAAGCACTCCTGTTCAAGAACCAGACGGCAGAAAGCACATAATTTTTGTTTTCTTTATTTTATAAAAATGCTGTAACGTTTTTTTCGATGTATTACTCGTACTTTGTGAGCAAAAATGACGGATAATTTTAAATTGCTTCCAATGAAAAAAATGCAAGTGATTGCGTTGGTGCCTCGATGTCCTGCAAGCTTTAGCTTCCACTTTCTGCACAAACTATGTGCATATAGCGCACATTTATCTGTAACGTTTAAACTACCATTGTTTTATACTTGAACTGTTTTATATCTATAGATTTCATTTTAGGCAAGTCGTGATGATTTGAGAAGGCAAACTGATCAAACAGACTATGATCAGTCTTCCGCTGGGCGCTGTTCGGTAAATATATATATTTTTAACGAATAAAAAATGCTCCAAGCGTTTTTCTAAATTAGCTAAATAAAAAACGAAACTAACTATAAACATTTTGCCATTACATACAAAACTGAACTATTTTATAGCTGAAACAGTAAGTTGTTTTGGGAGAAGGGGAAAATATATTTTTATCCCGTCTATTGCTTCACCGTTATTTCGAGAATAAACCCAGCGTAAATATGCAAATGTCACTCCCAAAACACATCAGCTTGCATGTGCCGAAAAACGAAAGTTTCATACAAATTCTAAATGAATTATAGCCTGGAAAGTGCAAAGCACGCTCCCCTTATTATCACTAAAAATTCATAGAGATCTCACAAAATTCCGTTATAATTAATAAAGCTCTCTAAACTACACAATTAATATTTTATTTACATCGCGTCTACACTCATAAGATGATTCACGAGCGCACAAAACGGCACTTAATAAAAACCGATCAGGCGCTTTCAGCAGTGAGTGAATTCTGACAAGTGTTTCTAATTGTTCGGAAACAACAGATATGTCTGTGATTGGCTACATTGCTCAACGCTGCAAAAACACGTTGGATAGTTTGCCAGATCTTCAATTGCTTTGCTTTCGTTTGAGGGTTACATAGCACCGTCTAGTTCCCAAGTACAACCGAGCCTAAGCTTGGCTAAAGCAGTTGCAGCGGGGCTGTCGAGGATTCCATGACTAACCACAGGGGGGGCAACTGCCCCCCCTTGCCCCCCCCTAATGTCGCCCATGCATCTGACTATCAATTAAGACAAATTATTAATTCCCCTAGATTTCCCTTCCGTATCTCTCTCCTAGTAGCCAGAAGCATGTTTGTGCAGTGCTGCCGTGATCCATGATGCCTTACTTGGCGGTGCCCAAATACAGACGAATGCTTTTGTGATGACCCATCTGTCAGGAAGCCAGAGGCAAACACTTCTGATCTGTGTGGTTATCAGTATTTGTGTTTGCAGAGGGATGTGCCATAATCACATTGGGTTCAGGAGGGGTGTGGAGTGGATGTATGACACTCATAGTCACAGCACCGGATCTCTCTCTCTCTCTCTCTCTCTCTCTCTCTCTCTCTCTCTCTCTCTCTCTCTCTTTCTTTATGTTTATCTGTCTCTCCTACGTTCAGGTTTTCCATGGAGTGAATTGTAAGAGTATTCATCAGGCAAGACATGTTCTGTCTACAGTGTTCACTGCCACCTACACACTCGACAGGGCATATGCTAGGAAGTTCACTTCACTTGACAAAATTCATTCTTTTGGAGCAATCTGCAGTGTCATCAGAGACAACAATCTGCTTGAATACCATTTAAAGTGTATTATTTATAATACATATACGTTATGTATTGTGTGTGCATATATCCATATGTATTATGTATTGAAAGAAATGACTTTTATTTAGCAAAGATGCATTCAATTGATGGAAAGTGACAGTAAGGACATTTATAATGTTACAAATGATTTCAGTTTCAAATAAATGTTGTTCTTTTGAACTTTTAGTATCACTGTTTCCACAAAAATATTAAACTGCAAAACTGTTTTCAAAAAGACGGTACAATAGAATGATTTCTGAATTATGTGACACTGAAGACTGGAGTAATAGCTGTTGAAAATTCAGCTTTGCTGTCACAGGAATAAATTAGATTTTAAATATATATTAAATAGAAAAGTTAATAAGTCAAATAACATTTAAGCATAAGAAACTTCTTTTGGCAAATGGTTAATATAGGAAAATTTGAAGATGATGTAATGCAGAGTCTTGGCCAATCAGCTGTTTATTGTCATAAGCTTCTCTCTCGTGAAATGTCAGTTAATATCTAAGCTCTATAAATACAGATTCTTAATATTACACAAAGATTGCATTAATATTTACCTTTGCCAGCAGTTGGAAAGTTACTTTAGTATAATAAATACACTGAACTTTAAAGGTGCAGATTTCTTGAAAATGTTAAAAGTGTTTAATAAGAGGGGATGAATTTTTGTCTCATGCGCTTCAAGTATTTTAGGCTCTTTTTTAGCAGAGTACACACACACATACATACATACACAGACATACACATTTATTAAGAAGGATTCAGTAGATCTTTAACTAACCAGCATGTCTGGACACCGTGGCCTTTTCAGCTGGCAGAAATTGATGACCAAACTTCACCCATCATCATGGAAACCAGTGACTTCTCGACATTAGGAGCCTTCGACTTGTGTGGCTTTGACCTTTGAGTCAGAAACTCTGAAGAAAGTCACCAGCTCGCTGAGTTTGGCATGGAGTGTGTGTGTGTGTGTGTGTGTGTGTGTGTGTGCTGGAATACACACAAATATATTTGTGGATGCTGTTCCCTCTCCTGTTGGCTTTGTGCAGGTGTGTGTGTAGTTTGAGATCAGTGCGGTAATTGAAGAAGTGAGTTGCGGCGGGTGCATTGCCTAATTGGGCAGATGGCTCTGTGAGTCTCCCTCAGTGACGCGGTGGCCTTTAAACATAATATACACACACAGACAGACACGACAACACCTTTCCTATCACACATGCGCGCACGCAATTATCATTTCCCCTTTTGTCTGCCTCATCAGCCCTTAGTTTATCTCCCAGAGATAAACCTCCATCTGTTCATATGAAAGGATGCCTGAAGATTTGCACTTGTGAGAGTCAGTCTAAGTACATTAGAAGTTCCCTCTAGGCTGCAGGATTGTTTGCGACCATTGTTGTTGTTTGTTTTTATCATCGACCACTTGTGACATATTGATATATTTACGGTAGGAAATTTACAAAATATCTTCATGAAACATGATCTTTGCTTAATATCCATGATTTTTTGCCATTAAAAATAAAAATGGTTAATTTTGACCCATACAATGTATTTTTTGGCTATTGCTACAAATATACCCGTGCTACTTAAGACTGGTTTTGTGGTCCAGGGTCAAATATGTGAATGATAGAGGAACATTCCATTCATTTGTTTTGAAAATGTTATGAGAATTACAATTGGTTGTTCTCTTTAAACCAATGTTGGTTAAGACATTTACTGTGTAATGTTTTAATGTTATAAAAGATTTCTATTTCAGATTAATGCTGTTCTTCTGAACTTTCTATTCATCAAAGAAACCTGAAAAAATTATACTGAGCTGTTTTCAACATAATAATAATAATAAGAATACATTTTTTTGAGCAGCAAATCAGAATATTAGAATCATTTCTAAAGGATCATGTGACTGGAGTAATGATGCTAAAAATTCAGCTTTGAAATCAGGAATAAATTACATTTTAAAATATATTCAAATAGAAAAGTTATTTTAAATAGTAAAAATATTTTAAAATTTAACTTTACACTTTGGATCAAATTAAAGCAGGTTTGTTTGAAGAAGAAAAAAAACATAATAAATCTTACTGTCCAAAAACTTTTGACTGGTAGTGTATATGCTGAAAATATGATGTAAAAAAGAAAATCTAACTAATAATATTAATAATATTAATAATTAATAAAGTTTAAGAAATATGTACAATTATTTTAAATAACTAATCTATAATTATTGTAGGAATTGTTATTACGTTATTATTAGAATATTGTGTAATAAATATACATGTGTAATAAAACGAACCTATTTTGATACCGCAGTACTTCTTGTGTGGAACCTGGAAATCTGTGAATCCTTCAGTTCTTGTCAAACAGGTGTGCTGAATTCCTCTGAGCTGGATTGCTGTCTATCTGACAGTCTTTTAAACTGCTGTGTGATCACACTAAACTCAGAAGCTCTTTGATGGCAGTTTGGAGCAGGACAGATCCCAGGACAATAGTCTGGAGGTGTCGAAGCTCTGGAAGGTTAGAGCTCATGAAGAAAGAGAGGCGCACAGGATGTCTGTTGCTCTTGTTTTATCTTGTTTTCCAGTGGCTCCCTAGAGATGCCCAAGTACATGTTGTGTGTGAATAGCGCCGTTTCGTTCAGAGAGAAACAGAGGGAGAATAAAAGGGTCTTCTGACCCATGATATTGTCAGGCGTCTGTGCTGATGTTCAGTAAAGAGAGTTTAGATTGAGAAAAAAAAAGAGACTCTCAGCACACAAGAGGAACGAAGCGGAGAAACCGAAAGAAACAAGACAACAATGTCAGTTGTAGAATTCACCAATAAATAAATAAATTAATAAAAAATGCTGGAACAAAACATTCATTCGCATCATGAATTATTTTAAGATTTCATGATTTACTTGTACATTACTGCCAAGCCACATTGCTGTTGCAGAATTTGATGTTTCCATTTTTTCATATTCTAAAGAGATCAAAATGAAAAAGAAATTAAATTACATTCACCTTATTCTTCAACGCGGAAGTAAGCCTATTGGTAAGACTAACGGTTCATTAGCCTTTATAGGGAAATAATGAGAAGAGTAACAATGTGCAGTGAACGGTAAAACAGCTTGCACTACAAACCAGTGTGTTTATAATTAAGATAATACATTAAAATAATACGGTAAGACACACCAATTTGCAATATCAAGCAGCAAAACGAGCCATTTTGTACAGATAAAAATGAGACCGGAAGCCAAACCCATAAAATTTACAAACGGCTGTGCATTCTCATTCAGTTGTTTAAAATTATTATTATTGTTGTTATTTTTTTATTATTATTTAGTACTACCCTGAAAAAGCTCTATATACTGTATGTTTCTAAAATACTTAACAAGATTAAAAGATGTTTGTTTATCTTTGTTTAAACCCTCTCAATGCCCTTCTCAATATTGCGTGTTGTCTCAAGTAGCAAAAAATGTACCGAGAGACAAAATAACCTGCAGTATTTGGTGGATTTTTCTTAAAGGGATAGTTCACTCAAAAATGAAAATCTGTCATTAATTACTCACCTTCATGTTGTTCCGAACCGAAAGACTTCCGTTCATCTTCAGAACACAAATCAAGTTATTTTGGATGAAATCCGAGAGCTTTCTGACCCTGCATAGACAGCAATGCAACTGACTTGTTCAAGACCCAGAAAGTTATTAAGAACATTATTAAAATAGTTCATGTGACATCTATGGTTTAAAAATAATTTTTTGAAGCTACAAGAATGCTTTTTGTGTGCAAAAATAACAACTTTATTGAACAATTTCTTATTTTCTGTGTCAGGCCCTGTTTACATTAGTGTGCTTTCATTTTAAACAGCATTTTAAAATGAAAACAATCCTCTGGTGTTTTTCACTGTGTTTCAGAAACGATTTCCGTGTACACTACACAACCAAAAACGCATGTCAGATGATCATTCAGGCTGCATTTGTCATAAAGGATGTTTTAATGTAACAGAAATAACCATAATAAAATGGACTGTTTTTCCTTGGGGTGTAAAAATACTGTATTTAATTGTTTTATTTTGCAATTAAAGCCTGGAATACACTGCACAATTTTTTCCCCCAGTTTTCCGCTGATTTACAGTCTGGAGAAGTCGATATTAGTTGCCACAAGTCAAAGCCAGTCCACAGATTAGAGTTGACAGATTCCATAGAAAATCGTGTAGTGCATGATGGTCACAGACTCCGATATTGTTTAGCTTCAGACTTTGGTTCCGCCCAGTCGGAGAATATCAAACATGTTTGATATTTTCAGACGATTTTAGAACACATATTATTTTTATTCATCACGCATTTCCTAGCAAAAAGGCGCACGTTTTTGCGTGAGTTTGTTGTGATCGGAACGATTTCAAAGTCTGGTAGTGTGTGATCCTCAGTCATGTAGTGTATGATGCCTAGTGTTTTAAAAAATTTGATCAGATTTTAAAAGTAGTGTAGTGTTTTCAAGCCTTTAACGGTTACTTTTATTAAATGAGCCTTTGAAATAAAAAGCAACAAATCAGTATGACGTTATTTTTTACACGTCATAAAGGATACGCAGTGCGAATTTGGGCAGCCATGCCGTCGTTTTCAAAAGTCTCGTTTTGGTCCGTTTACACTGAAACGCAACCCTGAGTTTTCAAACTAAAATGGGTTTGCAGTGTTTACACAAGTCTCCATATTCGACGCTCGAAAACGCCGGAGTAGTGTAAATGACAGGTGTAACCATAGCAAAAGTTATGCGGTTTAAAATGAAAACACACTAGTTTAAACATAGCCCCCGTCTTCGCTGTGCATTCACGACACATCCGTGTCCATTCCTCTGCTTGTAAACAAGGCGCAACACATCAGAAAGCTCTCGGATTTCATCAAAAATATCTTAATTCGTGTTCCAAAGATGAACAAATGTCTTGCGGGTTTGAAACGACATGAGGGTGAGTAATTAACAAGAGAATTTCTATTTTTTTGTTAACTATCCCTTTAAGAACAGTACACACCTTCTATGCTCTGCTTTTGAACAAGATGATATCTTTAAATCAGTTGTCTTGCAGAATATAAAAAAAACCCTGTGATTTTTATGATGCCTCTTATTTATATATTTTTTAAAAGATAAACATCTTGCAGATGCTGTCAGTTTATGAGCAGAACCGTGCGTTCATTTAAATCCCTCTCAGAATATCACTTGATGTGATGTATTTTGCAAATATCTGCCAGCATCGCTCTTTTTCTCTCTTCCTCCCGTCTCAGCAGGAGTGACTGCTCTAAACGCCAGCCCTGGCTGTTTGAATGTGTCCTCTAGAAGAAAGTGTCCTGAGATGCAACAGAGGTGACAACGTGAATCAAGCAATGAGGCACACTTAATGAAAGCTTTTGTTAAGTCTACAGCTGTGTTTTTTCCCTATGTGCTTTTGTGAGTCAGGCCAGGTGACAGGTACGAGATAAAAATAGAGAGACGGGAGAAAGAAATCCGTGGATGGAAAAGAAGCAGAGGCATAAACGCGAATCTTGGTTGCCTTCCTATTTATTCCGATGTAATTTGAAATGACTAAAGCATGTATTAAATAGCCTATAATGTGAAGTATTAGATAAATTGGAAGATTTATGCAAATGGGTTTCCGTTTTCCCAAAAACACTGTTGTGTTAAAAAAAAAAAAAATCATTACAGCACAAATGACTCCAAAAATCCCATTTGTTATTTAAATTTATTCAACATTTCCAAAAGATAGAGTAGGACTGACAAACATAGCATAGATTTATTTAATTTACATCTTTATTGTTTCTTTTATATCTTCTCTGTAGAGGCTTAGCTAAACGTGTCTGATGCAATCTCATTGGCTCTATATCACATCTTTGACTGGCTAAAGCATAGAACATTTCTCAAACCAATAATGTGGCAAAGACAAAATATAGTTCATGCTCTGGTGTTGGTACAGATACGCACACACTCCCACGCTCACACTCACAAGCGCACGTGCACACTTACAAATAAACCTCATTTGCTCACATTCATTCGTCCCAGAGGAATAAAATATCACCGTGTAAATATTCTCACTGCATGTTGTTGCATTTGATTTGAATGATTGAGTGACGAGTGAAGCCCCTCAACAGCACCTCAACTCTCCCCAGATATGCGTCCTCCAGGCCTCTTCAAAATGACAGAATTTCGCCGCAATGTTTGGGTTATAAAGGAAATAATTGCTATAAAGCAGTAATACTGTGGCTAGGTGGTTTTTATAATTTTAAATACGATCTAATATAACTCTCTTCTGAACCCTTTTGCATTATTTTTAATTTAGCTTCAGAAAAACATCCTGTTTATGCGTCCATCACATGCTCTCCATTCATTCTGCATTAAGTTAACTATCACTACAGCATACATAAATACCCATCTTGTTCATAAAAAAAAAAAAAAACAGATTAGACAATTATAAGTCATCTGCTGTTTCTGGAGGGGCAAGAGGTGACTGAGAAGAGGGAGATTAGGGTTGAGTGCTAATTGACAGGGGAGGAAAGGAGTCATGGGAAGTGGGAGTAGCAGAGTATCAATTGTGTAATTTGAGTATCAAGTGCTTGTAAGGAATAACATTCATTCACAACGCTCATCAGCTACCGTAGTCCCAACAGAGTACAACACATACGTAAAGAATGCAGATGGAAACCAGTTACCAACAATAGCCAACAGGGGGTGCTGTGTCCAATGTAGAGGTAAGGAGAAATCGGACACGAGCGTCAGAATTATATGAATACATAAGTTGGCATGAGATCCACATATCCTTCAAAAGTAACATACTTTTTTCCACAGTTTCTCAGGGATACCGTTAACATTAGATATCTGTGGGCAAAAAGAGTTTTACTGAGGAAAAGCACATGAGGATGAGGTTAAAGATCTCTGCCAGTCACTCTCGGAGTCTTAAAACAAGAAAGACAAGAATGCCCTTTCAACACCGAAAGAGAAAAACGTCACTTTTATCACTTTATTTCCTTGTCCTTTATCAATCTATAAGGTGATTTGAGGAGAAGCTACTGAACCCTCGCTCCACTGAGTCTCTTTCTGTAACAATGTGTGCTGAAGCAATGCAGAGATCCTGGTAAAATAAAGCGCTTGGGATGATAAATGCTCCTTCCTTCACTTCCCTTTTCCTTTCGCTATATTTCTTTCCTTCCAACTGCTTTTCCTCTGTGCTCACATATTCAGTCAGCGTAAAGAATGAAGCCAGAGAAGGTGCTGTATTTGTTGTTGTTGCCCCCGTGGGCTTTGCCACCATCCAGTTTGATGTAGACTTCATCGCCAGCGTCTAGATGCAGAATCACACTGTTTGAAGCGTAGTCATAGTTCTGATCAGCATCTTGAGCGATCGCGCTGGCTCGCACCTACACGAGAGAGATGAAGAAAGACAGAGAAAACGAACAAGGAGCATTAGTAATAGAAAATCATGTCTGTCTGAGACATTTGGTCAAGGTTTAGCTAGTTAGAAAGCTCCTCTTAGACCATGATTGTTGGTAGATGCTGTAACTACACCATCTAGATGCAAAAAATGAAAATTCTGTCACTAATTATTCACCCTCATGTTGTTCCAAACCCGTAAGACCTTCTTTATTTTCAGACACATAATTAAGATATTTTTGATGAAATCCGAGAGCTTTTTGACCCTGCATAGACAGCAATGCAACATGTTCAAGGCCCAGAAAGATAGTAAGGACATTGTTAAAATACTTTTTGTGCACAAATAAAACAAAAATAGCAAACAGTTTCTTCTCTTCTGTGTCAGTCTTTGACGTGCATTCACAAGAGTACCACGACAGATTCATGTGATACTGCTGGCCTTCTGAAGAAGAGAAGAAATTGTTCGTAATTTTCACTTTTTTTGTTTTCTTTGCAGACAAAAATTATTCTTGTGGCTTCATAACATTAAGGTTGAACCACTGATGTCACATGGACTATTTTAATGATGTCCTTACTACCTTTCTAGACCTTGAACGTGTCAGCTGCATTGCTGTCTATGCAGGGTCAGAAAGCTCTCAGATTTGATCAAAAATATCTAAATTTGTGTTCTGAAGATGAACAAAGGTCTTACAGGTTTGGAAGGTTTTCAGAATTTTCATTTTTGGGGAAACTGTCTCTTTAATCTATTTACAACCATTCAAAATTAGTAGTACTTCTGCAGAAAGGCTGATGATACACGGGGAAACTTTTTTGAGCAATGTTGCTTAGGCACTTTCCCATTGTGAATGGGTAAAATATTTCTATCTGGATAATTTAGATCTGTTGTGCGTCTCACCTGGTTGATGGCAACATTGCCCAAAAAGCTGCCTCGTGTATCATCAGCCTAGGGGGATTGACTCAAAAAATGGGAAAGATGACAGCTTGTGCCAGCCAAGCAACTGCCATTGAGATGTATGGAAATGCTAAAGGATAGCTTTCTCCAGATATTAAAGAGAAATCACACTATGAGAGATTTAAGTGAGTGACAATCTCCTTTTCTGACTCTGAACCTTAAAATCTGCAATGTCTGTGAAGGTTAAATCTCCCTCATTAAACAAGAAGTATCAGATATCCACCAACACATAAGCGCGCATAAGACTCCAGGATGCATGAAAACACGCAAGCGCTGACACACATTCAGATTTGCTTCAAATTTATGACAACTGTTCTCGTTCACCTGAGCGGGCCGGGAATAGATTGAGACACGGATGGATTTAATATGTGTGGATTTGTTCGAGTACCACACAACAGCGTTGGGGAAATTGCTGAGGATTTCTGTAATCTGTCTGGTGAATGAAAGTTCGAGGTGCTGAAGGCATGAATATGTACAGCTTGACTGTCTGGATCTCACTCACAACAAGCTGTGAAATGTGAGCGCATTTTAAAAGCAATGAATGTGGCAGGCCGACTTTTATTTTTCCAGTTCATTATCAGACGGAAAGTTCAGCTTCAGATAAGTGCTAATGTCTGTGTTATTTATTAGAGAAAAAGAAGGAAGGAAGGAAGTGTTTGTGTGGGAGTGTATTTGTGTGTCCTTGTGTTCTGATTCTAGATGACCTCTGTTCCATCTAATTAAGAGTTCTGTTTGAAAGGTTTTTGCCGACTCGAGGGAGAGCTCCGTAGGCAGAGGTGTTAGAGCAAACCCCGTTACACTATTATAATCAACACCAGTGTGTGTGTGTATGTGTGTCCCTCCCACACAATGTGGCTTGCGCTCACTGGCAATACTGGTAAAAAAATATACTGTCGAGGGAACAGGCTTTCTGGAAGGGGAAGGGTCACAAATGAATTCACTTTGCTTCTTTTGCCTAAGTAAAATGTACATACTGTGTACAGCATTTACCCATTCTGACAAATCATTTTTTTGTATTTTGTATAAAAGGGAATTTTAACTGGCCACCCACAGTATTTCTGATCCTTCATGCCATTCCAAACATTTTTGGCTAAAAAAACAAAAGATATTCTGAAGAACTGTTTTTGCTCATACAGAGAAAGTCAATGGGATAAAACAACAATGGACTCCACTGACTCGACCAAAAAACACAGACGTTTTTAAAAATATTTCTTTTTGTGTCCTATAAAAGAAATAAGTCAAAGGTTTTGGATAAAACCAGATTTTTTTTATTTTTTTTGAAAGGCCCTTTTTATACCAAATTTCAGACACATTTTAGGATATCACTGCATGTATCTTTTTCGAATGCAGGTAAATTAGTTGAAAACGAACTTTACAAACAACGCTGCAAAGGATAGATTAAAGTTTTTTTTTCTCCATTTGTATTTGTGTGCTAAGCATTGTTTTGTTAGCTACCAACATGCTAATGTCAAAGCAAATATTATTCTTGCTGTGTTTTATATCAAAGGCCATTTACTATCTTTGAAATTGACAGTTTTCAAGTAGCAGTCTATGGAAGCCATGGAATAAAATAAAAGAATAAAAAAATTATAAATTTGAGTTATATTTTAAATTGCTGACCTTTTTCTCACAATTGTGAGATTATATCTCTCGATTCTGATAAGAAAAATCAACTTGTCATTCTTTCTTTTCCCCTCAGCTCAGAATCATGAATTTATATCCCACACTTCTGGCTTTTTTCACTCAGTTAATATTGAGATAAATTGAGTAATATAGTCCGAACTAGGAGATATAAACTTGCATTTGCGAGAAAAAAAAGTCAGAATTGTGAGATCAAATGGGTAAATGTTATGTCTCCTATAAACTGCAAATGTGAATATTATGTAGACCTATTGTTTAAATCACATTTATGCTTTAATAGAGTAATCATAGCAGGTTTTTATCCATAGTCTGTCTGCTTAAACGTCTGCGTTTAGCTTCAAATGGCATCTTTGCACCATTTATTCCATGGATTTTACTCATTTCTCTCTATTTGTTACCTGTATTTTTTCTAGCTTGGGGCAAAATGACACCAAATTGGACAAAATTCCCCTTCACGATTAAACTAAATATAGTATGTCTGTTGCTAACAAAGGTAAAAGTTTATGATTAAGATCTGCTCACTCCGCATCTTTTGCTGCGTTCCAGGCAGGTTTTTTAACTGGTAAAACACCACTTCAAACTACGACTCACGACTTTGTAGCCTTCCAGGCAAGTCACGCTAAACTGCCTGGGCACATTTATGAATTATTATTATTTTTATATTATTATTAATTTGATTGCAATGTTATATTGTCCTAAGCTTTATTTTCCCACCGTGTACTACTTGCATAAACACCGCACCCATTAGGGCTGACATTGTTGTTTCACAGGCTATGTTACCTCAGAGCTCGGAACTGGGAGTACTTTGATCTAGTACGAGTTCACAAGTGGGAAATCACGGGTTTGACTGCTGTTCCAGTGCACTTTCACTGGTAGAAGGTTGGAAAAACACGGGTTACGGGTTGTCTGGAACACGGCATACCTTTTTTTGTGTTTTTACAGTGTTGCACGTTATAACCAATCGCACACAATTCTGTTAAGCCTAGGAACGCAAAGGCGAATCAGAGGCGTTAAGATGAGTCATCACTGAAACTGACACCGTGGCTGTATCCGAAATTGCCCCCTATACCCTCAAATAGGGCACTATTTAAGGGGACAGCCATTTTAAGTGGTGTTCGAAACCATAGTGAATGTTCTCGAGTGCACTCATTCAATCCCACAATGCGCCGTAAAAACGAGTGTACAACCTTGCACTCAGTGGCTAGAGTAAACTGTATAAGTGGACTAATGTAGGGAATAGTGAATAGGGTATAGGGAGCGTTTTCGGATACATCCCGTGTCTACTCCGGAAGATGACTGAATTTTGGACTCTTAAGTAGATTCATTTCAGAGTGTAGGCAGTTTCAGTGATTATAACGATATTTCTGTTTTTCTGAAAGTCGCGATAGATCGAAGTTAGTTATAATGTTCTTCACTCGCCTTCTGTCTATAATTTATTAGCTGTTTGAATAGGCATGAACATGAAAACGTTATAAAATTAGCAACTTACAACTTACATAACTGTGATCACGTTAAATACAAATTCAGTCCTATTAAAAATATTTTAGTAGCCTGCACGACACCCATATCTGGTACTTGCCTAAAAAGACATATTTATGATATTTGTAGCTAATAGAATAGGCTGCAGCTAGGCTGTTGGTTCGCCCTCTGCCTATGAGTATTTCCCAGTGCAAGTTGATAGGTTGGTCTTGCATGCTCTAAATCACTGGTCTCAAACTCAATTTCTGGAGGGCCACAGCTCTGCACAGTTTAGCTCCAACCCTAATCAAAGACACCTGATCCAGCTAATCAAGGTCTTCAGGATTACTAGAAACTTCCAAGCAGGTGTGAGTTGGAGCTGGTTGGAGCTAAACTCTGCAGAGCTGCGGCCCTCCAGGAACTGAGTTTGAGACCTCTGCTCTAAATAGATGCTTGGAGGCATTGTAACTACTGCTGCTGAGTAAACTTAATTTCCTTAAAAATGTACTTCAAAATCTATTGAAATCAATTGCTTGAGTCATACATGTGTAGAGCTATTTGTGTGTTGTGGAATCTCTGCCTTTGAGAATTTGAATTCGAAGGCAGCTGCTTATGTAGACAGCGCACAGCGAGGCAGCTCTCTAGGTTTTGGAGCAGAGATAGCAGGCCTATGTTTGTGTTGCTTGAGTAAATGGCTGGATTGATTAGCCAGGCACATATCACCACCTGTCCCATTGAAATGTTGGCTGGTGTTTGCGGGTATGCATGTGCGTGTGTAGCTGTCTAATTTTTTTCATCCACACAAACACCCTGTAAAGATTCTGGCAGAGGGGATTCCCTGAGGTCAAGGCCATATGGATGTTTGGGCTGTGGTATGGTGGCTGTAGAGGGACACATGAGGTTGCGGTGCTGATGTGTAATGGGTAGCGGTGGAGCGCTGGTTTGACCAGCTGCTGCTAAATACACTTTACTGAAGCTCAATCTGAAATGCAGATACATAAGCACAGAACTGATCTCTATGATTCAATTTAGCCAAATCAAGTCTTCTGATTTTCAGCAGAGATAGCTACTAAAATCTCTGTAGGACCATATCAGCTTATGATTTTAGTGATGAAACAAATGGTGGAGGATAATGCAATAAAGAAACAAAGAGAGAGAGAATATTATGAAGCTAGCTTGAAAATAGCTGTCAATTCCTTCAAATCGAATGATTCTGCTGTGTTTTCGGGTTTTGTGCTGAGGCAGCTCTTGCCAGAATCATTCCTTATTGATCGGACACATTGTTTACCGAATGTGCCAGTGTAAGAGTGCTGCGCCGCATGAGTGACATTGCCCGAAATTCGCCCTCCTCTTTTAGTGTCCACTTTCTAAGCCAGAGAGAGAGAGATCTGGAGCTTTCCATCATCCAGAGAGGAGGACCAGTCCTCCTTAGGGACGCGGTGGGATCAGCAAACACAGCAAAGCTTTCTCATTAGTTTTCATTTTGGGCTGAATGGCAGTGAGTTTGTCAGCCAGAGACTGTAATGTGTTCTTTAATTATGATGGACAGAGTACAGAAGAAGAAGGAATGGAGAGAAATGTGACAAGAAGAGTGAGAGATGGCAGTTCTACTACCATCAGAGAGCTTCAGGATCCTTGGACGAAGTCTCTGGCACATCTGTATATTTACAGCGACTAGATGAGAATATTTGGACACTGAAGCCACACTAGAAATATAGGAATTTCATTGCATTAGACATGTGAGTTGGTGGAAAGTTAATAACTTCATTTATACATTTACATAATTTCAAGCATTTCTGTGGACAGAAGCTGACTGAATTTCACCTATATTGACTCAACATAAAAAAATACTGAGGATTTGAAATGTTTGTGTGGGTGTGTACTTGCTCTAGGGTTTTCATATGAGATGAAATAATTTAGTTAAAATCGCCACATAAGACAAAAATAATTGAAAATAATAAATCAAAATAATAAAAAAAACATTTAAACCATTAACTAGTTTTAGCCTCAGATGTCATGCCCACAGACTGCTGGCTAAAAGTCTGATGCATATGGAACCCAAAATAGGAAACACTTCAGAAATTTCGAGGTTGTCAGCTGATTGGCTGAATTCTACCAACCCCATCTCATGGCAATTCACTAATTTGTATGAATTGATACTTCATTTATAAAATCCCGCCCCTAAACTTATACAAAATTGTACTAGTGAGGTCGTATGAGTGAGGTTGTATAAATTTGTGCGAATTAGTCACCTCATAAAATACGTACAAATTGGTTGTGAGATATTGTCGATGCTACAGTATTTCCGGGAGATGTGTGTGTCGCATTCTTTAACGTTCGACCTGAAAACAAAGATGCCGTGTCGCCAAACCCCAATTAAAGAAGTAAGCCGTCGTGTTTACAACTGTGACGATGAGTGCTTATCAGGATGAACTAAATTATAGATTTTCAAAAGTATGTGACTCATATGTCCAATAAGTCCAAGAGTTTTACACATCGTTCTGTTATTATGGGGGCATTTCCACGCCCCTAAACATGAAGCGGCACAAAACAAACTGTGATTGGTTGCTTTAGCTGTCAGTCATATGGCCTCTTGGGAAGCCCTTGGCCATTCATAGCAGCCAAGGTTCCCAGACCTTCTCCCATCAGTCTGAAGGTCTGGTGAATCAAGACTAACCATTAACCAACATCAGAGAACCTTGAAAAGAAAGTGTTGTCAAATTATTTAAATATTAACCTAAAATCTCAAGAGGTAGATATCTCCTGTCTACAGGGCTTTGATAACCAGACATTGTTGAAATACTTAATTCCTAACAATATATTTTTAGTTTTATACCCTTAAACAAAAAAGAAAAATGCTATGCTTGAAAAGCGTACTCATGCAGTATTTCTTTTAAATGAATGCTAATAAATTCCAACATTTTTAAATGTCTAAATTGTCCAAACGCTTTTTGCAAACACTGTATATTCTGTGTGGTTAGCTTCCCTTCTCTCAGCAAAGCAACATTTTCTCATCTAATTGAGTGTCTCTTGTCATATATTATGTTCTCTTTTATAAATCTCTTCACATGCTTGTCTTCTCTTCCATCCAATTTGTTTTCTTAATCATCTTATAGGACTTTCAGTTCTCTGTCTCTCTTGTCTTTTTTTCCCTCTCTTTCTAATTTCTCTATCCATGTCTTGAGGTTTGAGAGGCAGAGAGCAGACGATCAATACTGTAGCTCAGGTAAGAGGAGCAGACGGCTGGTGATGTAGATGAGAATTGCCTGAGAGAAAAAGAGAGACCCCGACCCTTTGACCATCTGTCCAACATCTTCACCTTCCTACCTCATGTCTAGTAAGTGTCCCATTTATATATATTTTTAAAAGAATTTCTGTACATTTGACCTTAGATTGACTGATTACTTTGAATTTTTTAAGGGTAATTTATCCACTAGTTATTCTTCTGCCACCCTCCACATGTTTAAACACATTTCCTAATATTATTTAATTCTTAATGTTTGTCTGACACCTGAAAGTTGTGAATTACTTTGCTAATGTTATAGTTAGAGTGTCCTGCAAGTCTTTTTATCAGGTATAATCAGAAGATGAGAGTGAGATGAATCAAGATGCACATAAATATTCAGTTTGCCATTTTTCATCACTATTCTTCTCACCCACAATCTTAATATAGCCAATAGTGTAAGAGTGAGTGACATTTTGCTATGACCTACTGAGATTAATGAAAAGATGCTAATTAGAATGAGAAAGAACTCATTTGTATTCAAAGTTTGTGTCTTACACTCACATATGAGTCATGAACAATTTTACATGATTATTATAAATCGTTATTGTGAATACTCCTAATATTTATAAAGCTATAAGAAAACATTATACTAGTGTTCAGAAAATATTGTGCCAGAATGTACACTATAAACATAAATAAAACAAAGATTAATATAGTACATTTTACAAGAAAATACAAAATGTATATTTAATTGAATGTGTTATTTGCTGTTTCTTTGTAATTGTTTGTAAAATGTCCAATCCATTTCTGAGTGAAATTCATTTCTAAGCCATTTTAGTACCTTATTCAGAAGTAAAGTTTGCTGTGGGTGGCACATTCAGTGCAATAAAGCAACTGTGGAGCTCCTGCGGCTTTGTCGTCGCATAAAGGCTCTGTCGGTCAAATGGAAGAGGACTTGCCCGTCACTCAACCCAGATGACTCTGTGTCGCTCTGTCTCACTTTTTATTCTCTATCTTTTTTCTATCCATTGTTTACCTTCTTGATTAAATCTGGTGAGTCTAATATCGATGTGCAAACAAAGTCTGCTATTCTGAATCCATGGTGACGATCGTCCGGTGCATATTAATATCAAATAATCCGCCTTTAGCACACACAGCCTGCACAGCGGCCTTATTAAAGGGTGAGCTCTTAGTGCCCGGGGAGTGCGTGGGATTTGTTGGAGAGGATTTCGATGAAACACGTTTTAATCTTTTTTTATTTTTAATATTAGCCTCCTTTGGGAGGCCGGACTTCCGTTGTTGGCTGCGTTTGGATATCATTTCAGGGTAATTAAAAAGCAGTTGAAATCTAAGCTCAAAAACTCTTATAACGACTTAATGACAGAAACTGTGTTCTGATTGACAATACTATAAAACTGATTTCATTGGTAAAGCCACTACGACTGTAAATGATATCCAGAGCAATGAGGAAACACCACAAGGCATTTCAGACTTTGTGTAAATAGAAATCAAATAGAAAGATGGATGTGTCAATTGCCTCTTAGAGGTCCACAGTAAATCCTTTCTTTATGATGCCCCCGGAGCATCTCTGTTAGCAGAGTCCTGAACAAAATAATTAACAAAGACAGTCACTGCAGTAAACTTTGAGATTTAAAGGAATATTCAGGGCTCTTTCTGTCGATTTTGTCGATTAAACACACACACACACAAAAAATAATTGTTATTCTTGCCTTAGTTGTAAAAACAAACCAAAAATGTGTACATGCACTTACAGTTGAAGCCTACAGGCAAAGTTTGTTTTTTGAAACTCAAGATTGAATTGAAATGGTATTGTGTTTAATCAACTGCATACGCCACAGATGCTGTCACACACATACAGTATATTTAACCCAGAATGTTCCTTTAACAGCAAGTGAAATAGTTGGAAAACAGGTCTACGGGGAATGACTGAGAGAGGGAGGCGGTATAGTTGGGCAAAGTCAAAGAATGTAAGTCCAAAGACATTGCTAGGCTTTAGGGCTGGGTTAGGGGGACAGACAGTCTGCATTTAGCACTTCAAACAGATGGAAACCGCCGGCCCTGCATTGACATGCATCTGTTTGTCCCTGTTTTGGAAAACAGTCAGTGTGTGCTCAGAGCACATACATGCTGTGTGTTTGTAGACTTCATCATGGAATGCCTTTTTGACTTTGAAAGTGTGACCTCTCTGGTGATATTCTATGATTTATGCGCTGAATCACAGATCTAAGTGACTAATAAATTGCATTATTTGACATCTATTTATTCCATTTTAGCGATGTTTTATTAACATATTTTGGGAGGAGCTCACACAGATAATTAACACGGCTAATTCACCCTTAGCAGTCACTCTCCCTATCCCATCAGCGCAGGAAAATCTCTATAAATAACACAACAATCCTACCTTCATCATCTCTTGTCTTGTCAACGCCCCTCCTCCACCCTGTCTCCTCACCTTCAGCCCATAGGGGGAGCGCTTATAGGGCTTGGGCCAGTGCTGAGCTCGGACCCCTCCCCCTGGGCGGGGGAGAGCCCCGGGCTCGGGAATGACTGCCAAATACGCACAACCTTCCACTCAGTTTATTATTTTTGGGAGGGAACTCGTGAAAGCATATTTAGATTTGGGTTAAAGAGATTGTTTACCCCAAAAGGAAAATACTGTCATTAATTACTTTCCTTGTGTCATTCCAAACCTGTAAGACCTTTGTTCATCTTCAGAACACATATTAAGATATTTTTGATAAAATCCGAGAGAAAATCCTTTCTGACCCCTGTGCATGCGTCCTTGTACTCTTGTGAATGCGCATCAAAGACTGACACAGAAGATAAGAAATTGTTGAATAAAGTCAGTATTTTCTGTTTTCGCACAAACATATTCTCATAGCTTAATACAATTAAAGTTGAACCACTGATGTCACATGGACTATTTTAGCGATGTCCTTGCTACCTTTCTGGGCCTTGAACGTAGTAGTTGCATCGCTGCATATGCAAGGTGAGAAAGCTCTTGGATTTCATCAAAAATATCTTAATTTGTGTTCTGAAGATGAATGAAGGTCTTACTGGTTTAATAATTAAGATTTGTTTGAAAATAAACTTTTATGCACAAGTCTACATTTATTTGATCAAAATACAGTGAAATATATAGTAAATAAATGTTTTCTATTCTGAGATATTTTAAAATGAAATGTATTCAATGTGATTATAAAACAATTTTCAGCAGTTATACTAGTCTTCAGTGTCACCTTCAGAAATCATTCTAATATGCTGATTTGGTGCTCAATTATTATTTATTATTCAATTTATATATTAATAAATGTATATATTTCAGTTATAATTATTGTTTTTATTATCAATGTTTAAAAACAACTTATGCTGCTTAATTTTTTTGTGGAAAACATTAGATTTTTTTTTATTTTAATTTTTTAAAACTCTAGTTTACTGTTTGTGCTGATTCTTTCTTTCATATCTGATTCTTTCTTTCATATCTGATCAATGAAAATATCTGGTTTAAAATTTAAAACCAAAAATGCACAATTGTATAGTAACAACATCTTAGTAAACCAAACCTTCCACCTTATCCTTTGAATTTCCTGGCTCAATTTCTTAATACAGTCAATGTAGAGATTAAGTGCGCTGCGACTGAAACGCAGTAGTAGCCAGTGGATATTCTTACAGATGTCAGCAGCATCTCCCTGCCAGAGACTGATCTGTCTCTGAACGATATGAAACATTTCATCTATGAAAAGCAGCCTAATCCTGAAGGACACATCCTGCTGTCTCCATGTCCCCCTGTTTCCTTCACACTTTCCAGCGACTGACACCAGTTGACTTCTCATACCGCATTACAGGCTCTTAGTCAGTTAGCGGTAGTGTGGTTCAGTTGGAGCATGCGCCTGCCTCTAATTATACTTAAAAGGTGGACTGTGAGCTGCATTTCTGATCGAGGCTTAGTGGAGCACTTCATGCAGCGCTCAGAGAAAAATCCCCTCGCGGATGAGAGCGAGCCAGATGCTTGCTGCTTGTGTGAAATTCCTGAGGACATTAGAGTCTTCCATGTGCTGCTTTTTCACTTGGGTTTATTAGCAAAGCAAACCTGATTAAGGACAAGATAAGTAGTGGAGAACAAAAGTGAAGATGCCACACTTTCATTTCCATCTGTCGCACCACCATGCAGAGAAACCCAGAGAGATTAATCTACCCAGCTGCTCTTTGTCTTGTCAGCGATCTCCAGGAATTCTTAAATAACACTGATATAATGTTTAAACAATGATTAAAACTGTTTGAGAAGAACGAGCAGTGGTGTTTGCACAGACAATAAACGATGAATGCCGTTGAAAGAGAAATGCTTTTATGAAACTTCTGAAGTACTCCTAATGAAGATATTACTCAGAAGGAGTTTAAATAATAATGTCGTCTGCTGATGGCCATGATAGACGAGGGCCAGCTGGCTAGAGAAGAAGATGCCAGCAGCCATCAACTAATGCCAGAGCAGCTTTCCATCAGTTACTCACACTTGTGCATCTAAAAGACATCTAAACAGGCTGATTCATACACAGTTCAAGAAGCTAAAGTCGAGGAAGACAGTTCACAAAATAACCCCCGCAAAATACATTCTGGAGGGAAAAAAAAAGGTTTTCAGAGATTTTTAGACTACTTAAGCATAGAATACACTACACAAGTTTTTCCGCTGATTTACAGTCTGGAAAAGTTGACACTAGTTGCTATAAGTCAGAGCCAGTCTGCAAATTTAAGTTGACAGATTTAATAGAAAATCACGTAGTGTATGATGGTCACAGACTCCAATTTTTTAGCTTCAGACTCTAATTCCATCCAGTCTGAGGATTTTGAGCCAAATTTAAAACACTTAGTTTTCATTTGTCTTGCATCTCCAGCCTTTAGAAAACCCAAATGGGTTCTAATACCAGTTCTGTCGTTCTAATAATGGTTGACAAAATAGGCGGGTAACTCAATCCAACTCACTGTGAGTTTCTGAACTTGATGTCGATTGCACTCCATTTTTAATTTCTTCATCCGTTTTTTTTTTAAATACAGAGAACCACAATGGAAATAAGCCTATGGCTTTTTAGTGTATATTATCCTCGAAAGTTTTGAAATGTGTATGAATAAGGCTTTATGGGATTGTTTAATTTAAATTATTATGATTCTTGCTTAAAATTACCCAAAATAGGTTGGAAATGACCATTTATTAATATTTTTAATAAATGAACATTTATTAACAGGTTGAATAAATAATCAAATAATAAACTTTTTTTTTCAATTGCTTATTAATAAATGTTCATCTTTATTATTATTGCTGATGCCTCCAGTAATTATGTGCCTGATTTTTAATTTCCAACTTATTTTGGGTTCATTTTAGGCCAGCCATTTAGTAATTTTTAAACAATAGTTGACTTAAAGGGGTCATCGGATACAAAACTTACTTTTACATGTTGTTTGAACATAAATGTGTTTTGGCAGTGTGTGTACACAACCACCCTATAAAGATAAAAATCCATCCAGTAGTATTTTTTTAATCGATATAACTAATAATAACTGTTAGACCCTCATTCTTTCGCGCCGGAGCAGGGACGTATAGACAAGAATGGGTCATAAGCGACTGAGGTGTTTTGTTGTTGAATAATGATCATAGCTGTCGTATGCGCGCTCATCACCCCACAGAAGAGAGGGGTGGGGTGAGCAGATCTCATTAGCATTTAAAGAGTCATGCAACAAAACTGTTTTTGACAAGGTAAAAAGGGTGTTGTTTTACACTACCATTGAGAAATTTTGTATGTTATAGACTTTTCATTAAGGGTGTGTTTACAGTTTGATGGGTTCATTTGGTCTGGACCCAAAAAGAAAATGATACTTTTGGTCCTGGCCCACTTAGCGTTCACACTGGCATTTTTGACAGTGAACCTAAAGATACCGAACCTAAAGGCATAGTGATACATTCACAACCTAATTGGTCAGGTTGAATGATGTATATTTCGTGATGGAACTCACAGAACACTCCAAACAAAAGGAAAATGTGCGTTTGACTTAAAGGAGCGCTGCGGGTGTTTGACATTAAAGTACCCATTCACTGATCTGTCTGCTGATCGCCATTTGAAGTCAAATACACGCAATGCCATATGCTGGACTAAGCATGCTCATTGTTGCGTGATTTTATGATTTTATTTTTTTCACCTGTAAAATCACAAAGAGCTTCTAAATGGCACTTTACCTCGTTACTTCCTGTTTTTGGTTCGTTTGGAAGTATATGGTCCGTGTTGCATTCATATTCCATTCGAATACCAGAGTTCTTTTGGAAGCGAGCCGAAAACCATCTTTTTAGCGGTCTCAGTCCGCTTGTTTGGTTCGCACTAGGGTTCGGATGGCAGCGTTCACACTTACTCAAATGAACCGTACTAACAGAGCAATCGCACCAGAGTTTGTTTTAATCGAACCAAACATGACAAGTGTGAACACACCCTAAGACCCTAAAGAATCATATCAACTTGGAGAAATGGGCATCCCATGATTCTTTTGAATAAAACTACCTAGAAGGTTAGGTTAAACATTTAACCTAACTGCTGGGTCAAAACAACCCAGTTGCTGGGTTTATCCATACTTCACCCAGTGCTGCATATTCTAGGTATTTTTAGACATTTCTGCCTTTATTTACTGGCATTTGTATTTACATTTGTATTTACATCATATTTGAGAGTCCTTCAAAAGTTTGTTAAAAAAAGTTTGATACATTAAGTAGGATCTTCCACTCTAGAATGTGACAAACTAATGCAAGCAATCAAACTAAAGCGTGTGCCGCTGACACAGATATAACTGACAAACAGATTCATTTTAATTGGTTTGTTTAAAAGAACTGTCAGTCGTGCTCAATTTAAACTAATGACCTCACGCTTACAGCAATAAATATTCCCTCAAAAGGAAACTGGCGGATTCCCCTGAAGCTGAACTCTTAAAATTGCTCGCGGTGTGCACACAGTGGCCTGACCTCTAGCTGTGCCCCTCTGAAATCTTCAAGGAGTGCAGCTGCATAATGAAACATCTCGCTGCATTATAACGCATTATCGTGTGATAGAGTAGCCTCACCTCCTCTCAGTACCATAATGAGGAGTGTGCAGTAATTCTAGTCTTGGGGGAGACTGAAGGAGAGGGGGAGAAAGATGAGGAGAGGGAGCGAGGGAGAAACGCATGGTTTTTGCTGCAGCATACATTTTTCATGAATTGCCCTATTCATCATTTGGCACCGGGCAGATAGTTGTTATCTTACAGTAGCTGTTGTTTGTTTTCCGAGGTGATCGAGGTGTTAAACACGCACGTACACGCGCTGACTAATTCGACCGAGTAAGTGGGCTGAGCGAGGGAGTCGCGGCGGACATACGTAGGTTTGTAGCGTCTGAGTAGAAGGAGTCATTGAAAACATCATCGAAGCATCAAGATGTTTACAGAAGAACTTTGCCGAGGGGCAAGTTGTTATTCCCTGGGAGAGCACGAGTGTGTGTGTGTTGAACACATGAAACATGAGTTGGGTATCAGTGACTGCATGTGTGTGAGAGAGTGTGTTGATTTCTGCTCATTAAAAGAAGAAGAGGGTCTCCTCCTGAGTCACCGTCCAGGCCACAGTCACTCAGACAGGGAGGCGCAGCTATTTTAGTGCATGTATTCAACAGACACGCTCACAGCAGTACTGCCGAAGTCTCTCTGGGCTGGATATTTGACTGATAGAGCTGAGGTGCAGAAGGACTGTGCTTTAAGAGTATAGTTCCTCGCCTATAAATAAATGATGGATTCCTTCGCAGCTCTTGCTCCGTTACACCCAGACGCATCTGACATGTGTGGCATTTCTTCGCAGCACGGGCAAATCCAGTGCTAATAACCCTACAGCACCCAATTAGACTGGTTTTAATGTTCTGCTCCACTGGGTGGCAAATTTAGTGTCCAATTAGACATCACATCAGGGGCAAAGGCCCCGCCCCAGCGCCTCAACAGCTGATTAGATGAGTGGAGAGCGGGAGAAGTGTGTTTGACTGAATACACGAGCACACCCTCCAACTCCGACGCAAATTAACAAGCTGTTATTGAAGAGGACTGCTTATTGGACTTGTTAAAAGATGCTGCAGACTTTTTCAGGAGATTATTTTAAGCATAATAAGTTTGTTTCGTGACTGAAAAGACAAGTGAAAGATTTTGTATACTTCAACCAGAAGAATTATTGCACACGCTATGCTGTATGTTCTTTTGTCCTGTTTCCTGCAAAAATAGTATTGATCCCGAGGTTGTTTTTGCTCTAGCAGCGTGTTACTTGGCTCTCTCCCCATCCAAATACCAATGAACAACACTTGCATTTATGTACGCTCTGTAATTAAACATGAGTAATTTGTTTGACTCTAATAATTGAACACTGAACTCTGTAATTAAAAACATGTTTTTCCCTTATCCAGATGGTGAAGTATACCATATAGTACTATGTGCATACACATATATGTATTGCTCCTAGTCATTTTAATTATATTAGAACAATTTATGCATGCAATTAACACTCTAAAAAATGCTGGGTGAAATAAGGACAAACCCAGCGGTTAGATTAAATGTCTAACCCAACCCTCTGGGTAGTTTTATTCAACTCAAATGACTAAAAATTACTATATGACTTGCTTAAAATTAACCCAAATAAAGTTTGTAACTTAAAAATCAGACACATAATTACTAGAGGCATCAGCAATAATCAAAAGGTGAACATTTATTAATAAGCGATTCAAAAAGGTTTATTATTTATTGAACATATCAATAAATGTTCATTTCCAACAATACTTAAGTAAAATAAAACAACCCAGAAGGTTGGGTTAAACTTTAACCTAACTGCTGGGTTAAAACAAGCAATCACTTGTCCATATTTTCACCCAGCGCTGGGTTGTTTTTAACCCAGCATTTTTTAAAGTACACAGTTGCATTAAAGAATACATTATTCCCAAAGATATCCTAAAGAAGGAGTGAGTGAATAAAAAACAACAAGGAAAATGCAGTGTCATGTCATCCTTTAAAGCACAGTTTTCATCTAAAAATGCAAATTCTGTCATCATTTGCACACCTTCGTGTCTTCATTTCATTCCAAACCTGTATGACTTCCTTTTTGCTATGGGTCACAGAATAACAGATTTTGAATTTTCTTCTTTTTTTTTCTCTCAGTACAATTAAAGTCAGTGAGGTCCAGTGTTGTTTTGGACCCCACTGACTTTCATTATATGTGACCCTGGAGCACAAAACCAGTCTTTACTGGCAATAGCCAGAAAAACATTGTATGGGTATAAATGATCAATTTTTTCTTTTATGCCAAAAATCATTAGAATATTAGGTAAAAATCATGTTCCATGAAGATATTTTGTAAATTTCCAACCGTAAATATATCAAAACTTCATTTTTGATTACTAATATGCATTGCTAAGAACTTCATTTGGACAACTTTAAAGGCCATTTTCTCAGTGTTTTGATTTCTTTGCACCCTCAGATTCCAGATTTTCAAATAGTTGTATCTTAACAAACCTTACATCAATAGAAAGCTTATTTATTTATTTATGTAATTAAAAATGTACCCTTATGACTGGTTTTGTGGTCCAGGGTCACATACGGGGAAAAAATGTTCTTGTAAATGATGACAAGATTTTCATTTTTGGGGGTGATCTATCCCTTTAACTCAATGAAAACACTGGAAAACATATCACTTAATAAACCAGCTGCAAACTAAACCATGGGAGTGCAAATCTGCGCATGTGTGAGTGTGTGCGCCCGTGCGAATGTGGTCTGAGACAGCAAGATTATCCCGAAGGAGCCTCTTGAGAAACACAAAGAGTGCCTGGATGCATTTGCTTATAATGAAGTCAGAATGGGTTTGGGTGGATTAATGACAATATCAACAGAAGGAACACGAGGACAGGTGCCAGCACAATCTGGATGTGGTTCAAAGTTTTTAATTACGATTAAAAAGACTCTCTGGCACACTGCAAACGCCTTTTCTCTTCCCAGCCTTTCATTTATTTATTTTTTTTTTTTACTCCTTTATCACATTTGAAGTGGAATTCCTTGTAAAGCCTGTGGAGTTTCAAAAGGAATGCACAGGCATCTGTACATGTCCATCTGGCAAAAATCGATTTTTTTTTTGGAGAAAATTTGGCGAATCAAAAAAAGGAAGCTGAGATTGTGAGGAACAAACAGAAGAAGCTTGGAAAGAAGAGTGGCAATGGATGAAAAGGAATACATCCTTTGTGCGTTAAAGCTAAAATCCATTAAAAATACACAATGCGATGGTAATAAACAAAGCGATAATATTTTCCCACACAGACTGCAGTCTCACCAGAACAAAAATGTTCTTTTGCATTCTTTCTCATTCACTCACGTATACTTCCTGAACAGCAGCTGTGTGGGTTTGTATGTCAGTATGGTCAGTGGCTGCTTGAAGAATAGAGCAAGTCCACAGGGATGCACCAGACTAGCTGAAAGTCTGTTAGCACTCCATCACTGCCATTGAGAAACACTGTACTGCTTCCACATACATTCAGAGAGTAAGAGGGTTGCAATAAAGTTAAATAGTAAAGTTTCTTTTAAACTGTTAGGGAACGACATGAGACTCCAAAAACAGCACATCCAACAGCGGCTCGCCGGAGGTCCTATATGCCCACACTCTCTCTCACACACACTCACACTGCTGCAATTCCTCTGATCTGGAATAGCGGTTTAATTAGTGAGGCGGTAACCACTTTATAAAGATTAGCTTGCTCTCGGGAGGTAGGCTCGTCGCCCATGTCTGCCTAAAATGTCTGTGAGGAGGGTCTCTGGAGATCAGGACCCATTGTGTTCAACAGACGGTGCTTTACGACAACATATGCTCTCCCTCCCCAATGCTCTTCCTTCACACACTCCATAAATGCTGTACTGTGCTCCCAGCAGTTTTTGCCTGCTCTTGCCTTTGCCATTAGTGTACTTCTTTTATGGTTTTGCTTAGGCAATCTAGTTAGGGCATGGGGAAAACAAAGAAACCTTAAAACAGCACTTGCAAGTTAGCAGACAAACTTTTGAGCTGCACAACAGAGAAGTTCACAGAGGTAAGGTTTCTCTGAGGTCCAGGTTCAGATGAAAGCATAATTAATCAAATCATAGATGTGTGTTTGTGACAGAAGCAAGTGTTCATCTCAATTAAGAGGAAGAGATCTGCCCACATTGTCAAGGCACCAAGGGACCAGTCGAGTTAAATTAATATGGCAACTAGAGTATAAAAGACAGGCAGCACTTACAAGGACTCAGTCTCAGCAAGATGCCTGGTTTGATCTAATGAAGAACATGATTAACTTTAAATAAGGTTTAAAAAAGATAGAAAAGGAGGGGGAGTGAGGCGCTGTATGAGCCAAGAAAGAAGGAGATGTTGGGGACAGGAAAAAAAGAAAAAACATATTTCAATTCCAGATATTACAGTGACTGTTAGGTTCCTTTTATTATCTCTTTCATTTTTTCCGCTTACCCTCTGGGCAACGTCTGGCGGTCTTTCTTCTGTGACAATTTCTTTATAGGAGTTGAACTATTTCCTCTAACAGAGGCTGCTGGATGATCGCGGCGGCGGTCGGATAACCCTCGGTAATTGTATTTATCTGACTGAAATATCGGCGGTGTCGCGAAAGCTCCGGTTGCTGCGGCAACGCGGCGTCCTGCGCGCGCTGATCTCCGGGCCAAGGAAAGACTAAAAACACACGCGCCCTCCAGGTGCTGCTCTCCTCCCCCCATTTTCAATTCCAGGTGCAATTCCAGCGAAATTGTTAAAAATAAATGTTGACAAACATACTTTTATGGGTCGCTCTGTTGATGTTAGCGAGGCAAATCGGAGACATTTAAGTTATTTCCACTAAATGAAATACTTGAGCCTACAAAGAGCTCGAACTTTATTAAAAGTGGCAGAAGAGTTATGTAGGCTATGCATTAAATGATTGATTTATGTAGGCTATTAATAAAACATGCACACTTTAGCTCAGTAAAATGGTGCCAGTTTATAAGCACTAAACTAAGAGCACAATATATATTTAAAGACATATCAGAGCAGATTAACCTTAGATTATTCAAATAAAATAAAATATTTAATAAAATACCAAATTATTTAAACGTGGTTAGAACGTTGATACGTTGTTGTTGGTACTAAAATGAGCGATATGTCTATGAATATATATATATATATATATATATATATATATATATATATATATATATATATATATATATATATATACATGCATGTATATGACCCTGGACCACAAAACCAGTCATAAGGGTAAATTTTTTTGAATTTGAGATTTATGCATCATCTGAAAGCTGAATAAATAAGCTTTACATTGATGTATGGAAAGGACAATATTTGGCCGAGAAACAACTATTTGAAAGTCTGGAATCTGAGGGTGCAAAAAATCTAAATATTGACAAAATCGGCTTTAGTTGTACAAACGAAGTTCTTAGCGATGCATATTACTAATCAAAAATTAAGTTTTGATACATTTACAGTATGCAATTTACAAAATATCTCCATGGAACATGATCTTTACCTAATATCCTAATAATTTTTTGGCATAAAAGAAAACTCGATCATTTTGACTCATGCGATGTATTTTTGTCTATTGCTACAAATATACCCGTGCTACTTAAGACTAGTTTTGTGGTTCAAGGTCACATATATTATTACTGTTGTACCCCAAATTCTCATATTATCCTACCATTTAAGTTATGTGATTAAATACGTTTATGAACGATTCTGTCAATGTATGAAGGACAGAAGTTTATGCTATTTTAAACTCAATGCTGGCCTTGTGGTCTGGTCTCTTTGTTCGCTCCAAAAACTGTGGATGTAATATTTCATTACTTAAAAATGTTAGTTCTAATTCACTAGATCCTGAAGAGACTCTAAAGTCTTCTGTATAATTCTATTCCATCTGTCTCTAGCTCCCCCGTTGCGCGTACGGCTGAAACTCAGCGGATGACGCTACACGTACGTTTTTCTCCCACCTGAGAGTTAGTCTCGCGTGCCAAACCACTCTAACATCGCCAAATAAATATATAACGGTCTCCTAATAAATACTGTATCAGGAATTACAACCGTGGCGACAAACCATTATCATACGCGCCTCAGATCCTTAAACACCGCACGTTCCATTTCTGTCTGTTTCTGTCTGCCTGCACTGACACGCCAGTGTAGCCTATCTAGTGCACAACTGCACACTTTCTCATTAAAACGCACACAAACCAACTCTGATGAGAAGGTAAATGCAAACATGCAAACACAGGAAGAGACAGATAGAAAAGAATAAGGGAGTAAAAAACCACACACGCACATTAAATGCTCGTTTCCTGAGACGTGCTGAGATAATAAGGTGTGTTTGTGACTGAAGCTTGTCTTCATGGCAGTCTGATTACAAGTTCATGAAGTTGCACGATTTCACACGCGCTGGCGATTTTTGTCAGACTGTGGCATTTTCGTTCGCGCCCTCTAATTAAGCAGCGCTCACGTCAAGTGGTCCAAGTTTTGTGGGCAAAATAGCCACATTTGCGGTGAAACATTTACTTCAAAACAAAAAATGAGCATGGCTTATTGTAAACAGATGGAGTAGCAGCCTGTATGTATTTTCTCCCTTTAATATCTCATAATAGTCCTAATAAAATTGCCAACGACACTAAAAATTTAACGTTTACATTAGGCGATTTATGCATCCAAAAAGATCAAATATATGCTCCTGATGCAAAAGCATGTTGGACACTTCATAAAAAAGTTTGGACCGGCAAACTTTTGAAGTGTCCCGTCCAAAGACAATTCCATAAAAGAGAGAGAGAGAGACAGACAGAATCTCTGTCCTCTGTTAACGGGGACACGCACACAATGTCAGCGCGAATTAAGCGCATTCAGCGCGTGTCTTCTCGCTGGGTATGTGGCGCCGCAGCTGTGCGAACTTCACCCGAGTGCTCTGGGGGGACGAGAAACTCACAGCAGATGTTACTGCGTCTCCCACCAGTTTCACACGAAACAAAAAAAAAGCAGAGGAGAGAGCGAAACGACAGTCTCGTTTGTCCTCTGCTGGGTCATTATTAACAGCTTAATTAATTTTAGATCCGCTCTGCGAATACCAGCTCCTAACACAAGCACCTAACACTAGATGAAGAAATGCGCTTCACACATATGCAACTTTAGGGAAAAAATGATATATCTAAAAATAATTTGTTAATAGGCTTGTTCACAAACTTTAATGCAAAGAAGTACGATTTGGCACTCACCTGTCCGTTCTTGCACAGGTCAGCCCACATACTGGTTCCGTCACCTCCTCTCATTAGGACGTGGTAGATGAAGAAATACGTGCCCGGCACGCTGCAGATGAACTTGCCAGAAGTGCCGTCGTAGTTGTTGCCGAGGTTGGTGACCACGTCGTCGAACTTGAGGATCTCATAGCCCTCGTGCGGGTTCTTCAGTCCTGCGTAGAAAGCCACCCGTGGGTGCGTGTTGTATGTAACCGTGCTGATAGCTCCATCATTGCCCAGGCTCAGAACCCCGCTTCGGCCCCTGTCCCCCCGGTCCCCCGGGGGCCCCATCGGACCCGGGGGCCCTGGCTCCCCCGGTGGCCCCGGAGGACCGGGTTTGCCCGGCCGGCCCGGCTTCCCCTGCGGCCCCTGGAGGAGCGTGGAGGGTGGAGGCATGTTGCTGTGGTCGGCCAGAGCCTCGGCCTCGGCCTGCACAGAAGAGCCGGTGCTGGCGATGCCCGTGCTGGTGCCCTTGTTCTGGTACGGGTCGCACACCATTCGACAGGTGCCCAGCATCTCGTAGTGGCTGTTGTCATTGCTCACGGAGCTGACTAGCACGGGGATGAGCACCACCAGCACCAGCACCAGCATGACCCCTACGGCAGCCGCCACCAGGGTCTTCCTGCCCAGGCTGAGGCGCGGGAGTGGCTGGGCAGCCAGCGTGGGTCTGCCGGGAGCCGAAATGGTGACTGCTGGAGAAGAGGAGACCGCAGAGAGTGAGACAGACAGAGGGGTGCAGGGGGGGTCCTGGGGGAAAGGCGCCAAGCCCTAGGATCCCAAGCGTGTGGAGGAGCGTGTGAGGGTGAAAGAGACCCACATGCACACGCTCTCACACGCTTGCCCAGCTCCGTGCACGCCTGGTTTGCTAAGCTGGCTCACTGGATCCGTTGGGCTGGCAGGAAAGCGCTTTCACACAGATCCCACATCCGCTCGATCTCACTCACACGCACTCTCACACACACGCACACGCATGCATGCAATCGCGCTCACACGCTCGCCCAAAAAGTCGATCCCATTGTCTGGTGGACAGAGTTGCACTCGGTAATGAAGAGAATGAGGGATGGCAGAGGCAGCAAAGAGAAAGAGAGGATGAAGAGAGCGAGTGTGCGCATGGGAGTGAAGGACAACGCATGAGAGAGAGAGAGAGAAGCAGATATAGAAGAGAGACAGGGTATGTTTGCAGAGGCGTTTTCTCAGTCTGAGGGTTTTATACTGAGTAACCCCCTCCCCCCACCCCAGCACACACTCCCACCCTCTCTTCCTCTCCTCTCCCTCTCTGTGTCACAGCAATACAGCCAGGGGAAAGGAAGAAAAGTAACCAAGAGGAGAGGAGGGGACGGAACAGGGAAGGGTACAAAGTATACAGTAGGAAGGATAAAATCTCATCACAAAAAAGCTCACAGTAAACATTAAGACTTGATGTCTGACACAGACTATATTAAAAAAGCATCTTTTTGAGGGACTCAATTTGTTGGCATCTATAACCTCAATCAATGGAACTTTTTATTGTGCAAAAGGTTCTTTATAGTACAAAAATGTTAATTAGTAAAATGCTCTTTACATAGAAAAGTTATTTTACCGTTCACTGAATGGTTCTTCAGATAACTTAAAATGGTTCAAAAAAGAAAATTTTTGAAACCTTTATTTTTAGTGAGTATCTTGAGTGTCTATATTTAATTTTAAATGTAAAAACATTGAAAACATAGTAATTTTTCAGAACTGAAACATCCTCGCCAAACCAAAAAGACCACTTTCTGATTTCAGACAAATACATTTTTACAGTATACAGTATTCAGAAACTTAAGCCTGAAATACACTACGTGTTTTTTGCCCTGATTTTCCGCCGATTTAAGGTCTGGAGAAGTTCATGCTAGTTGCTCAAAGTCAAAGCCAGTCTACAGATCCATAGAAAATTGTGTAGTGTATGACTTTAGTTTTTTAGTTTTTTTTTTTTTTGACTCTTATTCCATCCAATTGGAGGATATCAAACATGTTTAATATTTTAGAATTTTAGAATTTTAGAACACATATTGTTTTCATTTGTCAAGCGTCTTCTAGCAAAATGGCGCACATTTCTGCGTGAGTTTGTTGTGATTGGAACAACTTGAAAGTCTGGTAGTGTATGATCTTCAGTCATGTAGTGTATGATGGCCAGTTTTCCTCTGTCACTATTTACAAAGTCAGTAAGAGTATGATGCCTATTGTAATCTCTTCAGATTTTGTGACAGAAGTTGTGTAGTGTATTTCAGGCTTTAGTTCTCCCAGTTATGGTAAAGTACTGTAAAATGGTACTTAAATGTGAAAACAAGAGTAAAAAAAAATGAATAAGACAACCCAATCTCATTGGAAAACGTAACTATTTTATGAGGTGGCAGTGTCAAACTGGCGAAGTGAATAGATTTTTAGAAGAAATTTTTTTTTTGATATTTACCAACAATTATCCAAAGAGCAACATTGGCTATGTGAAGAGACTAGTGCAGCATTCTCAGCGTCTGTCGTTTTGCAAAAATTATATGATGCCTTCAGTAAAAACACAAAAATACAACATAAGTTATTATTATTATTGGTAGTAGTAGTAGTTGTAGTAAAGTATATGACCGCTTTATTAAAATTTAAATGTTAAAGATTTTAAATAGATTAAAAATACCAACATAAGCATGCTGCTGATACTGAACTGAGGTGCTACAAAAATGACTTTGGATAGTATTATGATAAGATAATTTAAGGAGCAAATTCACTTGGTGTTCCTCTCTGTATGTGCCTTTGACTTTGAGTGTATGTCATATAGAGACTTATTGTATTTCACTTACTTTTTTCCCTGGCTGCCAATAAAGTTCCCTCCTCCTCCTCCAGCTCAGAAATGGTTTGTTATTGGCCTGTTGCGTTTTTGAGCATGGTGTCTATTGATCTGATCCTTTGATTAAATTAAGGGTCCTGTGTGGAAAAAAAATCCATCTCTATGGCTCATACTAGACAGCTGACATTCTACCCAAAGCGCTGTTCGCTGCAAGAAGGACTGCAGGATTTGGGACACGTCATATGATCTTAAATTACAGCAGGAGTGTGATGTGACTGTGGATGAGGTTTTGTTAAGATTTCAAAATGCGTAGAAGTGACAAATCCAAAGGTAAAATCTGTGCTATGCTGACTTCTTCACTACTTGGTCAGAAATAATAGAAAAAGACTATTTCAGGCTATAAAGGTAAACAGAGGGAAGGCGAGAAATAAAGGAGCAATGAAAGATAGAGATGCCAATAGATTGAGGGAGCAACTGAAAGGCAAGAAAGGGAGACGGTGATGATCCCATGTGCTCACTGGTCTAAGCACTGGGGTAATATATGACCTGATGATGTTTTCATTGCCATTGATGGGTTCAGTAAAGGAAGTGTGATTGAAAAGAGGAAGGTGTGGTGACATTTGCAAGCATTCATAGTGCTCAGTTTTTCACACTGATCTAATGAGCTTCTTCAAGAATTTATTAGACACACATGCCTGACTGAATTTTTGAAACCCTGTTTTAACACAGAATGCTGCACAATGTGTTTAACACACATTACCTGATATAAAAACTTTTTTTTTCTAAATTAGCCTGATAGAAACACTTTGAATAAGATCAATTCATGTATCATTTGTTCATTTATCAATTTATTCACCCCCGTCATCCAAGATGTTCATATGGTTCTTTCATCAGTCGAAAAGAAATGAAGCTTTTTGAGGAAAACAAAAATTGCAGGATTTTTCTCCATATAGTGCACTTCAATGGAGATCAACGGGTTGAAGGTCCAGTTTACACTTTCAATGCAGCTTCAAAGGGCTCTATAGATCCCAGCTGAGGAAAAAGGGGTCTTAACCACAAATGCTCATTTTGCACTAGCTCTGTGATGAGCATCTACAACTTCAAGCTACTGTATGTAAAGGTAATTTGCGATTAGTCTGTGTATTCTGGTTTAAGATGTTAAAAAAAAAAAAAAAGTCCATTTAATTTTCTCCTCCAACTTCAAAATCACCCAAAATCATTATTTTATCTGTTTTGTGTAAAGGGCAGTTGACTTTCTTTGCACATTTGCTTTGTAAACACTGGGTCAGTACTTCCACCTATGTCATGCATGACCGTTCTAACGTGATTACAGTTTGAAATTCAAGATCAGGGTAAATTTAACTTATTTTGTCTTCTGGGAAACATGTAACTATCTTCTGTAGCCTTTGAAGGGCAGTACTAAATGAAAAAAAGATATTTAGGCAAAATAAATCTCCATTCTGTTCAAAAGTTTTCACCCTCAGCTCTTAATGCATCATTTTCTTTCTGAAGCATCAGTGAACATTTGAGCCGTCTGTAATAGTTGCATATGAGTCAGTTGTCCTCAGTGTGAAAAGATGGATCTCAAAATCACACAGTCATTGTTGGAAAATACACAAAAATGCTGAAAAGTCAAAGAATTTTTTAAAGAAGTCAAAGAAAGATTTTTCTGAAGAACAGCAGGCAGTTTAACTGTTCAGGACAAACAAAGGACTCATGAACAACTATCAAAAAAAAAAAAAAACTAAAAAAAAAAAACACACAGATGTGGATCATTCAGGTAACAACACAGTATTAAAAATCTAGGGGATGTAAACTTTTGAACGGGGTAATTTTTTTAAATTCAACTATCATTTTCGCTTGTGGACTTTTTTATGTGAAATATCTTATTCAGTAAGTACTAAATAAACAATAAACATCCATTTTGTAATCCCTCTTATTTTGTTAAAATTATTAATATTTTGCAGATTCTGAAAGGGGGATTTAAACATTTGACCCTTAAGTGTATGTAATGTGTGAAGTTGAGCTACTGCAAGACGAGCATCTGTGGTTAAAAAGTATATAAATTACTTTTTTGTTTCTTTTTGTTTCTTTCTTTCTTTGTTTATACATTTATTGTTTATACATTTATTCCTTGGCTGGGATCATGTAGAGCACTTTTGAAACTGCAATTTGGACCTTCAACCCGTTGATCCCCATTGAAGAAAAATCCTGGAATGTTTTCCTTAAAAACCTTAATTTCTTCAAACTTCAGAATGACCATGGCACTCTTGTGAATTAAAAAGCCTTTATTGTCAGTTGGCTACATACAAAAATATAAAAACTCTACAACACGTTTTGGCAGATGCCTTCTTCAGGGAGAGCAAACACCAAACTTAGCACAGGTGAAAACCATGCCATTTATTAAGTCATCTGATCATTAAGTCATGTGACCAACAACTCTCTAGCTTTACACATTCACAGGAAAGCTTTTTTTTTTTGCACTCATTAAATACTTCAGAAGATTCCAAATCAAATATCCATTAGGAAAAAAACAACAACAAAAAAAACATAAAAATAGGTAAAATCTAAGTCCTCGTTCAATCCTGGATACATATTAGCCATTCATAAATCATATAAATTCAAAACGTCCCTTTTTTATTAAGTTAAAGTTCTATTGCCTTTCCTAGTAGTAATATTCACATGATCAATACCTTGTATTTTGAGGATTCTTGTATTCTTAATTTCTTTTCGACTGACAGAAAGACATGAATCTCTTGGATGACATGTGGCCGAGTAAATTATCAGGAATTTTTTTATTCTCGAAATGAACAAATCCTTTAATATTTATGAAAGTAGTCTCTTATGCTCACCATGACTGGATTTATTTAATTAAAAATACAGTTAAACAGTAATATTGTAAAATGTTATTACATATTTAAAAAATGTTTTCTGTTTTAACATTTTTTCAATATTATTCCTGTGATGGCAAAGCAGATTTTTTCAGCATCATTATTACAGTCTTCAGTGTCACATGATCTTTCAGAAATCATTCTAATATACTGATTTGCTGCTTAAGAAACAATAAATATATTGTTCAAATAAATAAATAAATAAGATCTGTCTATCAAATGATGCTAAATCATAAGTGAACTGCTCTTAATAATTTGATTTGACCAAGACGTTTAAAGCAAGACACTTGTGATGAATGTGAAAGTAAAGAAAAGTATAAACGGAGTGATGCATAGGACACAAGTGATGCATGTTTATTTAGCCTTTGATCTGTATGCCGTCGGGAGCCCAATGCTGCGAGAGAGAGAGAGAGCAAGAGGACTCATATCTCCACCTACTGAAGATTACGCACTAGCCATCCACACTAGAAAGGGTCTCAAATGGATTCTCTCACATTCATGTTTGTCATGGCAACCAAATAAAGTGCACAAGACAAAAAAGATTGGAGACTCTTAAGCATTAATGGTTGAAAAACAAACTAACAAAAAAATAAATAATAGACAAAAAATACAGAGCTCAAGAGGAACAAATGAACAGATCGTTTTTAGTACTCATGGAACTTTTTAGACTCCTACAAAAAAAAAAAAAAAGCGTATGACAAGAAAGCAGAATTAACATTGTGTACACACACGCACAGTCCTAATGTCTCTGACAAGGATGCTTCCCTGCATCCTTCCTGACTGCTGCCTTATCAAAGAGCTTCTTTCAGAGCCGAGCAGTGCTGAGGTACAGAGAATAGCCAGAGAGAGAGACTCAGGCACAGTTTGGCTTTTGTCAGAGTTGATTTGAAGTCACAACTCACATTGACTGCTTGTGCTGATCATTGTGCTAATCAGACAAGCGTTTACATAAAATAGGCTAATAAACACAACACAAGTTGAGATGCAAAGGAAAGAGCACCAAATAAACATCAGTTAAAGGTATAGTTCACCCAAAAGTGAAAATTCTGTCATTAATTACTCACCCTCATGTCCTTTGTTCATCTTCAGAACACAAATTAAGATATTTTTGATGAAATCTGAGAACTTTCTGATCCTGCATAGACAGCAACACAACTGACACGTTCAAGGACCAGAAAGGTAGTAAGAACATTGTTAAAATAGTCCATGTGTCATCAGTGGTTCAACCATAATTTTACGAAGCTACTAGAACACTTTTTGTGCACAAAGAAAACAAAAATAACTTTATTCAACTATTTATTCTCTTCCATGTCACCATCCTCCCACTTAGGCTACTACATTTCTGGAATGACATGAGGGTGAGTAATTAATGACATAATTTTCATTTTTGGGTGATCTATCCCTTTAAAGTCAGTTAGACGCAAACAGGGTCCGTGAATAGCGCAGTCAAGAATGCAAAATTAAAACCTCTGATGGTGTACTTGATCTCATTTCTAAAGGAAAATAAAATGCTTTCATTTTATGAATAAACGCTAATTATATTTAGTCATAAATACACTTGAACTCTTGGTAAAGATTATACCTTTATAAGCCTATAACTGATAGGGTTATTTTCCACAGAGAACTGCAAGCATCAAGAGGGATGTGGCCATTGAGGGGGAGTCTATATATGAGACGCTTTAAGCATTTGCGTATATGCGTATAATTGAATGTTTGTGTAACAGCAACTGCAAATGAAAGCTTGACTGAATAAGAAAGACTTCCTTGACCCAGGCGGTATATATGGCAGCCACCAATAAGCACAAACACTTTTTAGCCCATCAAAGCGAGACAATTTTGCCAGAGCTGAAAGATTTTTGCAGATTGAAAGATACTCTATTTGGAGGGCATGCTTTTTTTTAAAATAGAAAGCTAAATGTAAGACATTAGCACCTGCACACTGCCTCCGCGCTCCCTTTGCGCTTTAAAATGGATAGATTGATAGATGAAAGTGATGGGGAAGACAGGCTGGCCTCACCTCCTGCACTCTGGGAAGGCCCAGTGTGGGTAATGCATCCACTCCAACTATTCATTCTCCTCTGCTCTATCCACAGACACTTGCACACAGCAAAACACAGTGTGGTTATGAGAGAACAATACTGACTTGGATTTCCTACAGTGAGCAAAAAGTTGTAGTTAGTATAATATATATTTCTTAAAGGGGACATTGGATGTAAAATCCACTGCATAGCAGTGTGTGGGCATAACCGCCCTACAATGATAAAAATCCATTCACTTTTTTTTAATCACCAAAAAACCTAAACAGTCTCAATTATCAAGCCGTTTTGATTTGAAAAAGTTGAACGCTGTCCGCCAGTTTCTTCACGCTCGAGCAGCTTTAGCGACAACGTCTCGTAAACAATGCAGGTGTTTTGTAGTTGAATGTAAAAGTCGTTCATTATCATTTAAAGAGACATGCACCGAAACGGGTCGCTGTGAATAGAGCTGTTTTTGACAAGCTAAAAAGGGTGTTGTTTTACACAAGCATTGAGGATTTTAACCAAAGTATGTTGCAGAAATTTAATGAAGACCCTAAAGAATCATACCAACTTGTGGAAAATGGGCATCTGATGTCCCCTTTAATACCTTTGAAATAAGTCTGTTATGTTCAACCAAGGCTGCATTTATTTGGTCAAAATATGAAGTTAAACTGTAATTAATATTGCAAAATTATTATAACTGAAAATAAAAGTTTTATATTTTAAATATGTAATTTATTCCTGTGATGGCAAAACTGAATTTCAGCAGGCATTACTTCAGTCTTCAGTGTCACATGATCCTTCAGAAACCATCATAAGATGCTGATTTGGTGTTCAAGAAGCATTTCTGGACTTTCTTCTTTTTTCCGAGAACATGTTTAGCTTCCAGCAAACAGAGAATGAACAACAATCTTTCATTTTTTGGTGATTTTAAAATTCACAGGGCGAATATGTAAGTTACACAACCTGGGATCAAGAGGAATTACTTAACCAATGATTTCACATCATATTTTAACCTAGAAACAATTAACTTTAGTGCATTCCCACATTCAATAGAATAAAGTTCACATCTTTTGTTTACATTTGTAACATATATCAGGAATATTCAGGTTGAAATGATGTAACTAAACTTGAGTGATATATTGTCTAGTCAACCATTTATACTGAAGCAGTTTCAAATGGGTGTTGATTGTCTGAGTTTGGGCTTTTAATCATGCTTTTCTGCCACTCTTCTTCAGCTATTTTCTTGGTTAGACCTGCAGGTCAGACCGCCATGCTTGAAATCTGTATAAATGATTCTTTAGATTTGGCCACAAAGTGTTTATATAACAGATATCTTGCCTCTACCTTTCAAACAGTTACGTGTAATATTTTCCAAAGTAGAAAAAGAAGGCTAAACCAGACTTTGGCTTTTTTCTTGATAGAATGAAGCTATGTAAGTGCTTTTGCGATAATCCAAATCTTTTTTTTTTTTCTTCAAAGGACATATATGTGACCCTGGACCACAAAACCAGTCTTAAGTCACTGAGGTATATTTGTAGCAATAGCCAAAAATACATTGCATGGGTCAAAATGTTTGATTTTTCTTTAATGCCAAAAATCATTAGGAAATTAAGTAAAGATCATGTTCCATGAAGATTTTTTGTAAAATTCCTTCTGTAAATATATCAAAATGTAATTTTTGATTTGTAATATGCATTGTTAAGAACCTAATTTGGACGACTTTAAAGGTGATTTTCTCAGTATTTTGATATTTTTGCACCCTCAGATTCCTGATTTTCAAATAGATGTGTCTCGGTCAAATAGTGTCCTATCCTAACAAATCATACATCAATAGAAAGCTTATTTACTGAGCTTTCATATGATGTATACATCTTAGTTTTGTAAAATTTTACCTTATGACTGGTTTTGTGGTCCAGGGTCACATATTTTCCTTCATTAAAGAGACCAAACACCTTACTAATACCTTGAATTGACCAGATTTTAAAACCTGGATCTACTCTATCAGGACAGACATTGTCATTACCATAAAACTGGTGAAAAGTTGTGGTAATTCACTTAGATGAGCAAGTGCCTCAAACCAATCTGTTATAGTATTTCTGTTATATGGATTTTTAGAACATTTAATTAACTTTTTAGTATCTGCTGAATACAAATATTCAAGGAATTGGAATGGAATAAGCCTCCATAGATACCCAGGTCAGAGGATAATCTTTAAGAAACATTTCCTTTTATGATTTTCAGTGTTGAAACTTCAAAAGAACAGCAAGTATTTTATATATTTGCTTTTTCACACTGCTCATACTTAACTCAGGGTTAGCAATTAATCCTGGTTATTTATAAGCTACTGTTTCACATCGTATATTTCTAAACACTAGGTTAACATTCTTATTTGAATATGTGTGGGGTCAGAGTCGAATAGCCGAACGCTTGAATAATATCCCGGGCACTTTAAAATTATTTTGATGAAGAGAACAAGGCTGTCATGCACCAAAATGAAGGAACCATATCATAAGATGGTCTGTATGACTTGTTCACAATTTTATATCATTCGTAGCCATACAATAGCATATAGGAGGAGTTTATAGGAGTGATGTCCAATCTGTCAATTAATTATTTTAGATTACATTTTTCCATTAAATCAGTCCAGTTCACAAAAATGATCTTAATGATTCATCCAAAAGTTGATTCTCAAGTTCAACTGACTCAGAGATCAATAACAGCCCACTTAAGTCTTAGCTTGAGTTTCATTCCATTGAAAAGACTGACCAGAATATTCTTCAAATATGTCACCTTTAGAAAAGAAGTCGGGTGAGTTTGGAAAAACCATAATGACTCATTTCTGGGTGAACTCTTCCTTAAAGTCACAAAAATACCAGTGTGCAGTCTGCTCTGCATGGCATGTGACACATTTGCCCTGAACTTTACTGTGTTTCTCCAACTATATGTTTTTTTTTATCCTACATTTTTTAAAATGTCTTTCTTTATCCACAAAGATACCATATACATGCAATATACATTGCTACTGCTACTGGCAAATAATTGAATTTATTTATTACAACTGTGCATCTTTTAAAAGCCACATTGACTGTAAGCTGGACCTCATCTGAGAAGGTCAAGGTTCTGTTCTTCCACATCAGGATGACACCAATTATGTTTTTTTACACACTTTCGTTATTTTCAAAGGCTGGACGATATGCATACTCGTACTGGTTTCATCTGAAAGGTTTATTCAAAGGGTGCATGCTGCTTTTGTCTTTTTCTTCCTTTGTTGAAGAAACACCAAGGCCACAGACAACACAGTCTCTGCGTGTACTAATGAGTCACTGGCATGAGCCAAAGAAAGGATAAATAAAAGTGACATTGCCATCTCTTTGTCCATCAATTTTTCTCTCCTTCTCTGCAAAGCCGTCCCCTACCCCTCACTCCACATACCTGCCGGCAAGGGAATGTGGAGCTGTCACTGGGTTCTTCTGGTGTGTCATCCCTCTGGTTAAACTTGCCTAGAGGGCAGAGGTGGATAGTGACAGTGCTGCTAGTCATGATTATGGCCCATTTCCCTAGACTCAGTGTTCATTTTGACACAGTTTTGCATCATTTTGGTCTATTTAAAATTGGCATTTAAAAAAAAAAGGCATAGTCAAGAAAAATAACATTTTAGATGGCAATAATGCAGAAATAATGAAAATGTGTGTCAGAATGCAACATACAATATATATATATTAGGGCCGGGACTTTAACGCGTTAATTTAGATTAATTAATTACACAAAAATAACGCGTTAAATTTTTTTAACGCATTTTAATCGCACTAAGTTTTGCACCGCGGAACGTTTCTCACTGGATGAGATTAGGCGGACCGATTATACTGGAGCACAAACTAGCGTTCAGACAAGCCAAAGACGTCCGTCCTAAATAGTATTGTATGTCCCAAATCGTAGTATGTTTAAAAAGTATTCCAAAGATTCCCGGATGGTCTACTACTTAACGATCAATGCACACTTTTAACTGCTAATATTGCCCGCAACACACTGCGCCATGAACGAGGATTCGATTAGAACTACAAATACGCATAAAAAGTGTTAAAAAACTACAAACATGGAGGATATACGCGACCAACGGACAGGTAGAGAAAGGGGTTTGAGTGATAAATAATCAGTGTGTAACCTGATTAAAAACTATTTTTTAAATGTTATCCGCATTATATTCCATGTGCAGCAACTTTTATAATGATAGGTTTGGTCATTAACATTTAAATGCATAATTAAGCAAACACAAGAGCAGAGTTCTCGGAATGAAAGACTCGTTAAAGAACGTGCCTCTTGCTACATTTAATGGCAATATTGTACTGGTCTGGTGGACTTGGTTGAACAAAAATAAGCAATATTTTGTTGCTTAAGCTTATGTATTCAGTCATTATTCAATGGTATACTAAAAATCCATGTAAAATTCTTAATTCTCACTGTTCTCAGGTCAAATATTTACATGCGATTAAAATGCGATTAATTTCGATTAATTAATTACAAAGCCTCTAATTAATTAGATTAAATTTTTTAATCGAGTCCCGGCCCTAATATATATATATATATATATATATATTAGGGCTGTCAATCGATTAAAAATTTTAATCGCGATTAATCGCATGGTTGTCTTGAGTTAACTCGCGATTAATCGCACATTTTTATCTGTTCTAAATGTACCTTAAATTAACACTTTTTAAAGTTTTTAATACTCTAATCAACATTGGCATGGATGCTTTAAGCAAATATGTGCTTATTATCAGTGAAACCATACTTGACTAGACTAACTTGTTTCAAATGTCATAGATGTTTTTCAAATAACTTGTTCATGTCTATTAGACACATGAAAAAAAGAACATAGAAACACCAGGTTCCCATTACTTCTCTTTCTTTGCACTGAGCAATTTACTTACACAAGCCTGTTTACATTATTTGCAGGACAGGGCAGCTCACTTCTTCTGAACATGCAAAATCTACGTTTATTATTACATTTGTTTGCCTCTAGGTGCCCACATACTGTCATTTGATGCAGCCAAGTTCTCAACAAAACTGTTTCCATTGTTTTGATGTAATATTTCTGTTATCAGACAACCAAAGTAATATGAAATAATAACTGAAAAAAAATCCTGAATTATGATCATGATTCAATCACTGAAAAGAATCATTTACCGGCATCTGGACATAAGTCACTATTCCCTGCATTATTATCGTTGTTTTTAACTTCCTGTTTGAATGCCTTCAGGATCCTTTGACTTTTTAGGTGTTTAGCCATTTAAAGTTATGTGATCCCAAAAACCTGCTTCTTTTATGTTTTAATGTATTGTTTTGGTTATAATGTACTGATTGGAGAGCCTGGTCTCATGCAAATGCGCACTAGCACGACTTTCTGTTTCTATTTGGCGTGCTATTAACAAGCTGAAATTAACTTTGGCGTACATATGATATGCAATTATGCATGTGTTTGACGTGCATTTAATACGCCGTTTTCGCGTGCATACTCGTATGTGGCTTTACGCATCAACCCCACAGCAACAATCCTAACGTAGCCCGACTCCGCTTGCATTCATTAAATATGGCAGAAGTGCCGGTGTACGCAAAAGGATAAAATACAGAAGTACCTGCGTACCGGCCCACTTCAAGCACTGGAATGAACATAACATCTGTTTTAACCGAAAGCGCTGCTCCACTGCCGCTCGCTGAACAGAGCAGACGCAGATATGAAGAGAGGGAGGTGCGCGCGCATTCATTGGGAGACCTCACGCACGTTCAGCAAAACCGAAGAGCCTCAGAAACTATATTGGGTTTGTCCAATTATGTGTTTATGTATTGTTGCTAGACACTTTTCGCTAGGTTGGCAGCACTGCATCCATTTCTTTAACTATGGGCTAGGTAGTGGGTCAAACAGAAATGCGCGCTGCGTTAATCGCGCGTTAATAAAATTAGTGCCGTTAAAATGAATTTGCGTTAACGCGCGATTAACGCGTTAATTT
>NC_133361.1:40650877-40730877 GCF_049309525.1 Garra rufa
CCAGCACCAGCACCAGCATGACCCCTACGGCAGCCGCCACCAGGGTCTTCCTGCCCAGGCTGAGGCGCGGGAGTGGCTGGGCAGCCAGCGTGGGTCTGCCGGGAGCCGAAATGGTGACTGCTGGAGAAGAGGAGACCGCAGAGAGTGAGACAGACAGAGGGGTGCAGGGGGGGTCCTGGGGGAAAGGCGCCAAGCCCTAGGATCCCAAGCGTGTGGAGGAGCGTGTGAGGGTGAAAGAGACCCACATGCACACGCTCTCACACGCTTGCCCAGCTCCGTGCACGCCTGGTTTGCTAAGCTGGCTCACTGGATCCGTTGGGCTGGCAGGAAAGCGCTTTCACACAGATCCCACATCCGCTCGATCTCACTCACACGCACTCTCACACACACGCACACGCATGCATGCAATCGCGCTCACACGCTCGCCCAAAAAGTCGATCCCATTGTCTGGTGGACAGAGTTGCACTCGGTAATGAAGAGAATGAGGGATGGCAGAGGCAGCAAAGAGAAAGAGAGGATGAAGAGAGCGAGTGTGCGCATGGGAGTGAAGGACAACGCATGAGAGAGAGAGAGAAGCAGATATAGAAGAGAGACAGGGTATGTTTGCAGAGGCGTTTTCTCAGTCTGAGGGTTTTATACTGAGTAACCCCCTCCCCTCCCCCCACCCCAGCACACACTCCCACCCTCTCTTCATCTCCTCTCCCTCTCTGTGTCACAGCAATACAGCCAGGGAAAAGGAAGAAAAGTAACCAAGAGGAGAGGAGGGGACGGAACAGGGAAGGGTACAAAGTATACAGTAGGAAGGATAAAATCTCATCACAAAAAAGCTCACAGTAAACATTAAGACTTGATGTCTGACACAGACTATATTAAAAAAGCATCTTTTTGAGGGACTCAATTTGTTGGCATCTATAACCTCAATCAATTTATTGTGCAAAAGGTTCTTTATAGTACACGAATGTTAATTAGTAAAATGCTCTTTACATAGAAAAGTTATTTTACCGTTCACTGAATGGTTCTTCAGATAACTCAAAATGGTTCAAAAAAGAAAATTTTTGAAACCTTTATTTTTAGTGAGTATCTTGAGTGTCTATATTTAATTTTAGATATAAAAACATTGAAAACATAGTAATTTTTCAGAACTGAAACATCCTCGCCAAACCAAAAAGACCACTTTCTGATTTCAGACAAATACATTTTTACAGTATACAGTATTCAGAAACTTAAGCCTGAAATACACTACCTGTTTTTTGCCCTGATTTTCCGCTGATTTAAGGTCTGGAGAAGTTGAAGTTCAGGTCTAGTTGCTCAAAGTCAAAGCCAGTCTACAGATCCATAGAAAATTGTGTAGTGTATGACTTTATTTTATTTTATTTATTTTTTTTTTTAGTGTCAGACTCTTATTCCATCCAATTGGAGGATATCAAACATGTTTAATATTTTCAACCAATTTTAGAACACATATTGTTTTCATTTGTCAAGCGTCTTCTAGCAAAATGGCGCACATTTCTGCGTGAGTTTGTTGTGACTGGAACAACTTGAAAGTCTGGTAGTGTATGATCTTCAGTCATGTAGTGTATGATGGCCAGTTTTCCTCTGTCACTATTTACAAAGTCAGTAAGAGTATGATGCCTATTGTAATCTCTTTAGATTTTGTGACAGAAGTTGTGTAGTGTATTTCAGGCTTTAGTTCTCCCAGTTATGGTAAAGTACTGTAAAATGGTACTTAAATGTGAAAACAAGAGTAAAAAAAATGAATAAGACAACCCAATCTCATTGGAAAACGTAACTATTTTATGAGGTGGCAGTGTCAAGCTGGCGAAGTGAATAGATTTTTTAGAAGAAAATTTTTTTTATATTTACCAACAATTATCCAAAGAGCAACATTGGCTATGTGAAGAGACTAGTGCAGCATTCTCAGCGTCTGTCGTAGTAGTTGTAGTAAAGTATATGACCACTTTATTAAAATTTAAGTATTAAAGATTTTAAATAGATTAAAAATACCAACATAAGCATGCTGCTGATACTGAACTGAGGTGCTACAAAAATGACTTTGGATAGTAATGATAAGATAATTTAAGGAGCAAATTCACTTGGTGTTCCTCTCTGTATGTGCCTTTGACTTTGAGTGTATGTCATATACTGTAGAGACTTATTGTATTTCACTTACTTTTTTCCCTGGCTGCCAATAAAGTTCCCTCCTCCTCCTCCAGCTCAGAAATGGTTTGTTATTGGCCTGTTGCGTTTTTGAGCATGGTGTCTATTGATCTGATCCTTTGATTAAATTAAGGGTCCTGTGTGGAAAAAAAATCCATCTCTATGGCTCATACTAGACAGCTGACATTCTACCCAAAGCGCTGTTCGCTGCAAGAAGGACTGCAGGATTCGGGACACGTCATATGATCTTAAATTACAGCAGGAGTGTGATGTGACTGTGGATGAGGTTTTGTTAAGATTTCAAAATGCGTAGAAGTGACAAATCCAAAGGTAAAATCTGTGCTATGCTGACTCCTTCACTACTTGGTCAGAAATAATAGAAAAAGACTATTTCAGGCTATAAAGGTAAACAGAGGGAAGGCGAGAAATAAAGGAGCAATGAAAGATAGAGATGCCAATAGATTGAGGGAGCAACTGAAAGGCAAGAAAGGGAGACGGTGATGATCCCATGTGCTCACTGGTCTAAGCACTGGGGTAATATATGACCTGATGATGTTTTCATTGCCATTGATGGGTTCAGTAAAGGAAGTGTGATTGAAAAGAGGAAGGTGTGGTGACATTTGCAAGCATTCATACTGCTCAGTTTTTCACACTGATCTAATGAGCTTCTTCAAGAATCTATTAGACACACATGCCTGACTGAATTTTTGAAAACCCTGTTTTAACACAGAATGCTGCACAATGTGTTTAACACATTTTATGTGAAATATCTTATTCAGTAAGTACTAAATAAACAATAAACATCCATTTTGTAATCCCTCTTATTTTGTTAAAATTATTAATATTTTGCAGATTCTGAAAGGGGGATTTAAACATTTGACCCTTAAATGTATGTAATGTGTGAAGTTGAGCTACTGCAAGACGAGCATCTGTGGTTAAAAAGTATATAAATTACTTTTTTGTTTCTTTTTGTTTGTTTGTTTCTTTCTTTGTTTATACATTTATTGTTTATACATTTATTCTTTGGCTGGGATCATGTAGAGCACTTTTGAAACTGCAATTTGGACCTTCAACCCATTGATCCCCATTGAAGTGCACTATATAGAGAAAAATCCTGGAATGTTTTCCTTAAAAACCTTAATTTCTTCAAACTTCAGAATGACCATGGCACTCTTGTGAATTAAAAAGCCTTTACTGTCAGTTGGCTACATACAAAAATATAAAAACTCTACAACACGTTTTGGCAGATGCCTTCTTCAGGGAGAGCAAACACCAAACTTAGCACAGGTGAAAACCATGCCATTTATTAAGTCATCTGATCATTAAGTCATGTGACCAACAACTCTCTAGCTTTACACATTCACAGGAAAGCTTTTTTTTTTTTTTTTGCACTCATTAAATACTTCAGAAGATACCAAATCAAATATCCATTAGGAAAAGAAAAAAAAGTCCTCGTTCAATCCTGGATACATATTAGCCATTCATAAATCATATAAATTCAAAACGTCCCTCTTTTATTAAGTTAAAGTTCTATTGCCTTTCCTTGTAGTAATATTCACATGATCAATACCTTGTATTTTGAGGATTCTTGTATTCTTAATTTCTTTTCGACTGAAGAAAGAAAGACATCAATCTCTTGGATGACATGTGGCCGAGTAAATTATCAGGAATTTTTTTATTCTCGAAATGAACAAATCCTTTAATATTTATGAAAGTAGTCTCTTATGCTCACCATGACTGGATTTATTTAATTAAAAATACAGTTAAACAGTAATATTGTAAAATGTTATTACATATTTAAAAAATGTTTTCTGTTTTAATATTTTTTCAATATTATTCCTGTGATGGCAAAGCAGATTTTTTCAGCATCATTATTACAGTCTTCAGTGTCACATGATCTTTCAGAAATAATTCTAATATACTGATTTGCTGCTTAAGAAACAATAAATATATTGTTCAAATAAATAAATAAATAAATAAGATCTGTCTATCAAATGATGCTAAATCATAAGTGAACTGCTCTTAATAATTTGATTTGACCAAGACGTTTAAAGCAAGACACTTGTGATGAATGTGAAAGTAAAGAAAAGTATAAACGGAGTGATGCATAGGACACAAGTGATGCATGTTTATTTAGCCTTTGATCTGTATGCCGTCGGGAGCCCAATGCTGCGAGAGAGAGAGGGAGCAAGAGGACTCATATCTCCACCTACTGAAGATTACGCACTAGCCATCCACACTAGAAAGGGTCTCAAATGGATTCTCTCACATTCATGTTTGTCATGGCAACCAAATAAAGTGCACAAGACAAAAAAGATTGGAGACTCTTAAGCATTAATGGTTGAAAAACAAACTAACAAAAAAATAAATAATAGACAAAAAATACAGAGCTCAAGAGGAACAAATTAATAGATCGTTTTTAGTACTCATGGAACTTTTTAGACTCCTACAAAAAAAAAAAAAAAAAGAAAGCGTATGACAAGAAAGCAGAATTAACATTGTGTACACACACGCACAGTCCTAATGTCTCTGACAAGGATGCTTCCCTGCATCCTTCCTGACTGCTGCCTTATCAAAGAGCTTCTTTCAGAGCCGAGCAGTGCTGAGGTACAGAGAATAGCCAGAGAGAGAGACTCAGGCACAGTTTGGCTTTTGTCAGAGTTGATTTGAAGTCACAACTCACATTGACTGCTTGTGCTGATCATTGTGCTAATCAGACAAGCGTTTACATAAAATAGGCTAATAAACACAACACAAGTTGAGATGCAAAGGAAAGAGCACCAAATAAACATCAGTTAAAGGTATAGTTCACCCAAAAGTGAAAATTCTGTCATTAATTACTCACCCTCATGTCCTTTGTTCATCTTCAGAACACAAATTAAGATATTTTTGATGAAATCTGAGAACTTTCTGATCCTGCATAGACAGCAACACAACTGACACGTTCAAGGACCAGAAAGGTAGTAAGAACATTGTTAAAATAGTCCATGTGTCATCAGTGGTTCAACCATAATTAGATAAAAGCTACTAGAACACTTTTTGTGCACAAAGAAAACAAAAATAACTTTATTCAACTATTTCTTCTCTTCCATGTCACCATCCTCCACCACTTAGGCTACTACATTTCTGGAATGACATGAGGGTGAGTAATTAATGACATAATTTTCATTTTTGGGTGATCTACCCCTTTAAAGTCAGTTAGACCCAAACAGGGTCTGTGAATAGCGCAATCAAGAATGCAAAATTAAAACCTCTGATGGTGTACTTGATCTCATTTCTAAAGGAAAATAAAATGCTTTCATTTTATGAATAAACGCTAATTATATTTAGTCATAAATACACTTGAAATTGGTAAAGATTATACCTTTATAAGCCTATAACTGATAGGGTTGTTTTCCACAGAGAACTGCAAGCATCAAGAGGGATGTGGCCATTGAGGGGGAGTCTATATATGAGACGCTTTAAGCATTTGCGTATATGCGTATAATTGAATGTTTGTGTAACAGCAACTGCAAATGAAAGCTTGACTGAATAAGAAAGACTTCCTTGACCCAGGCGGTATATATGGCAGCCACCAATAAGCACAAACACTTTTTAGCCCATCAAAGCGAGACAATTTTGCCAGAGCTGAAAGATTTTTGCAGATTGAAAGATACTCTATTTGGAGGGCATGCTTTTTTTTAAAATAGAAAGCTAAATGTAAGACATTAGCACCTGCACACTGCCTCCGCGCTCCCTTTGCGCTTTAAAATGGATAGATTGATAGATGAAAGTGATGGGGAAGACAGGCTGGCCTCACCTCCTGCACTCTGGGAAGGCCCAGTGTGGGTAATGCATCCACTCCAACTATTCATTCTCCTCTGCTCTATCCACAGACACTTGCACACAGCAAAACACAGTGTGGTTATGAGAGAACAATACTGACTTGGATTTCCTACAGTGAGCAAAAAGTTGTAGTTAGTATAATATATATTTCTTAAAGGGGACATTGGATGTAAAATCCACTGCATAGCAGTGTGTGGGCATAACCGCCCTACAATGATAAAAATCCATTCACTTTTTTTTTAATCACCAAAAAACCTAAACAGTCTCAATTATCAAGCCGTTTTGATTTGAAAAAGTTGAACGCTGTCCGCCAGTTTCTTCACGCTCGAGCAGCTTTAGCGACAACGTCTCGTAAACAATGCAGGTGTTTTGTAGTTGAATGTAAAAGTCGTTCATTATCATTTAAAGAGCCATGCACCAAAACGGGTCGCTGTGAATAGAGCTGTTTTTGACAAGCTAAAAAGGGTGTTGTTTTACACAAGCATTGAGGATTTTAACCAAAGTATGTTGCAGAAATTTAATGAAGACCCTAAAGAATCATACCAACTTGTGGAAAATGGGCATCTGATGTCCCCTTTAATACCTTTGAAATAAGTCTGTTATGTTCAACCAAGGCTGCATTTATTTGGTCAAAAGATGAAGTGAAACTGTAATTAATATTGTAAAATTATTATAACTGAAAATAAGAGTTTTATATTTTAAATATGTAATTTATTCCTGTGATGGCAAAACTGAATTTCAGCAGGCATTACTTCAGTCTTCAGTGTCACATGATCCTTCAGAAACCATCATAAGATGCTGATTTGGTGTTCAAGAAGCATTTCTGGACTTTCTTCTTTTTTCCGAGAACATGTTTAGCTTCCAGCAAACAGAGAATGAACAACAATCTTTCTTTTTTGGTGATTTTAAAATTCACAGGGCGAATATGTAAGTTACACAACCTGGGATCAAGAGGAATTACTTAACCAATGATTTCACATCATATTTTAACCTAGAAACAATTAACTTTAGTGCATTCCCACATTCAACAGAATAAAGTTCACATCTTTTGTTTACATTTGTAACATATATCAGGAATATTCAGGTTGAAATGATGTAACTAAACTTGAGTGATATATTGTCTAGTCAACCATTTATACTCAAGCAGTTTCAAATGGGTGTTGATTGTCTGAGTTTGGGCTTTTAATCATGCTTTTCTGCCACTCTTCTTCAGTTATTTTCTTGGTTAGACCTGCAGGTCAGACCGCCATGCTTGAAATCTGTATAAATGATTCTTTAGATTTGGCCACAAAGTGTTTATATAACAGATATCTTGCCTCTACCTTTCAAACAGTTACGTGTAATATTTTCCAAAGTAGAAAAAGAAGGCTAAACCAGACTTTGGCTTTTTTCTTGATAGAATGAAGCTATGTAAGTGCTTTTGCGATAATCCAAATCTTTTTTTTTTCTTCAAAGGACATATATTTTCCTTCATTAAAGAGACCTTACTAATACCTTGAATTGACCAGATTTTAAAACCTGGATCTGCTCTATCAGGACAGAAATTGTCATTACCATAAAACTGGTGAAAAGTTGTGGTAATTCACTTAGATGAGCAAGTGCCTCAAACCAATCTGTTATAGTATTTCTGGTATATGGATTTTTAGAACATTTAATTAACTTTTTAGTATCTGCTGAATACAAATATTCAAGGAATTGGAATGGAGTAAGCCTCCATAGATACCCAGGTCAGAGGATAATCTTTAAGAAACATTTCCTTTTATTATTTTCAGTGTTGAAACTTCAAAAGAACAGCAAGTATTTTATATATTTGCTTTTTCACACTGCTCATACTTAACTCAGGGTTAACAATTAATCCTGGTTATTTATAAGCTACTGTTTCACATTGTATATTTCTAAACACTAGGTTAACATTCTTATTTGAATATGTGTGGGGTCAGAGTCGAATAGCCGAACGCTTGAATAATATCCCGGGCACTTTAAACTCATTTTGATGAAGAGAACAAGGCTGTCATGCACCAAAATGAAGGAACCATATCATAAGATGGTCTGTATGACTTGTTCACAATTTTATATCATTCGTAGCCATACAATAGCATATAGGAGGAGTTTATAGGAGTGATGTCCAATCTGTCAATTTATTATTTTAGATTACATTTTTCCATTAAATCAGTCCAGTTCACAAAAATGATCTTAATGATTCATCCAAAAGTTGATTCTCAAGTTCAACTGACTCAGAGATCAATAACAGCCCACTTAAGTCTTAGCTTGAGTTTCATTCCATTGAAAAGACTGACCAGAATATTCTTCAAATATGTCACCTTTAGAAAAGAAGTCGGGTGAGTTTGGAAAAACCATAATGACTCATTTCTGGGTGAACTCTTCCTTAAAGTCACAAAAATACCAGTGTGCAGTCTGCTCTGCATGGCATGTGACACATTTGCCCTGAACTTTACTGTGTTTCTCCAACTATATGTTTTTTTTTATCCTACATTTTTTAAAATGTCTTTCTTTATCCACAAAGATACCATATACATGCAATATACATTGCTGCTGCTACTGGCAAATAATTGAATTTATTTATTACAACTGTGCATCTTTTAAAAGCCACATTGACTGTAAAGCTGGACCTCATCTGAGAAGGTCAAGGTTCTGTTCTTCCACATCAGGATGACACCAATTATGTTTTTTTACACACTTTCGTTATTTTCAAAGGCTGGACGATATGCATACTCGTACTGGTTTCATCTGAAAGGTTTATTCAAAGGGTGCATGCTGCTTTTGTCTTTTTCTTCCTTTGTTGAAGAAACACCAAGGCCACAGACAACACAGTCTCCGCGTGTACTAATGAGTCACTGGCATGAGCCAAAGAAAGGATAAATAAAAGTGACATTGCCATCTCTTTGTCCATCAATTTTTCTCTCCTTCTCTGCAAAGCCGTCCCCTACCCCGCACTCCACATACCTGCCGGCAAGGGAATGTGGAGCTGTCACTGGGTTCTTCTGGTGTGTCATCCCTCTGGTTAAACTTGCCTAGAGGGCAGAGGTGGATAGTGACAGTGCTGCTAGTCATGATTATGGCCCATTTCCCTAGACTCAGTGTTCATTTTGACACAGTTTTGCATCATTTTGGTCTATTTAAAATGGGCATTTAAAAAAAGGCATAGTCAAGAAAAATAACATTTTAGATGGCAATAATGCAGAAATAATGAAAATGTGTGTCAGAATGCAACAGACAATAGATATATAATTACATTTAAAAATACTTGTAATCAGACTACAGTTACTTTTTATGGATTACATGAATATATGTTATTTACACAATAGCAATAATTTATTGATTCTCCCTAAATTCCTTTTTTTTCCCATCTTTTAAATTTTCCTATCTAAAATAGCCTACTGCTTATATACACTATACAACTATACAACGTTTTTCAGTTTTGTGGACATTTACACAAAGACCAGTCATTAGTCAGGTGGTGACACAGCATTTGACCAATGGATTTACAAAAAATCATTTCAGGTTTAAGAAGTGTTTCAATATTGCATCAACTACTGATGAACACATTCATTTTTATTTGAATTATCACTATAGGTTAACCAAGTATAATACGTTTTGTCATTCAAATGCACTTTTTTGTCATCCGGTCATCTTTCACTTGATATATTTACACGAAGTATCCTTGAGATTTTAAAATAAATATTTGAATAATTAAGTATCATGCTATAAATATTATAGTAAGTGTTTTATTGTGATTGATTTAAAAATTATTTATATTAGTTTTACATTTTATGATTTTTTTTTAAGTATTAGGTTTTCATTAAACTCATAAACCCCCTGCAGTTTCTTCACAAACCCCAGTTTGGGAAACTGTGACATAATGTAAAGTTTCTTATTTGTATTTTTATATCAATATGGTACAAGATTATCCTATTTAATCAATGTTATAAACATCAAAAGTAATCTAAAAGTAGTCAGATTATATTATCTAAAATGTGTAATGTAATGGACTGCATTACTAACTACAATTTTTGTCATCTAATTTGGAATCAGCAACGAATTACAATTTGTAATCTACCCAGCTCTGTATATATATGTATACCACACACACACACACACACACACACACACACACACACACAAATTTCCACTAATTTTGTATCCCTCTGCACTGTATGTGCCAATGAGATTTGCAATATTACATTTATGTCATATATAGCAAATGTAATATTGCAACATGCCCAAATACTAAAGCGCTTTATGAAAATAACATATTTGACAGGTCTCTTGTTGAACAGACCTGGAGGAGGACATGGAAGTTAAAGACTCAAATTCCTCCGTTACTTATTACAGTCAATGTCAACCGATTCACGGCGAGAGAGAAAAAAACATTGAGGATCTTTATTCACTGAAAGGGACACAATTGAATATAGCCTCTTTGAATAGTCAGTCTCTAAAGTTCAGAGATATGAGAACAGTTTTCTCTAATGCCCACTTCTTTTCATGTCAGACACTCCACCCCTCTGCAATGTGGAGACAGCTGTCAAAATATATCTTTAAAGAAATAAATTAATAAATGAAAACTTTCGTGAGTATGTTTTTCTATTCCTCCCTCCTTTTATCTGACCCTGGGGAGGAATTGCAGGACGGTTCCTGTCATCCAGGCGTGGGGAAACAGAGGCTGTCAGACTTCAGGCAGGATCCCAGCTGGGGTGCACTATGCTTGGCCTGGCCCCCACGGAGGGGATACTCTGGAAGAATCCCAGCTCTCCGGGGAGGGGAGTGAGTGAGGTGCATGGACCCAGAGGGAGAACGGGGAGAGATGGGTAGGCGTTCTTAAAGTGAAATCAGCCACACATTCAGACAGGATCCGCTTGACCTAAACTCCCCTCTGTCTTTCCACACGCTCCATCATTCCTTCAGATGTGAAATAAAATTAAGCCTAAGGTCTGTTTCACACATACAGTGTCTGTGGCGCGTGAGCAAGCTTGCCTTGTGCTTTCACACTGCCTGTATTTCTGCTTTCACACTTCAGCTCTAGACATAACATAAAGTCGTTCCTAGGTTACCACATTGAGTCTTCATGTAATGATGGACATTTAAAAAAAAGTTTTCTATGTTCATTTACATTTACTCATTTACAGTAAGTAATCCAATTTATTTAGTTGGTTAGATTTACAAGTCAGGTGTTTTTATTTTTACTAAAGTTAGTTTCAGGCCACAAACTCTGATGTACAGTCAGCATCGGGACTTGTCATTGTTCGATTCAGTTCAATTTTCCACTGTTTTCCATGTAAATGTGCTAGACATAGTGGTATGTGTTGGTCCGCTCACATTTTTTATGTGGGTAGATTACTTACAAATTACAGCCCGGTACTGATTCCAAATTATATGACAAAAATTGTAGTTAGTTACGTAATCGATTACATTGCACATTTTAGGTGATATAATCAGACAAAGTTTTGATTACTTTTAGATTACGTCAAGGTTTCCCAAACTCTGGTTCATAAAGGAACTTCGGGGGGTTTGTGTGTTTAATAAAAAGCTAATAATTCGTTAAATCAGTGGTTCTCAAAGTGTGGTAGGCTCCCTGGTATGCAGAGGAATCACTCAATTAAATATAAATTAATGTTAAAACACAATACAATTTAATTTACTCTTTCTTTGAGTAAAGTTTTTATTTTATTTTATAGTTTTTTACATTTACATGTACAGTACAGTTTTTATTTAACTTTTAGGTACAACACATTTTAATTTAATCATTATTTAAGTTTTTTATTTACCTGTTTGTAAGCACTGTGCAGTTAATGTTCAAAAGGTGTGTTTACAATGTTAAAGTAGCTGACATCAATAAATATTCTTATTAGCCTAGCTTTTGAACGGTGCAGAGCTGTAGCTAAAGATTTTTTAACTTCAAAATTGTCCTACGTTGCTGTTTTACCCTTTTTTTGGTAAATGGGCATATGATCTTGTTTGCACGTTCACTTTGTAAACACTGGGTTGGTACTTCTGCAGCGATGTAGGATGATTTTGAAGTTGGAGGAGAAAATTAGATGTTTTTGGACCTACCCTAACTGTCTTGAACCGGAATACACAGAGTACACACAGAGCTAGACAAGAAGAGCATTTGAGGTTAAAGAATATATAAATTGTCTTTTTTTTTTTTTTTGAAAATAACAGATTGCTTTGCTAGATAGACCCTTTTTCCTCGGCTGGGATCGTTTAGAACCCTTTGAAGCTGTATTTAAACAGCAGTTTGGAAGTTCAAACTCACGGACAGCATAGAAGTCCACTATATGGAGAGAAATACTGAAATGTATTCCTCAAAAAAAACAATTTCTTTACGACTGAAGAAAGAAAGACATAAACATCTTGGATGACAAGGGGGTGAGTACATTATCTGTAATTTTTTGTTCTGGAACTTCTCCTTTAATGCTGGTCATTATGGTGGTACTTGGAGAGCCAAATAATTCCTGAGGTGGTACTTGGTAAAAAAAAGTTTGAGAACCACTGCATTAAATCATAATAATGTACAACTAAAATAAATCATTTTAAAATAACATGAATCAAAATAAAACACTGAAAAAATTTAATATTCAAATTATTTACCATGTGACATTAACCAACGTCAGAGAACTATGAACATACAAATGTGATACTTTAGTATTAAAATATATTTTTTAAAATCTCAGGGTACACTATGCGAAAGAGATTCAAGTGACAAAATGTTTGGGAATGCCTGCATTATGCATGTAAATAAAAAAAAAACATGAATCTGTTCATTTTAATGTGTTTGAAAGACAAAAGCCTTAAAAAGACATAGAAGTACATGGTTAAACAACCGACTAAGTGATCAGTCAAACAAAAGTTAATATTCATCAGTAGTTGATGTTGAAATACCCATAAATCTGAAATGATTTTTGTAGGTCATATGGTCAAATGTTGTGTCGTCACCTGACTAATGACAGGTCTTTGTGTGAATTTCCTCAAAACTGGAAGATTTTCTGAATGTATGTAAGCAGTAGGCTATTTTAGAAAGGAACATTTCAAATATGAAGAACAATTAAATCAATAATCAATAAATTATGAATCATTTATTGCTATTGTGTGAATAATATGTAATCATGTAAACCATAATTTTTTTTTTTATTTAATCTAATTGCAAGCCCTTAGTTTTTAGAATCTGATTATATAATCCAGATTACATGTAATCAGTTTCTACCCAGCTCTGGTAAACGGATTTGTTTGACCATTGTGTTTGTGCTTTTCGCATTGCCTTGTGCCTGACATGGCACCCTAAAAAGTAAAAAGAAGTTTACCTTTGGAAAAACTTGTCTCTACACCTAGATAGGAGGTGACAATCAGGTAACAAAAAATCTGGTATAAACCATGTCTCCAAACCATCAAGATGCTTCCACTCTGGAAAAGAAAACTTGTCATACAAAAAAAGTGAGAAAAAGAGACACAAAAGTAACTTTCCAGTAATACTAATGATGTAGAGCAACTTAATTTTGCATAATTATTCCTCTAAGGAATTCAACATTTTAATGCACTGCTTTTAAAAGTAACATTCCCTGTTCATTTAGCAAACGCTTTTATCCAAAATGACAATTCTGAAAATAGCCAAAACGAGACTGACAACATTGTCATAATAGTACTTTGGTCTGTACGCCAGAAGATCACATTAGCATCCAACTGGTTTCATTTAACATGTATAATGGATCCAGCACCACCCTGACACTACTATAACTAACACTATTAAGCCATTACACTAAATGGCAGCGTTCATCAGTAATGTCTATATTTGAGCTTTAAAGCTGGGAATCTTTGAGTTTTTTTTCTGCACAAACCATGCTTCACAGCATTCCCAAATCCTTTGAAACAGGTATTTCTGAACAACTATGGCCTCTGATAACCGTACATGCATTAATATGTATGTATTCAAATGATAGCTACAATGCCTTGTGGTAATGTCAGTAGTGAAATGTTTGTGGAGTTGTATAATAGCATTTCCAAGACTGTCATAAATGACCACACGCAGTAGAAAACAGGCATTGCATTATGCTGCAATATTAGTTGTGTATTTGTTCTGGCCCTCAGGATAGAGACAAGGAAAGACCTCTCCACAACAGAGATGCGTAGAAACCAAGAGCGAGCTAAAATGCGCTTTTATCCAAAAGCATACACACAAGACTGATTAATAATGTTTACAAAGTAGACAAAAGAAAGAAAAGGAAAGGAAAGAAAGAAAACAAACAAATCATGAGAACCATTGAAGGTAAGAGAAGAAAATCACAGCTTGATAAGGCAGCAAGCGGCGCGAGTCTGAATTTGCCTGAGAGCATTCTCTCCTCTACACATGTATACATCATCTTGAAGTCTTCTTAGAAGTGGCTCCCCTGCCATGAAGTTTCAGCGATGTGTCATACAAAGTGAAGCTCTGTGCTGCATCTCATATGCAGGCATTTTAGGGACTGCCCTTTTCAGGGCTATGAACACACAGTCTTACTTCACCCTGGCATCGCCTTCTCTTTCTCGCTCTGTTTCGCTCCTGGGCATTGCTCTGTCCGTTTACATATTAATGGGAAGCGAACAGCGATTTTCTTTTAATCATGAGGAGAGCGAGACATCCAGTGGGAGCGAACAGGACAGCTGTGGATATTTCTGGGAGGGTCAGAGGAGGCTGACTTTTTCCTCCTATAGCAGCCAATCGGTAACAAGATGAGATTATTAACATGCTCCATATTCAGTTTAGGGACGTCCTTTGGTCATCTGGAGCAGGGCTGAATAAATGTTTGAGTGTATTATAATGACTGCTGTAACTCTGATGACATGCAGGGATTATGGGGTTCTAGACCAGGCCAGACTCACAACTAGGGATGGGAATCGTGAAGAATTTAATGATCCTGGTTCTGGTTTTAGTAGGATTAAGGAATACATATTTAGTGGTAAAAATATAAAAAAATTCTATTGCCAAATGTGACCCTGGACCACAAAACCAGTAATAAGTAGCACGGGTATATTTGTAGCAATAGCCAACAATACATTGTTTGGGTCAAAATGATCGATTTTTCTTTTATGGAAAAAATCATTAGGATATTAAGTAGGCTATAGATCATGTTCCATGAAGATATTTTGTAAAAAAATAATTTTAGTTAGTAATATGCATTGCTAAGAGCGTAATTTGGACAACTAAAGGTGATTTTGGACAACTGAAGGTGATTTTCTCAATATTTCGATTTTTTTTTGCACCCTCAGATTCCAGATTTTTAAATAGTTGTATCTTGGCCAAATATTGTCTTATCTTAACAAACCATCCATCAATGGAAGGCTTATTAATTTAGCTTTCAGATGATTTATAAATCTTAATTTTGGAAAATGTAACCTTATGACTGGTTTTGTGGTCCAGGGTCACAAATGATTAAATCATTTCAATAATAAATTAATTAAATACTATAGCTCCAGGATCCCTGCAATCCTACAAATGATAAGCAGTTAGGAGAATGTATTAGTGGATGGATAAATTGAAAACAATTGTTGCAGTAATACACTGTACAATACGCAGACTTTGAAAACTTTTCACTATCTTTTTAGTGGCAGCAGCTAATACTTGGCTGTTTCTACTCAGTAAACAAAATTCAGTAGTTTTTACAAAATCATTTTGGCAGCTGTTTTGTACCTTTAACATATACTGACAACTATGGAAGCCCATTTCTGCCACTGAATAAAAATTAAAAACATGAAAACGCAATTGCGGTTATAAAGTCAAAATTGCAAGATATAAACTCACAATTTTGGCTTTTTTTCTTAGAATTGCATGATACAAACTCCCAATTGTGAGAAATAAAATCTTTTTTTTTTTCCTTGCAATTGTGAGTTTTTATCTCGCAATTCTGACTTTGTTTTCTTATAGAATTGTAAGATATAACCTTGCAATATTGGGAGTTTTGAAGTCCAATTCTGATGGGAAAAAAGACTGATATGTCTGCAGAATTGCATTATTCTTGCATTATAATTGCGAGATTTAAACTCACAATTAAGCTTTTTTTTATCAGAATTGCATTATACAAACTACCAATTGCAAGAAATAAAGACAGCTTTGTGAGTCCCACTTTTCACAATTCTAACATTTTTATAAACTTGCAATACTGCGAGTTTTAAAGTCCAATTCTGATTTGGGGGGGGGGGGGGGGGGTTATATGTTTGCAGAATTGTGAGTTTATGCAATTGCATGTTATAAAGTCACAATTTTTGCTTTTTTTCTCAGAATTGCATGATATAAAATTTTTATTCAGTAGCGGATCCACGGATCAACGTTCATTACACCTTTCCACAAGCTGAAGTATATACTAATATACAAAAGGTGATTCATTCACACACACATAAAACACCATCATTGTAACAAACATGCCAGGGAATACCAGTTCTGGGAAAATCAGTTTACAATTTTTGACTATAAATTATATGTTCATATGTTCTTTTTACTTTAAAAACTATACAATTAACAGTATTTTACAGTAAAATTACATGAAACATGTAATTACATGAAATTACATGGTTAGCTCTTTGACAGTTTTTCCCAGTATATAGTACGGAAACGTTTTGTATGAACAGTGTTTTTACAAAATTTTACAGTTATAATTGCACAATTTTTTTACAGTGATATCAAACAACAATAGGTCCACTAAACAAATGGGGCAAAGTGTTTCATTATTTACATACTAATAAATCAGTATAAATATATCAGGATTTACCAGTCAGTAATTAGTCAGATTTTTAGCCAGTTGGAATTGACAGATTTTCATTGGAACAACTTTGGAACAAAATCTGGGAGTTTGTGTTTGTTCATGGTGCAGTTGCATGGTGTCAGTTTTTCTTTGTAACCATTTATAAAAGTTGTCATGTGTATGATACTTAGTGTTTTAAAATCTGTTCTAAAGCAGAAATCCTAACCCATGGCAGATTATTAAATGATCAGGGTAATCTGGAGGTGGACAGAATTCAGCACAACACTGGAACCAAACAACATTCTTAACCATACTGCCAACATACTGTTCATTTATTAGCCTTCTAACAGTGAAATAGATATAAATATTATATGACTGTGTGTGTGTGTGTGTGTGTGTGTGTGTGTGTGTGTGTGTGTGTGTGTGTGTGTGTGTGTGTGTGTGTGTGTGTGTGTGTGTGTGTGTGTGTGTGTGTGTGTGTGTGTGTGTGTGTGTGGTCTGGTATTCATCACGTTGTGGGTACCAAATGTCCCCATAAGGATAGGAATACCAGTAGATTTTGACCTTGTGGGGACATTTCTCAGGTCCCCATGAGGAAACAGGCTTATAAATCATGCACAATGACTTTTTTTGAGGAAGTAAAAGTTTGCACAATCTCCTGTGAGGGCTAGGTTTAGGTGTAGGGTAGGTGTAGGGCGATAGAAAGTACGGTTTGTACAGTATAAAAACCATTACGCCTATGGAATGTCCCCATAAAACATGTAAACCTGTGTGTGTGTGTGTGTGTGTGTGTGTGTGTGTGTGTGTGTGTGTGTGTGTGTGTGTGTGTGTGTGTGTGTGTGTGTACCTGGTATTCATCACGTTGTGGGGACCAAATGTCCCCACAAGGATAGGAATATCAGTAGATTTTGACCTTGTGGGGACATTTCTGAGGTCCCCATGAGGAAACAGGCTTATAAATCATGCACAATCAGTTTTTTTGAGGAAGTAAAAGTTTGCACAATCTCCTGTGAAGGCTAGGTTTAGGTGTAGGGTAGGTGTAGGGCGATAGAAAGTACGGTTTGTACAGTATAAAAACCATTACGCCTATGGAATGTCCCCATAAAACATGTAAACCAGTGTGTGTGTGTGTGTGTGTGTGTGTGTGTGTGTGTGTGTGTGTGTGTGTGTGTGTGTGTGTGTGTGTGTGTACCTGGTATTCATCACGTTGTGGGGACCAAATGTCCCCACAAGGATAGGAATATCAGTAGATTTTGACCTTGTGGGGACATTTCTGAGGTCCCCATGAGGAAACAGGCTTATAAATCATGCACAATCAGTTTTTTTGAGGAAGTAAAAGTTTGCACAATCTCCTGTGAGGGCTAGGTTTAGGTGTAGGGCGATAGAAAGTACGGTTTGTACAGTATAAAAACCATTACGCCTATGGAATGTCCCCATAAAACATGTAAACCAGTGTGTGTGTGTGTGTGTGTGTGTGTGTGTGTGTGTACCTGGTATTCATCACGTTGTGGGGACCAAATGTCCCCACAAGGATAGGAATACCAGTAGATTTTGACCTTGTGGGGACATTTCTCAGGTCCCCATGAGGAAACAGGCTTATAAATCATGCACAATCAGTTTTTTTGAGGAAGTAAAAGTATGCACAATCTCCTGTGAGGGCTAGGTTTAGGTGTAGGGTAGGTGTAGGGCGATAGAAAGTACGGTTTGTACAGTATAAAAACCATTACGCCTATGGAATGTCCCCATAAAACATGTAAACCCAACATGTGTGTGTGTGTGTGTGTGTGTGTGTGTGTGTGTGTGTGTGTGTGTGTGTGTGTGTGTGTGTGTGTGTGTGTGTGTGTGTGTGTGTGTGTGTGTGTGTGTGTGTGTGTGTGTGTGACAGAGAGAGATATTATATAATAATGGTATTACATTGATTCTACTTAGCAAACAAATGCCTAATTGTACTTTGTGTGTCTTACAATACAGCCAATTCCCAAACATTTCACCTAAGCTAATTAGGCAAAAGAAAAAATCGTTGTTATCAGCAGCCTAGTAGCTGAGTCTTGATCTCTTTGGCTGATTCAAGACCCTGGCAGCAAATCCACATGCTTTCAACAATAGCTAACTTTCTTTAATTTAATTGCCTTGCTTTGGGTGTTTTGGGTGTTAACAACTTTCAGGTTTTTTCTCACATTAGCGATTCAGCCACAGACACCCTCTTGGTTGCTCGTGTGAGGTACAGACTCATGCATGGATCGAATGAAGCACGGGGGTGTTGTGACAGAAAGCCACTAATTCAAAAGACATTAAATATGGCTTTCTGTGACTCAGGAAGATGTTAGATAGCAGATAGAGAGATGCCAAAATCACGTGAAACACAGAAAAGCACAGCAGACTTGAGTTTTGTCTTCATGCTCTATAAATGACAATGAAAAGAAAAACAGAGAAAGCTGTTATGAGTCGTGCTGATGAGTAGTTTCAAAGTCTCCAAATTGATGCCGCATGAAGTTATTAATCTGCTAAACTGAAATTGCATTAATAATTATTTCACACTCCTGCTGAAGATGCTTTTCCTATGAAATTGGAGTCAATCAAATGGTTTGAAATTTGTTTTTGGAAAATGAGGAATAAATAGGGAATAAATTTCATTTGCTCTTGATGACAGTAAACAAAGGATGTAGAGAGAGTCATCAGGGATTTATATTTGATCTCTCATCTCATTTATTATTAAAGCTGTTTAATCCTAGTGCTGTAGACAGAGGGAGAAAATGTAAACATTTCATAATTCCTCAGTTTTGAAATGAATAAATGAGGGAATGGTGATATTTCGCCTATTCCACAATATACTCAAGTGCATGAACAGTTGAGGTAAAAAGTTTACATACACCTTGCAGAATCTGCAAAATGTTTTTAGTGATAGTTGTTCATGAGCCCCTTGTTTGTCTTGAACCGTTAAACTGCCCGCTGTTCTTCAGAAAAATTCTTCAGGTTCCACAAATTCTTTGGTTTTTCAGCATTCTTGTGTAATTGAACCTTTTCCAACAATGACTGCATGATTTTGAGATCCATCTTCTCACACTAAGGACAACTGAGGGACTGATATGCAAACTATTACAGAAGTTTTAAACGCTCACAAGTCATTAAGAGCCAGGGGGTGAAAAATGTTTGAATTTGAAGATCAGGGTAAATTCAACTTATTTTGTCTTCTGAGAAACATGTTAGTATCTTCTGTAGCTTCTGAAGAGAAGTACTAAATGAAAAAATGATTTTTAGGCAAAATAAGAAAAATGTACACATTTTTGTTCTTAATGTGCATTATATCTTAATGCATTGTTTTTCCTTCTGAAGCATCAGTGAGCATTTGAATCTTTTGTAATAGTTGAATCCCTCAGTTGTCCTCAGTCTGAAAAGATGGATCTCAAAATCATACAGTCATTGTTGGAAAGGGTTCAAATACACAAAAATGCTGAAAAACCAAAAAAAAATTTGTGGGACCAGAAGGATTTTTCTGAAGAACAGTGGCCAGTTTAACTGTTCAGGACAAACATGAGACTCGTGAACAACTATCACTAAACAGGGAAAAATACAGCTGTGGATCCTTTAAGTAACAACACATTATTAAGAATCAAGTGTATGCAAACATTTAAACCAGGCTATTTTTATAAATTCAACTATTATTTTTCTCTTGTGGACTATATCTTTTATGTGAAATATCTTATTCAGGTCAGTATTAAATAAAAAATAACATGCATTTTGTATGATCACTCTAAATTTGGTAAAATAACTAACATTTTACAGATTCTGAAATAAAGGTGTATGTCAACTTTTAACCTTCACTTTTACAGAATGTATCGGAACATCTGAAGTCCACTAAAAAAGGTACAAGTTTATATTTTTAACTTTAGGTGATAAACCAATATAGTTGTACAAAGAGTGTGCATCAAAAATTAAAAGATGATGAAATTTAAAAGATAAAAAAACTGAATTTTGACTTTACAAAAAAAGGATTGTCATCTTGCACTTGGCAGAGCAGGCAAACATAAGACAAAGGCCTCAGCTGCTCAGTCTATTCATTATCTGAGAAAAGTGCACACAGAACTATTTTTTATGCTAAGAAGTACTCTTGGTAATGCTGAGTTAATATTATTCCGCATTAAACACAGACAATGCTTGAGAAATTGCCAAAACCTTCCTTAGAGAAAAAAACAGAAAGCAGGATGCTCCAGCGTTGGAGAAAACATTACACTAGCAATGTCAAAAAAAAAAAAAAAAAAAAAAAAAATCCAGACACTCGTCTTGATGCTGACTGAAAGAAAATGTAACCCACTTCACTTTGGATGTCTCTGACCAACAGATTTTTGACCTTTGCTTGATAGATTCAGGCTTTGTTTATATTATATAGAAGGTAATACATGTTTGTTGCTGACCTCAGATCAGTTCCTTTTATACGTGGTTTGGTTCAAGCCCACGTCACATTTAAATTCACTGCAGCCTCTCTGGGGGCTCTGGGGTTTGTTACTGTATTTATTCAGTGTAATTTATCTGTCTCTTACCTGTTCTTGTGTGTGAGTGTATATGTGTGTGTGTTTGTCCACAGAGGAGGCAGGACAGCTCTCCTCTCCCACACAGCAGTTCATTTACATTCAGCTCAGAGATGTGTCATAAATCACCTGAGCTGAGAGTAATGGGGCCTGCACTGGGGAACTCTCTCTGCTCTCCTTCCCGCTTGCTCTCACACAACCCCACGCACACACACGCCATAGGCCATGCATACATCTAAGTGCAATGCAATACAATAGTGAAACAAGAAACATACTGTATAGTGTACAAAAGCACCAAAAATCTCTCGTAATGTTTCAGATATCGGCTTCACCTCTCAAAGGGCTTTTAAAGCACTACAAAAAAAGCACAGATTAGCACACACATGTCTTCAGCAGGGCTCCCAAGCCGCTCCTGACTGTGGATGAAAGAATGCCCTACAGGACCCTACCAGAATTAACCTCTCCCCAAACGCACACACCTATGGGCCCCTGTAACACTTTCACACAGTCTACCCTTACAGCTTAATCCTCACAACAAAAACAAACAAGTGTAATCCTTACTATGCAAAGAGGTTAGTTGATTAAAAGGAAAGACAAAATGTTTTCTCATTTCTAAAAATTTCAGTCAAACTTCCACTCTGTTTTAGTTTTAACACTACTTATTCATATCACACATTTAAGCTAAGCTTTTAAACACTCACGGCGTACACTACAGTCTCCAGGTTCACAGCATCCATGACACCTTCTAACAATTTATAAAAAAAAAATTAATCAATGCCTGGTCAATTGAGATTTTGGTTTAGATATAAAGGTTAGGATCATGATTTTTTTCAGCATTATTACAGCACACCGTGAGTGTACAGTATATTAGCACCGTTTGTTGTTTGCTTTTGGCATCTGAAACAGTGACGTGACATCAGATTTAAAGGAATAGCTCACCCAAAAATTATTCTGTCATTAATTACTCATCCTCATGTCGTTCCAAACCCATAAGACCTTCGCTTTTTTTTTTTCAGAGCACAAATTTAGATATTTTTAATTAAATCTGAGAGCTTTCTGACCCTGCATAGACAGTCAAGGCCCAGAAAGGTTTACTATGTGACATCAGTGGTTCAACCGTAATTTTATGAAGCAACGAAAATACTTTTTTGTGCGCAAAGAAAACAAAAAGAATGACTTCATTCAACAATTTCTTCTCTTTTCAATGTCAGTCTTTACCACGTTCACAAGTGTACCGTGCTTTTTATGCTTTTTTATTAAAAACGTTGGTCATTAAAACTCTTTAAAATGCTTTTTGTCTGCTAAATAATTATCATATGCATTATGCATGTATTATGCATTTATATAGTTGAATCAAAAGTTTACTTACATGCAGAATCTGCAAAATGTTATTTTAGAAAAATAAGAGGGATCATACAAAATGCATGGTATTTTTTTTATTTAGTACTGACCTGAATAAGAGATTTTACATAAAAGACGTTTACATATAGTCCACAAGAGAAAATAATACTTGAATTTATAAAAATGACCCAGTACAATAGTTTACATACACTTGATTCTTAATACAGTGTTATCTGAATGATCCACAGCTGTGTTTTTTGTTTGTTTGTTTAGTGATAGTTGTTCATGAGTCCCTTGTCCTGTTCTTCTATTCTTTGGCTTTTCAGCAGTTTTGTGTATTTGAACCCTTTCCAACTGTGACTGTGTGATTTTGAGATCCATATTTTCACACTGAGGGACTCATATGCAACTATTACAGAAGGTTCAAACACTCACTGATGCTTCAGAAGGAAAAACAATGCATTAAGAGCCGGGGGTGTACATTTTTTAACAGAATGAAGACAGAATGAAGATAACATTTTTCTTATTTTGCCTAAATATCATATTTTTTTCATTTAGTACTGCCCTTTAGAAGATACTTACATGTTTCCCAGAAGACAAAGCAAATTACATTTACCCTGATTTCTTAATGCATTGTGATTTCTTCTGAGGCATCAGTGTTTGAACCTTCTGTAATAGTTGCACATGAGTCCCTCAGTTGTCCTCAGTGTGAAAAGATGGATCTTAAAATCATACAGTCATTGTTAGAAAGGGTTCAAATACACCATGTCAAAATACACCATGTCCATGTCAGAAGAACAGTAATTCACAGGACTCGAAAACGATGAGAACGTGACTTACACAACCAGAGAGGAGAAACTGCTCTTTGTCTGAGAGCACCTAAGAAACAGATGTCCAGTGGCCCGCTGACCTGACGCCGCATAAATTGATAAGAGCAAAACAAAATAGGACAGCTCGGACTATTCCGAGCTCGCACACACACACCGCTAACATTTCCTTGACCTCAGGACACTCGCTCCCTTTCCCCTCTACGGGTGTCCCTAATTCAGGAACATGTGAACTTATAGACCTGATTTCTAAAAGACAATCATTATCATTGCTATTACAACAGCAGTATTAATGAGTCATATGTTTTCATGTCTTTTATGAGCTTGATGCGTTTTATGTGATCGATGGAGTGTAATCTATGCATTATATGCCTTTAGAAAAGGAAGTTGCCAAATGTATTAGCATGCAGGCAATATACCCTTGTTTGATATGGAATGAATGGTATTGATGAATGCTACACAGCAAAATGAACGAAAGTTTGGTATTGCGTACAATACGTGCTTACAGCGGTTTGTTGAAGTTAATAACAAAACTTGCAGAGATTTTATTATCTTAAGTTATGCACCAGAAGGAACATCCCAGGGGCGTGGCTCCACCCTGCAGCAATATTCGATTGGATCCTACGTATCATCATGGGATGTGCTTAGGGATTTTAAAGGGCCCGTTTAAAATCCCGTGTTCTTAATAGTTCTTTGCCTTTCGTCATTGCTTTTGGCCTTTCGCCTTTGCTCTTCGCCTGCTGTGGCTTGAGTGCTTTTCACCTGCGCTCGCCCGCTTGACCAAGCAAGCGATTGTGCCATCAAAACTCTACAGAACAAACTGAAGCTTCGTGAGTGCCAAACTCTTCAAAGTCTCGCAACTCAGACTCAGAAGAACTCCTAGCACATCAACCAGTGTAACTAGGCAACCGAAGACCAGCACCGCAGCTCCAGCTGCCCCACTCTCATCCTCGAAGGATCCCCAAAGACGTCATCCAAAGACCGACCAGCAACCAACCAGCTAAGACAAGCCCACAGAGGGAAATCCCCTTTCCAGTAAAAGTTTCATCTGTGTTCAGATCCGAGCTATAAACCTATGTGCAACATATCCTGGCGGGCTTGAGCTTGAGTGCTGGGCGGAGGCCGGCGGGCTTGAGCTTGAGTGCTGGGCGGAGGCCGGCGGTACTGGGCTGAGGATTCTAGCGGAGCTTTGGAGGACTTGGGGAAGCGTGAGAGACATGGAGGGATCGAGCTCATTGGAGCAGCAGGTGGAGGATGCTGGCTTGTGGTGAGCTGGAGTGCCTGTATGCTTTCGGATGGGAGAAGAATTGGAATCCTCCACATCAGTGTAGAACTTAGAATTACTGAGATTAATACATGATTTACATGATTAATAAAATCTGCTAGGGGTTTGCGGCAATCTTCAGTAGTTATTAAGCAAAACAAATTACCGTCCTTGAGTCCAAACCAAAAGCAAGCATTTAACTTCGAATCGCTCCAGCTCACCAGATGTAACACGCTCAGGAAATCCTCCACAAACTCCTCCAATGACCTTTCTCCTTGCTGAAGATCAAATAGAAATTCCTCAGCCCAGTTCATCTTTTTGGTAGGGTCTTCTGTTACGTTGTGCTTGGGGTGATGAGCCATGGGAAAACACGAGGGAGCCCTTTGTACGTGCGTACGTACAAACAAACAAACAAAGTTATTTATTAAAACAAACAGAAATCCAGGAATACAGACAACCATGACGTAACTTCAAGACCAGACAAGGAAACTGAGGAACAAACGACTAATAAAGGCTGGCAGAGGGGTGTGGCATGTTAACAAGAACAGGTGATACAAATCATAATAACGAGGGGGAAGTCCAAATATGGGCAAAAGGGGAAACCAAATCAAACAGAACAATAGGGGGTGACACAGGAAAAAAAACAAAACATAGGAACCACGGGGGGTGGGGGGGGGGCACTAGGAAAACAGAATAACAGTCTATGAACCTGACCAATGTATGAAAACTTTGGATAAATTCAACTATTATTTTCTCTATATGTAAACGTCTTTTATTTGAAATATCTTATTCGGGACAGTACTAAATAAAAAAAAAAAAAACATTTTGTAGGAGCTCTCTTATCTTGGTAAAATAATTAACATTTAGCAGATTCTGTATAAACTTTTGACTTCAACTGTATATATTGAATTTATGTTTTCATATAAAACAGGGATGAAAAACTGAACAAAATGAGTAACCGAGTTGAAAGACACACATATGCAGATTTAGCCTAAATTAGACTATCACTCTGGGATAGCTAGTTTGACACCACATGTAGGCTAGCTACATTTCATGCTAGATTAATTTTATGTTAGATAACAACAGATCTAATAGTTTTCTCTCAGAAGAACATGGCTTTTGTGCATTTATTGCTTTAAATAACATAATGAGAAATCAATTGGACTCCATTTGTGGAAAGTGCCTCCAGCAGTGAAAATGAATCATTTTATCAGTAAAACTAGCCATCTGCTTTGCTGGTGTCTTGGTGTAGTGTCAGGATTAGACACTGTAAGCCCCACAGCTGCTGGCAGTGCAGTTCCCAGGACAGTGCACTGTGGGCCGCTAATCTACAAGGCTGAGCTGGCCTAGTGGCCCACTGCACTTCAGGGGGGATACTGCATCTCTGCTGCCGCTGCCGCTCTCTGTTCTCTGCCAGATCCTAGCGTATAATCACTGAAAGATCACTGTCTCTTCAACACAAACATAAATGTTCTGGCCAGAACAAGCCTGGAGACCATGCTCACAGTCTGGTTTCAATTTTTTGAGTACGCTTTGCCTGTCTCTTTGTTTTAACTGGGGAGCAGAGATGCATGGACAGCATGTCATTTCAGATTCTTTCACCCGTGTCTCTGTGAATGTCACACTGCACATTGGATACAAATACTAATGCAAAAACTTCAATGTTTCAAAAAGTATATCTGTTCAGCTACTACTAGCCATTCAAAACAATTATTTTTAGTCACTTTATGAATGACACATGATACTTGTAGGGAAAAATTATTACAAAATTTCTATCCTGACAACTCTTGGAAGATTTTAGCATGGTAATGGATACAATGTTAATGTATTTGGACTTGCTGCTTATATTCATGGGTATGTTCTTATTTAAATGTAGTACATACTCAGACAGTATGTGATTTAAATGCAGCTAGTCTTTTAATAAATGAGCCATTGACACTCACTCAAAAACACTCATTCATCTAGGCATGAAACGAGTAGCTGGGTTTATAAGTGAGTCATTGAAATGTTTATTCAAACAATTATTTAAAAAAAATTAATTAATTCAGAAATAAAAGAAGCTACTGTCTTTATGAGAGAGTCACTGAATAATTTACTCAACTAATTTAAAAAAGCAATAATATGCTTGCATTATTATTAATATGCTGCATAAATCTAATTCCTCAGTAATGGACCGGTTTCAAAGACTACGTTTACATGCGCACGAATAATGCGATTATTTCCAATAGTCAGAGTAAGGATTTAATTGCATAAGATGTTTACATGTCAAGAGAAAAACTCTTCACTCCGGTTTGGATGGAATTTCCATTATTCCTATTATTCGTTAAGAATTGTAGTTATTATTTTTTTTACCGCCATCATTCACATAAACAAATGGATTCGGTAGAGTAGGAATGTTACTGGCAGCTATTTTAATTAATTTCCTTCTAATGCAAGATGCCTGCATATGGTTGTATAGAGACAAAGCCACACGCGTCATAATCTAAAAACCACACCCACCGGGTGGGAAAACAATCCAACGCTCTCCATTGACTTTGTATTGCAGGAAACTGCCTGCTTGTCATTTCTGACTCATAACAAAAATCAGAACAACGTCTAAAAGCTGCTATGTGACAAGGTGTACAGTAAACAAACTAAAAAACATAAAACTATGTTTTTATAAGCTGTCGACATTAAAAAAAACAAGCGTTTAAGGACACAAAAGTAGAGTGCAACGTGTCATATTACTCTGAGAACTACGCCCTCTGGAGGGAAATTTTAACAGCGACAGTAAACATTCATTATTTTTAACCATGTCAAACGATTAATTCACCACCCTGAAAGGTGGAGATATATTAAGAAACTACATTTTATTGGTCTATGTCAGTGCTCCTTTTCCTAACCATCGTTTTGTGGGAGAAATGATCCAACTCAATGGCGCAGCGTGAAATAACCAGACATCTACAGCTATTTGTGTCCTTAAACACTAGTTTTTTGGGTCAACAGCTTACAAAAATGTAGTTTTGTGTTTTTTAGCTTGTTTACTGTACACCTTATCACATAGCAGCTTTTAGACATTAATCTGTTTTTTGTTATAATGCAGAAATCACAGGGAGGCAGCTTCCCACAATACAAATCAATAGAGAGTGTTGGATTGTCCCAATCCAGACCACTGGCGTCGACCATCCTGCGCCTCACGACTCGTTCCTCCAGCTTCATCAGGCTCCCACATCCCTTCGCCTCATCTCTCAGGCTCCATCAGGTTCCTCCATCCCTTTGGCTCCACTTTGGTCCTCTTTCGCTCCGGCTCCACTGCGGCCTCCCGGATCCACGCCTTCGCGTCAGTCCCCGGGGTCACTTGTTCCACCTTGGCCCTCTGGATCCTCCTCAACACTTCGGCTCATTGGGTCTCTGTCTCCTCCTCAGGCTCCTCTGCCACCTGCTCTGCCACCATAGTTTGGCCCCCTGGAGTCGTCAGCCCTTTCTCCTCCATGGCTCCTCCGTTGGCTCCACTGTGGGCTGTCATCATGGCTGTGGGCTGGGTCCCACCTGGTGCCACCTACTCCAAGTCCCTCCTGTCATCTCTGTGGCTCCTCCCTCCGTCTGGTCTTCCCTGGTTCCTCCTGTTTCCTCCTTGGCTTCTTCCTTCGTCAGCTCCACCCTGGACTCAGTTTGTCGTCCTCCTCCCAAGTTTCCACTCATAACTCCCTCTGTTGTTTACAGCGCGAGGACGTGCCTTCCGGGAGGGGAGCAATATGTCAGGATCATGGTCCTGTTTTGCCCTTGTCTCTGTTCCTGGTTTTCCTTATTTGGTCATGTTCCTGTCCTCGTTTCATTTGATTATGAATCCTTGCACCGAATTAGCCTGTGTATTTAAGTTCCTGTATTAAAGACTGTTAAACATTTCTCTACGACTATTAATTTCTTTCAAAATAAAAGAATACAAATTGACTGACCCCAAACTTTTAGACTGTAGTTTATATTGCTACAAAAGATTTTTATTTTAAATAAACGCTTTCAACTTTATATTTGTTAAAAAATCCTGGAACAAAAAAATCATAGGTTTCAACAAAACATCAATCAGCACTTCAACATTGATAATAAAGCAGCATATTAGAATGATTTCTGAAGGATCATGAGACACTGAAGACTGGAGTAATGATGCTGAAAATTCAGCTTTGTATCACAGGAATAAATTACATTTTAAAATATATTCACATAGAAAACAGTTATTTTAAATTGAAATAATATTTCACAATATTACAGTTTTTTTCTATATTTTGATCAAATAAATGCAGAGATGTCCTTAAAAACCAAAGAAACCAAAGAAATGTCCTTAAAAACCATTTTACTGATCCCAAACGTTTGAGTGGCAGCGTATATATAGCTATTAGGGCAAATGAGAACACAAATAATACATTTGTTGTGGCTTCTGTTCACTACTATTGTTTAGCCAACTATGATGATTTCTGCTGGAAATGTGAATAGGGTCCATTACCTTCTAATCAAACATAATTTATTAGTCAATCTCGGATAACTGAAGCATTGGATAGCACATCATAGTAAGCTATCTAAAGACACAACACAGCAACTTGAAAACATGTCAAGGGCATGCATGGAGAGGGATGAATAAGAAATGCATTAATCTCAGTACATATTTATTAGAGCTCAGAGTAAATCACTAGAGAAAAATTAATGGCATATAGAAATTGAAATCTTGTAGTGGGTTAAAATATGACAAGGAAAAAAAACTGCCTTTAACATGACTCCTGTTATCTGCGAGATCATTTATGCTTGGTTTACTATCTATGCCAGACAGTGACAACATTGCTGGTTGTAAAGGTTATAAATCTCAGCAGAAACAAGATCGCCCCCTGCACTGTCTCTCTCTCTGTATCTAACAACATAAAAGAAGGAGAATGTATCTTTGACCTACAGCTGTGGACGGAGGCTGTATCTATTTATCGCCATCACTTTTAAAAGACCTTGTCACTCCATTTTCTGATCTCTCACCTTCCTTCTTTCTTCCCACTCTTTCAAATATTTCTCTCAGACTGCACTATAGGCAAAAAAACCCTTTTGTTTCAATCAACCTGAGATGGAAGTTGTTTAAAATCAAGCATAGTTAAATATTGCTGAGCATATCTGTTTTTAATAAACATCATTTTCTCATTATAAATCTAGAATATTTCAGAATTGAATTTATATTTAGCTTTCCAGTTGCTTACACATAGGCTAATCTGTATTCAGTTCAAACCAAAACTTTACTTCAATTAATCGCAGGTTACCATCACTTACATCAGCTGTGGTTTGGGCTGCCTCGTCTCATAGCTAGACCCTCACTAAATATGAATGTGTCCTCACAGTGTCAAGGACCAAAAAAATGACTCTGAGGTGGCAGTCACAGTAAATTTTACATTATAGTAACCTCTTGTATATTTACGGATTAACTGTACTAATGTGATGGCCATACTATGATGCTGGCACTATAGGTTCCCACACAAATAAACTATGCAGCTGCATTGTTTGTTTGTTTGCTTATTTACTTATTTACATCAAAGGTTGGAGAAATGTAGCATTACATCTCCTGTGAATGGGTGCCGTCAGAATGAGAGTTCAAACAGCTGATAAAAACATCACACTGATCCAAAGGTAACCCAGACACCTCCATTTGAGAATTAAACGCTGATCTTTTCAACATTTTATTTGTTAAAGAACCCTGGGGAAAAATCATAGGTTCCAACAAAACATTAAGCAGCACAACTGTTTTCAACATTGATAATAAATCAGTATATTAAAATGATTTCTGAAGGATCATGTGACACTGAAGACTGAAGTAATGATGCTGAAAATTCAGCTTTGTATCACAGAAATAAATTACGTTTTAAAATATATTCACACAGAAAACAGTTATTTTAAATTGAAATATTTCACAATATTATTTTTTTCTGTATTTCTGATCAAATAAATGCAGCTTTGATGAGCATAAGAAACATCTTAAAAAACATTTAAAACCAGTCCAATTAACATCTTCTAAAGAGAAAAACTGCATGTTTGTGAGAAAATAAAAAATTCCATCAAGGCATTTTAATCTTTTAGTCTTACTTAGGTTTTTTTTCTTGTTTCTAGTCAAAATATCTAAAAATTCTTAAATTAAGATGCATTTACAGTACTAGATAAGCAAAATGACGTAAGATATCTAGTCTTGTTTCCTAGGGAGAAAAATGAATTAAATTAAGTGCATTTTGCTTAAAATAAATACAATTATCTGCCAGTGGGGTAAGAAAAATAGTCTTGTTTTAAGAGTATTTTCCTTACCCCCCTGGCAGATAATCTTACTTGTTTTAAGCAACAACAACAACAACAACAACAAAAAACCTTGCAGTGTTCAGTAAAAAAGTCCATTCCCTGTTTTCAGGGGACATACATATTTGTTTAGAAGTGTTTTGAAAACTGTTTTCATGTAAACGGTGTTTAATCTGTGTATATTTCTCTCCTTATTCAGACAAGGTAACTTTTGTAGTTACCTTTGTAGTTGTGTATATAAGCATCTGCGTGCCCTTTCACGAGGTTCTAACCTCCTGCGAGTAAGAGTTCGCCGTTTCCACTCTGATTATTCCCTGATGAGTGTGTAATGCTGGAGAATGGAGGGGCGGCACTGTGCGTTAACCCAGTAATAAAATCCCCCTCTTTAAAGAGGACTCACAGAAGCACAATTACCCCTCTGACATCTCTTACTGCATGATTTATGAAAGGAATATTACTCTGCACCTCTGCTCCCGCCTCCCTCTGTCACACACTTCCTCACAGTAGAGAAAGAGTGAGAAAAACCTTCTGATCGAAGGGGGAAAAATAGAGTTTGACCTGAAACAGCAATGGATGTGGAGAGGAGGAAGAGACAGAAGGATTGAGAGAAAGAAAAAAAGTGAAAAGAAGGAAAGTAAAGAGGAAAAAGTGAAAGGCTCCTGATGAGTTTCTTGGTCGGTATCTGCCTCCTGGCAGCCTGGTCACCTGCCATGTGTGAACAAGCTTTCAGCTTAGATAATCATCACCTCATCCACCTCTAATTGGCCATATGTGTCATCAGCAGCGGACCACTTCTATAGTGTGGGTGGGCTTACTTACATATGTGACCCTGGACCACAAAACCAGTCTTAAGTCGCTGGGGTATATTTGTAGCAATAGCCAAAAATACATTGTATGGATCAAAATGATTGATTTTTCTTTTATGCCAAAAATCATTAGGAAATTAAGTAAAGATAATGTTACATTAAGATTTTTTATAAAATTCCTACTGTAAACCCATCAAAATGTAATTTTTGATTAGTGATATGCATTGTTAAGAACATAATTTGGACAACTTTAAAGGTGATTTTCTCAGTATTTTGATTTTTTTGCACCTTTAGATTCCAGATTTTCAAATAGATGTATCTCGGCCAAATATTGTCCTATCCTAACAAACTATACATCAATAGAAAGCTTATTTATTGAGCTTTCATATGATGTATATATCTCAGTTTTGTAAAATTTAACCTTATGACTGGTGTTGTGGTCCAGGGTCACATATACTGTGGGAATAAATTTGTCCCCAGAAGTGAACTATATATACATAACCTCCCTTTGGGGACATTTGTGGACATCATTCACCCAGTATAAAACAGAAGTCTGTGGAAAGTCTACAGCAAGGTGAAAGAGCTGTTGAGATTGACAAGACAGCACTGAGAGATCGACATAATTATGAAATGCGAGTTATTGTTGATACTGTATCTGTTTTCACAGAAGTATAAATAGTATGGGTACATACGCTAATGTAAGCAGAGCAGTGAAGTGAAATCAGACTATTCCTGATCGCGGAGACTGACAGTCGTAACCTGAGGCTGGTGAGCTGTGATGTGCTGATCAGCAGGGCCTGACCTGCTCTGTCTGAGCCTTGAATCAGAGCATGGTGATGTTTCCCCTCAGGGGTCTCCGCTGTCATCATCATTATCATCATCACCTCTGACACTGTTGTTTGTTACACATTAGCAAGTACAGTGAGTTTCACATAAACACTGTTTCCTTCCTTTGTTTATGTTGTTTTCTTTTACACAAGGCTGTACATTCGACTGGAATAACTGCATTGTGATCAGATAGAACATTTCTAATGCAGGTTTCTAATCTAATGTAGGTTTGTGTACTGTAAATCAGACAAAGAATGTAAAACATGCTACAGTTAAAAACCTGTCACCTGGTTAACTGTAAGTCCCCTTCCCATAAACAGTAAAGCAGGACCCACTAGACAAAGTTGGCCTGTAATGACCTTTCATTTGGCATGCCATGGCATATCACAAAGGGGGAGAAAATAGGAAAAAACCATGCCATTGAGAAATATCTTTATTTTAAATTTTTGCAATGAAATAACAAAAACTGTAACACTTTAAAATAAGGTGTCAGTTGTTAACACTAGTTAATGTATTAACTAACATAAATGAACAATAAACAATACATTTATTACACTATTTATTAATCTTTGTTAATGTTAGTTAATAAAAATACAGTCATTCATTGTTTGTTCATGTTTGTTCACAGTGCATTAACTATATAAGTGAATTCTTATATATAAAAAAAAATCTAATTGTTTAAATTTGTTTTATCATTTACTTTTTTTTATTTAAATACATTGTAATATATTATAGTTAGATATCATGATGCAACATTTACTTTTGGCCATGGCCCTCAATTGAGTTAGATTATTAGCCCTTCACATTAAAGAATTTAGGCACAGACAAAACATGCTGTTAACTTTTAAAGAACACATTGATTTAAAGAACATATTGATTTATGTAACATTGATTACATAATTGCTGGACAAGGAAACACAGAAATCAGACAAACTTATAATAAACTGTTTATTGATGTAGGGTTTGTTAGGATAGGACGATATTTGGTCAAGATACAATTATTTGAAAATCTGGAATCTGAGGGTGCAAAAAATCTAAATATTCAGAAAATCGCCTTTAAAGTTGTCCAAATGAAGTTCTTAGCAATGCATATTACTAATCAAAAATTAGGTTGTGATATATTTTTGCTAGGAAATGTATGAAATATCATCATGGAACATGATCTTTACTTAATATCCTAATGATTTTGGCATAAAAGAAAAATCTATAATTTTGACCCATACAATGTATTCTCGGCTATTGCTACAAATATACCCGTGCTCCTCAAGACTGGTTTTGTGGTCCAGGGTCACATACTTGATGTCAAATTGATATCAAGGTGCTCGCTGGGCAGTATAAAAAAAAAGAAAGAAAAAAGCATTATATGAGCAATATCATACTCATAGCCATGCGATATGGCTGTATATTGGCTCGGCAGTGTGCCGATCTACAACCATATCGCACGGCTACTTGTTTGACATTGCGTTTATACAACAGTTTTGACTGCACAAGTGTGTAAATACATAATAATTAACAACAGATAACTACTGCCTTCCACTATGGGTTCAAATCTCAGTTTGACAGTTGAACAGCTGAGTACAAACCTCCATTACTAATACGAAAACGCCACTTTTAGAACTAGTAATGAAAGAACATTGAGTTGCTTCATTAAAAGCTTATTGTATTACTGTATTAAAAGCTCACTGTATTATGTGGAGTATCATGAGAGTGAGTGTGATTACCCTGCATCTGATACAGCATTCATTCTTCAGCTCAATCTCATCTCAAAATGTTAGTTTGATTAGCTTTGATATACAGAATTAAATTTACATAAATTATAATGTGATGAGATTTTGCCCTCAGCCAAAACTATTTGCTCTGGAACAAGTAACAGATTAATTAGACCAAAAACTGCCCATTAGATTTATCAAAAACAAATCTCATACCACTATAGAAAAATCAGAGCCAGCAGCAAATTGCATATTTAAAGTCTTTAAAGTAAATTCTCTTAAAACTATTCTGTGACACAAAAACAGTATTTTTTTATGAAATTATAGTGGATTTAGGTATCCGTCATGACACTCACTGTGAGAAATGCGAGTTCTGATATCACTAGAATATCGCACGAATCAAATTCGAGGACCAGAAAGAACTCCAGTATGTATATATACATAGAACATTTAAAACATACTGTCACCACTGTATTTTTTTCAGTACAATAGTTTAATTTATTCATTTATTTATGTATTTATTACATAAATTAAATCCCAGATCAATCTGTGCTTCATTTTATTTTCATTTTTTTTCAAGGTGTCTTTCATAAACTAATTGATTTTAGATTTAGTGCACTACATTTGTGACCCTGGACCACAAAACCAGTCATAAGGTTAAATTTTACAAAACTGAGATATATACATCATATGAAAGCTCAATAAATAAGCTTTCTATTGATGCATGGTTTGTTAGGATAGGACAATATTTGGCTGAGATACATCTATTTGAAAATCTGGAATATAAGGGTGTAAAAAAATCAAAATACTGAGAAAATCACCTTTAAAGTTGTCCAAATTGAGTTCTTAACAATGCATATTACTAATCAAAAATTACATTTTGATAGGTTTACAGTAGGAATTTTTAAAAAAATCTTAATGTAACATGATCTTTACTTAATTTCCTAATGATTTTTGACATAAAAGAAAAATCAATAATTTTGACCCATACAATGTATTTTTGGCTATTGCTACAAATATACCCCAGTGACTTAAGACTGGTTTTGTGGTCCAGGGTCACATTTATAAAAAAAAAGATTTACAAAAGATTTTTTCACAGTTTATTTTAACATCAGTACAGTGTACAGTAGGTGCTAATGCTACTTAACATGAGAGATGTGTAACATGTGTAACAAGACTGATATCCATAAATAAGTGTAACAGAGGCTCAATTTAAACATGCATTCGGATCGCAGTCTCCTCTGTTGGCTCATCGACAGGGAAAGCAGAAGGGAAAGGTCAGTTATCTGGATCAGGAAAGCACTGAAAGGCAAATGTCATAACATTTGGGGCTACGTGTGAGTGTTCTTTATGCTCAAACACATTTGTGTCTCATACTCTCTGCTTTGTGTAAATCTCTGCTCTTCGTGCTGGGCTTCATAACAATCATTGCGCGCATGTAACTAATAAATACAGCAAAGAGCTTCTGCATTATTATTGATATATCCGTACCCATTAATGTCTGAAATTCAGTTCTGTAGTCCTCACACCATCCACTCTATTAATGTGTGTGATTGAATCAATCCGGCCTGTTCAGTATGAGTATCCAGACTGTGGCTGATAATAGCACATGTAATCCCTCTAATGACAGACTGCCTAATAGACCTCTCATTCAGGGATCGGACACAGTGAGTTAACCAGATTACGCACTATTTACCACCAGGGAGAAGGGATGTGTTTATATTTGTACTTCTATGGCTTTTCACATTCATTTGACACTTTTCAAACCCTGGGCACACAATTAAACTTGATACATTTTCTTAAAATGTTTTTTTTTACTCACAAAATAGAGCTCTAAAATAGTGAAGACCACAGGGAATGGGTATTATGGTCAGACTGGATAACAGCGTTTGGTCCAGCATTGCACCAGAAGGTACGCACACAACCAGACATGTGTCATCTATCTGCATTTTGTCTCCAGACAGAATTTTTCTGAATCACTCACATAAGTTTCTTTGACAGAGAGAGCCCACTGAAATGTTTCCTAGCAACATGAGACACTTCAAGCTTTCTGTGCACTAGCCGTTTTTGGAACTCATCGTCATGGCAAAATAAACAGTGCGATCAGGTCTGACAGACACTCAAACTAGCGCTAAATGTCATTCAGCCATTATTATGCTGTCGCCAGCACAGCTGATGGTTTCTACTTTAAAAAAGTCCTTGTTTATTAGTGAACCTTCACACGTTTATTTTTATTTAGAATAACTATAAAACAGCTAAAACAGCTTTTTACCAGATGCAATACTCAAAAGTTATATATTTTTCATAATTCTAAGACTAAAAATGTGACCGCAAAACCTGTTAAAGGGGATACCAGATGCCACAAGTTGTTCTCATTCTTTAAGGTTTTCATGAAATGTCTGCAACATACTTTGGTTAAAATTCCTCAATGTTCATGTAAAACAACACCCTTTTTACCTTACATACCTGTGGGAACTTTTTCGCAAGACGCAAAATAAGTACCGACATGTACGTTTCGTGACATATTCAATGTGTACCCACTGAGTGGCACTAAAATAGTGTTCGTTTTTTCCCACTGGAGCAGATGAAGGTACATATGGTATGGTTATGTGACGTTGTTTTTGTACGTGTCACCGCAGACTTAAAATGTCCCCTGAGTGGCGCTATAACTCTAATGCTCTGTGACATTTTAAAATAATGTATCTGCACTACAACTAAACCTACCCGATAGTATGAACAAAAGTGAATAAGATGTAAAAACGCAATCGCAAGTATGCCGTTTTAGTTTGTTTTTTGATTTCTCATCTTTTAGGTCTTTCATCGTGAGGTGTTTTGTTTTTCATGGGATTCGGGATTCGTAACCAAGAACTTCACATCCAAAGTCCAATATTGTGCCGGTTGAGCTACCAAGCAAACTTGTTAAGTCTGGAAAGCAAAACATATAGAGCTGTAATCATAACTGGGTTTGAAAACGATTACAAGTGCTTGCTGTTTTACTGCCTCTAGTGTTCGTTTCTGTTAAAACTAAAGTGATACTTACGTATTAATATATATTTCACTCCTTGCAAAAAAGTTCCCACAGGTACGTTTTTGTCATGAGATCAGGTAGGTTTCTTGTTAGTTTTTGTTATCAATTATAAACATTTGGGTTTTATTTACATCATAAGTTGTTTACTCAAAGGAGTTCACTTCCAGAACAAAATTTACAGATAATTTACTCACCCCCTTGTCATCCAAGATGTTCGTGTCTTTCTTTCTTCAGTCGTAAAGAAATTATGTTTCTTGAGGAAAACATTTCTGGATTTCTCTCCATATAGTGGACTTCTATGGTGCCCATGATTTTGAACTTCCAAAATGCAGCTTCAAAGGGCTCTAAACAATCCCAACAGAGGACGAAGGGTCTTACTGTATCTAGCGAAACGATAGGATATATCTTTTTTTAAATGTGCAATTTATATACTTTTTAACCTCAAATGCGCATCTTGTCTAGCTCTGCGATGCGCATGCGAACACTGTAATCCGGGTCAATACAGTAAGGGTATGTCAAAAAACTATCTCATTTTCTCCTCCAACTTCAAAATTGTCCTACATCGCTGTTTTACTTTTTTTTGTAAAAGGTGTTTGCACTCCTTGCACGTTCACTTGGTAAACACTGGGTCGGTACTTCTGCAGCCATGTAGGACAATTTTGAAGTTGGAGGAGAAAATGAGATGGGAGTTTTTCAACATGTCCTAATTGTATTGAAAATAACAAAGCGTTTCGCTAGATAAGACCCTTCTTTCTCGGCTGGGATTGTTTAGAGCAGTGGTTCTCAATCCTGGTCCTGGAGGACCCCTGCTCTGCACATTTTGCATGTCTCCCTTATTTAATACACCTGATTGAGATCATCAGCACGTTAGTTCAGTTCATGGATCTCTCTCCTATTTAGCTGATAATCTCAAGTGTTAAATTAGGGAGACATGCAAAATGTGCAGAGCAGGGGTCCCCCAGGACCAGGATTGAGAACCACCGGTTTAGAGCCTTTTGAAGCTACATTTAAACTGCATTTTAAAAGTTCAACATAGAAGTCCACAATATGGAGATAACATTTCCCTCAAGAAACATAATTTCTTTATGACTGAAGAAAAAAAGACATGAGCATCTTGGATGACAAGGGAGTAAGTAAATTATCTGTAAATTTTCGTTCTGTCAGTGAACTTCTCCTTTAATGTTTCTTGCATTGTTTTAGTATTACCATGTGTTACTATGATATATTTCACCATATTAGTAACTGAATTTTTATTTTTTAATGTAAATTTACATTCAGTCCCATAAAAACTGAAATGTTGCTACCAAATTTTTTAGCTGCCAGTTTTTTGCCATAAATTTCACAGATTTATTATTTACAGTGCAACAGAAAACAACAACTGTCAACAATTATGGTAGCGATGGTTTTTCAGTGATACCACAGATCACCCAAAATTGTCAAGTCCATGCCTCCACCTCCTCATCTTCTCCATGACCAGCCTCATGCCTGTGGGCAGAGCCTCAGGGTGGGTGAGCGCTGCTCATGCCACCCACGGTGTGCCCACCCAGAGCCTGGCTGTGGCGCCAGGGAGGCCATATGGGCTCAGGCTGGCACGCGGCCCCTCAGCTGGGGAAGAGCCAGTCTGTCGGAGTGGATGACTTAGCTGCTCTCCACCGGACCTCTGGAGAGGGGTGGCCATCTGGTGTCCCTCCCCTCCCCTCCCCTCCCAAAACAACTCCCCCCCACCCTAAATGTTTGAAATGGAACAAGAGCGTAATGAAAGAATGGACAACAAACTCGTGCTCTCTGAGGTGTCGCGCAGGTGCCATATCAAGATGGAGGGGAGGAGACTGCTAGCAGCTACATGAAGCCAATGGAGCGCCAGAGCAATTACATTTATTAAAGAGCATGGTGTATTATTGAGGTCAATCCTTTTGCGCAAATGGGACCTTGGCTACCATAGCAGGAATGTAATTTCTGGTTCCATATGTGGAAGTGGTATTAAAATACATTTCATTGTACAATAACTGTTTGATGGAGGGTATGTATGAAATTGCCTTGACGCTAAAATATGTGCACACAATGTCATGTACTTCAAAAATGAAGCCGAAGAGTTGTTAAATGCAATGTGTAAAGGTTTCTTTTACCAGGAAGATGAATGGAAAATGAATAAAAATGAACATGCAATGGCACCTTAAAAACAAAACAGATTTACCAGAAAGTTTCTTGTGTAAACTCACCCGCAGACTGTTTGTCATGCTTATTTGGCAGGAGACAGGAGTGAACAAGAATCAACAGTTCAGCTACTGAGCCTTCAATGCAATCTGGATACAAGCCTCCCACTATGCAATCTGCCTGTCATTTAACCAATTTAACTTTTACATTTAAACAAGACACGTGAATTTCCCACACAATAATCTGTCATCATCATGCACAGCTATCAAATATAGATCTGGAGTGCACCGAGAACAATCACACAGGACATAAAATAGTCATTTCTTACTTTTTCATCTTAAAACTCTTCTTATTTCTGTATGAGAAGCAAATTATACTAGAGGATTATGAATCCAACCGGATAAAAAAAAAAAAGTATAATATATCGGATGCAAAATTGACTCTTACATGGTGTTTGCATATAAATGTGTCTTAGCAGTGTATGGACACAACCACCCTACAATGATAAAAATCCATTCACTCCTTTTTTTAATCCCCCTCAAGAAATTATCAAGCAAATATTTAGATTTTTTTGATTTGACGACCTCTGAAAAACTGTCCCGTATTTGCATATTTCAGCTCTTAGCCATTTGTACGCTGTCCGCCATTTTCTTCGTGTCTCGTAAGCAATGCAGGTGTTTTGTATTTAGATGTAAAAGTGAACATAAGAGTGTTCATTTTCTCCCGACTTCAGAGCCACTGAGGACGCAGTATATTTGTTTTGTTTTTAATGGTAACACCACCAAATACAGAAGATAGGAGTGGAGTAAGCATTAGCTCATTATCATTTAAAGAGGTATGCACTGAAACGGGTTGCTGTGAACAAAGCTGTTTTTGACAAGGTAAAAAGGATGGTGTTTTACACGACCATTGAGGAATTTTAATCAAAGTATGCTGCAGACATTTCATGAAGACTCTAAAGAATCATACCAACTTGTGGAAAATGGGCATATGATGTCCCCTTTAAAATGTCAAAGCATTGTCACCCATACAATCAAAATCCATGATCACTAGCTGTCGAAATAATTTGTATATTAGGTTAGATTAGATTTGAACCCAGGTCCCACTGAACCTTATTTAAAGCTGTATTACTACACTATATAACTGTAACGTGGGTGTGGGTTTGGGATTTGCTTTTGGGTTTTGTTCATGTTCATGTCTTTTATTTTGTAGTTTGATTTATGTTGTTAGTGTCTTGCTTTCCATTTCCTCATGTATTCCTACTATTGGTTCCTCTGTTCAATGTGTCATGTGCTCATTGGTTGATATAGTCTTATGCCTTGTTTCTCATTGGTTGGTTTGTGTCATGTGACCCTCATTGTTTGCTATAAGTAGCCCTCATGTTGCCATTGTTCCTTGTCGTGTATTGAAGTTTTAACCTGCTGTTGGTGAGTCTGTTTCAAGTCAACCAAGTCTCTGTTTGGATTATGTTTGAATTTTGGATTTTATGTTTCTGTAAATAAACTGCACTTGGGTTCTCATTACAACTTGCCTCCAGTGGACTAATCCGTTACAAGAACACTTAACTATTACTACATTTATATTTTATTTCACCTAACTATTAAGTGCAATACATACACTGTAAAATTTACTGTAAAAAAAACTGGCAGCTGTGGTTGTAATATTTTGTAATACACTGATATTTTCTAATATGTAATACACTAATATTTTCTAATACCACCAAAAGCAGGTGGAGATAAGAAAGTTACATGATGAACCAAAGCTCATCACAAGCAGCTTTTAAATAATAGCATATATAGATGGTGCACAGTGTCATTCACACAAACACTAAACACCATCATGGTAACAACATTAGATGCAACATACAGTATAACCGTAATGTATACAAATGATAAGAAAAAACATAGTTATTTTAATGAAAAAAAAAAACATGAAATGTGAAATGTAACGCAGGGAATTCTGAGAATGTCAATTTACGGTTATTCACTGTAAATTATACTTTCTTTTTCACTTGCAAAAACTGTATACTACCATAAAAGTACATGCCATGTCCTTGTACTTACTGTTAACCAATTAATAGATTTTTACTGTAGCATTTTTACAGTCTTTTACCGTTAAAATCACGGTCATTTTTTACAGTGATACAAGCACACTTAGACTGCCACTGGTAAAAATAAAAAGATGCATGATGACCCCTATCCATATGGTAATCTTTATGGTTGGTCCTTCATATAAATTCTGGAACTTTCTTGTGTAATTGTTACCTTTTCTTTTCATAACTTCCTGATTTCCCTCTTTAACCCTCTACTTCTCTCTCTCTCTTTCATATACACACATTCTCTGAGCTTTAATAATGCTTTAGATCCTCTCAGGCCTCTCTTGTTCCCTGAGCACCTGTGCAATAAAGCCTGAATCTCTGAACTACAATGCTATTTAACGCAAACGGCTGTCAGAGGTCATTCAGTAGGGAGCTTTCCAGCAGCGCTATATTTACATTCATCTTTCCTCTTCCCCATTCCTTCTATCTCAGAAAGCCACCAGTCTCGCACACAAAGTCTGACATCACATGACCCTGCAATTTAAAAAGAAAATCCACCTAGCAAGTCTTAACTGAATCAGCAATGGGTAGACAGTGTCCAAAATCAACACAAACGTTGTGAAAGTTGGATGAAATAATGTATTAGGAATGGCAACGTCACATGGTTTAGACTGAATTCTAAGAATGATCATCTAAATATTGCTGAGTTGCAGTAATAAATACGGGATGCAGGGTCTGAAAGCTTTTGGATTTTAATGAAAAATATCTTAGAATTTGTGTTCCAAAGGGTTTTAAATGACATGAGGGTGAGTAATTAATGACACAATTGTCATTTTTTTGGATGAACTATCCCTTATGACATGAATTTCAAAATGTCTCTTTTAAATAAATAATGTTCTTTTTAATGTTTTATTTATCAAAGAACCCTGAAAAAAGTATCACAGGTTCCAAAAACAATATTAAGCAGCATAACTGTTTCCAACACTGATTATAAATCAGCATATTAGAATGATCATGTGACACTGAATACTGGAGTAATGATGCTGAAAATTCAGCTTTGAATAACAGGAAAAAATTATATTTTAATGCATATTTTAAATTGCATTAACATTAACAATATTACAATTTTTTCTGTATTTAAAAAAAAATAAACAGCCTTGATGAGATTTAAAAATCTTACAGATCCCAAACTTTTAACCAGCAGTGTGTATGTCAAATATATATCTGGCATTAATTGGTAAAAGGTGGCCAGTAAGAAATATTTATGGACAGTAAACTACCCAATTTCATCCACCATTGGTGCATTTCAAACCCAGCTACATTGTATTATCCAAAATAAAAGAAGTCAATTGTCACGGTGAGATAGAGGGGTCTGGGTCCAAATGCTGGGTGAGAATATTTATTACTTAAACACAAAATAATAACAAAACAAACCAAAAAGCCAACACGGCAGACTAAACATAAACTGAAACATAAACAGAGCAAAACATAAAACAAAGTCAAAGGCCAGGGTCAAGAACATAAAATCCACAGAAAACAGAAGACAATGTTACCACACCAAGTGTTGGAAGAGAAAAGATATATATAGTCCAGTGATGATTAGAAACAGCTGTGAAGGAAACGAGTAACAGGTGTGTCCGATTCAGGAAGTGAGGTGTGTGAGGAAAGACAGTGACATCTTGTGGCGGAGGGAAAGGCTGCAGCCCAGAGTCATGACAGTACCCCCTCCCTACGGAACGGCTCCCAGACGTTCCCAAAGTCTGGAGGGAGGAGGAACGGAGGAAGGCAACTCAGGGGGAGGGATGGCGGGCCAGGCCCGTGCAGCGCGGTCACGTGAGCGGACCTCACCGCCAGAGGAACCTCAGCGGACGCCGCCATCAGAGGAACGTTAGCGGACGCCGCCGCCTGAGGAACGTGAGCTGGCCTCGCCGACAGAGGAACGTGAGCTGGCCTCGCCGACAGAGGAACATCAGCGGTCACCGCCCCGTCCGGAACAGAGAGAGCGGTCACAGCTGCGTGAGGAACAGAGAGAGCGGTCACAGCCTCGTCCGGAAGAGAGAGAGCGCAGCCGCCTCCGCGTCAGGCACGGAGAAAGCGGACACCGCCGCGTCAGGCACGGAGAAAGCGGACACCGCCGCGTCAGGCACGGAGAAAGCGGACACCGCCGCGTCAGACACAGAGAAAGCGGACACCGCCGCGTCAGGCACGGAGACAGCGGACACCGCCGCGTCAGGCACGGAGAAAGCGGACACCACCGCGTCAGGCACGGAGATAGCGGACACCGCCGCGTCAGGCACGGAGAAAGCGGACACCGCCGCGTCAGGCACGGAGAAAGCGGACACCGCCGCGTCAGGCACGGAGAAAGCGGACACCGCCGCGTCAGGCACGGAGAAAGCGGACACCGCCACGTCAGGCACGGAGATAGCGGACACCGCCGCGTCAGGCACGTCAGGCACGGAGATAGCGGACACCGCCGCGTCAGGCACGGAGAAAGCGTACACCGCCGCGTCAGGCACGGAGAAAGCGTACACCGCCGCGTCAGGCACGGAGAAAGCGGACACCGCCGCGTCAGGCACGGAGAAAGCGGACACCGCCGCGTCAGGCACGGAGATAGCGGACACCGCCGCGTCAGCAGGCACGGAGAAAGCGTACACAGCCGCGTCAGGCACGGAAAAAGCGGACACCGCCGCGTCAGGCACGGAGAAAGCGGACACCGCCGCGTCAGGCACGGAGAAAGCGGACACCGCCGCGTCAGGCACGGAGATAGCGGACACCGCCGCGTCAGGCACGGAGATAGTGGACACCGCCGCGTCAGGCACGGAGATAGCGGACACCGCTGCGTCAGGCACGGAGATAGTGGACACCGCCGCGTCAGGCACGGAGATAGCGGACACCGCCGTCTTTCCGCGGAAGGGCCACTCCGCCCCCACCGCCAAGCGGGAACGCAGTCGCGCCGTCTCGGCCCTGCAGGCTTCCATCTCGGCCAGGTAGATGTAAATAACCTCGAATCGAGCGGCCGACGCCGCCTCCGCCTCCTCGGAGAAAAAATTACTCCCCGCTGGACCCATTGCAGGTGGTAACATTCTGTCACGGTGAGATAGAGGGGTCTGGGTCCAAATGCTGGGTGAGAATATTTATTACTTAAACACAAAATAATAACAAAACAAACCAAAAAGCCAACACGGCAGACTAAACATAAACTGAAACATAAACAGAGCAAAACATAAAACAAAGTCAAAGGCCAGGGTCAAGAACATAAAATCCACAGAAAACAGAAGACAATGTTACCACACCAAGTTGACAGATCAGCAATGCCAGCCAAGCAGGATCATATAACTTCAAACAGTGGCATGTTTGAGCATTATAAACAAGTTCACCCAGGGTTCTGTCAAAGGCAAGAGCTGCAGCACAGTCCCAGTACTAATTACCAATGGACATCTCAGCCACTCCTTTAATTTGTTTATTCGCCATGGTTGTTGTTTCAGGAGTGATTTTTTTGCGATCTCCAGTTCTTTCTGTTTCACCGTCATTAATTTCCACCATCTGTCTCACACTGATGTCAGAGTGAGGTGACACGACGAGGTGTCTGTTGTCTATTTTTACCTCCATAACGAGGAATCGTCACAGAGTCTGCATGCCATTCAGACACCTCCGCCTAGCTGCTACTGGACCATATGGCTGGGAGGTGGGGGACCCGGTGCCTTACTGGACACTGAGGCAGAGGGTAGACAAGTTCACTGGACCGCTAGCTTTAGCCCCATATAATGCCATGGGACAGTCATGCATAGAAAGAAAAAATACAAGAACAGAATGTTTCCGTTAACAGTCGCACATGCAATCTTCTGCTGATGCAGACTGAACACAGTACTAAAGTACTGACTTAGTACTTTCAATGGCTCTGCAACCACTTCTGAATCAAAATAGAAAGCACAATCAATGTAGTCCACTTCTCAAACAAATGACTCTTATGAGACATTTGAGTCCAATTCTTGGACGGCTGACTTTAATGAGCAGGTTCTTGTTAGTAAATCAAAAACATAGAGCACAACCAGTGTAGTCTGATTCATGAAAGACTGTAGTCTCAGCCTCTGTAGTCACACCCACGTCTGATATGGCACACAAAACTGGAAACACGTCAGGAGTTTCTAAGCCATTATATGATTGATTGAATACTACAGGATTTCCGGGAGATGTGTGTGTTGCGATCTTTAATGTTCCGACTGGAAACAAAGATGCTGTGATGTTAAACTCCCTCATAGAAAGCTGTCGTGTTTACAGTTGACTGTTTGCAAAAACCCGCCATGCTATGTCCGACAAACAGTGCCGCTCTCACACTACACATCATGTTCTAACACAGTAAAAAATACATCGCAGAGCAAAGAGGAAACTGACAACACGCCAACAGACAAGACAGAGCAGGTTAATTTGGTATGAAACAAGGTCACAGCTTTAAAATGCCATTTTTTTAAGACATTCAAACAATAAATACTGTTATGTGGCTTTTTAATGTGTCATTACAGATCAGCGTATTGCTTTATTACAGCGGTTCTCAATTCCAGTCCTCACGTATCTTATCGCTTCAGACGTTTGTTATATTTGACTATAAGTGCCCTGCGAAGTGGACATCACAGGATATTCCGCCATGAGTCCAGTTTCAAAACAAACATACATGTTCCATTCAAAGGGCATTGAAGTATGCGAGCCGTGAATTGAAATTGTATTTATTTACAGAGGTATTATGTCACACTTGATGCTTCTCTAGTAAGTTTCGTCTGTGTGTGAAGACGCTGCAGGCAATGGCGCAGCGCAAATCCATGAATGAATGTTCTGAAGTGAAGTAAACTTCAACGGATTTCCCGCGCTCAGGGAGTAGGGAGCAACGAACACTGTGTATTGACCATGTCAGTTGGAATACAGTTCATGCACGGAGCTCAAGAGAACAAGCTGATGATCGGAATCAAGTGTGTTAAAGGAACACTCCACTTTTTTTGGAAATAGCCTCATTCTCCAACTCCCCCCGAGTTAATAAGTTGAGTTTTACCGTTTTGAAATCCATTCAGCCGTTCTCCTGTTCTGGCGATATCACTTTTAGCATAGCTTAGCATAGATCATTGAATCCTATTAGACCAATAGCATCACGTTCAAAAATGACCAACGCGTTTCCATATTTGTCCTACTTAAAACTTGACTCTTCTGCAGTTATATCGTGTACTAAGACCGGTGGAAATGCAAAGCTTCAATTTTCTAGGCTGATAAGATTAGGAACTACACTCCCATTCCGGCTAATAGTCAAGGAAGTTTGCTGCCGTAATATGGCCGAAGCAGGCGGAGTATTATCAGAAATGAGTTCGCAGCTAGTTTAGCATTTGCACATGTGCTGCGTGGTATTACTTTGCCTGCTTCGGCCATATTACGGCAGCAAACTTCCTTGACCATTACGCCGGAATGGGAGTGTAGTTCCTAATTTTATCAGCCTAGAAACTCACAGCTTTGCATTTCCACCGGTCTTAGTACACGATATAACTACAGAAGAGTCAAGTTTTAAGTAGGACAAATATGGAAACTCGTTGGTCATTTTTGAACGTGATGCTATTGGTCTAATAGGATTCAATGATCTATGCTAAGCTATGCTAAAAGTGATATCGCCAGAACAGGAGAATGGCTGAATAGATTTCAAAACGGTAAAACTCAACTTATCAACTCGGGGGGAGTTGGAGAATGAGGCTATTTCCAAAAAAAAGTGGAGTGTTCCTGTAACTAAGAGAGACATGCAAAATATGCAGAGTGGGGGTACGCAAGGACTGAAATTGAGAACCACCGCCTTATTAGATCAATCGACACAGGAACCAACCGTCATGTCTTCTTTAAAGCATGAAAAAAAAACATGAACAAACATCAGAATGTATTTTATTTCAACCGTGAAAAGGTATCAATACACACAGTGTTTTAAATTAAGCTCACCGAAGTTAATTTACTCTCCTGTCTGATTTGTTTGTCGGACAGAATAACAGATTCAGCGTTATGATTGGTCAGATCACCTGTCAATCAAGCTTTTTGTGTGGGGTCAATTGTGACAATAAGCACTTTTCAGGATCAACTAATAGCTAGATTTTCAAAAGTATGTGGAATATGTAAAGTTCAAAGACTTTTTAAAATACATCCAAGACTTTTACACACCGATCTGTTATTGTGGGGACATTTTAACAAACCTAAACATGATGCTGCACAAAATAAACCGTGATTGGTTGCTTTACTTGTCAATCATATTATCTCTTGGACAGGCCTTGTCCATTCAAAGCAGCTTTGGTTCCCAGAACTTCTGTATTGAAAAGGTTCTTTTTAATGGCGCAAAAACATACAGCACAAACAGGCCACGTTCACACAGTGTCAGTCCTGTAGTTGAGTCCTTAGTACGGTTACGTTCACACACAGTGTGGTTATTTATGGGTGATCTCGGAACACACGCTATGTGAACTGAACAGGACTGGACAACTAGCTGTGTGGTTTCAGCAACTTACAGTGACGGAGAAATGAGATGTGTGTCATCTAAAAATTTTTATATCCAGTTTCCACCGGAGCCGCTCCCGTCAGTTTTGTGTTCTGCGCATGACTTAGATGCTCCTCTCTCCACCTAGATATAAAAACTGTTGTCAGTTAATGAAGGCTTGATGAATTAACTTGTGGCTTGATTGGACTGTTGTCATGTCAGAATGTGACAAGACATTCCGTTTTATGGAGACTGTCATCTTGGATATTACTTTGGTCACTGTTGCTATGGTTACTGGTAAGAAATACAGGCTTGACTCCAGTTGCACGTTCATACAGAATTATACTGTATTCAAGGCCCTACTCTAAGCTGCTGTGTGGACGGGACATTTTGACACTCACACCTGTAAGCAAGTGCTGTTGTTAGTCCCAAAAATGGACAGTGTGAATTTAGCCACAGTGTAGTCTGATTCCTGAAAAATGAACTGAAGTCAGTTCTTTTAAGTGGTTTAAACATATACAGCTTATGGTTTATGACTGCTTATTTTTTCATAAGTGGTATTTTATATAAAAAATAAATGAACGAAATAACAATTATTTGACAGCTTTCTTCCCACCTCAAATTACACTTAAAGATAAACACTTTTTGTAATTGCTTTAAATGTTTGAAATAAGTTGAAAATATTCAAATATTTTTTCCTTAAATGAATCATTAATGGAACCATTAAGCAATCAGAATCATTCTATCTATATGAGTTTTTTCCCCTTTCCTTCAATTCCATTCATGATGCTCTTGACAATCACTAAACTTCTGGATCCCTTAATAATAGCCTATATGTTTGCCCTTAGCAAAACATAACATAACGGAGAGAGTTTTGGTATTGTATGAGAATAATCACAATGCACAAACCAGGAGTATCCTCACTGGACCTCAGACTGGTTCATTAGCTTTTCATAAGATATTACATCAAAAGGAAATGATCTGCTTCATGCAGTGCCTTCTTAACATTAGACATGCGGTACTTGTGATGTTGATGCAATCTGCCTCAATTTCACTTGTAATGAGAGGGGCCTTTGGTCTCCGAGCACTTAACAGAATAGCCAAAGTCTCAGAAGCTACAGGAAATTAGAAATATGAACCAAATCATCTGTTGAGAGCCCTGCGCTGCGGTTTGACTGGCAAGTGAATGGAAGCACAGGAAGTGAAGGAGGAAGACAATGATGTTCGCACAGCCAGCTGCTTCAGGAGCGCACGACGAAGGCAGCGATACATCACTCGCTCAGACCGCTCCGTCCATGTGTTAATCCAGTTCGCTCTATGCGTCTCAGCTTGTGTGGGTATGTGTGTGATATGTAAACGAGTCCCTCGCACAGCATGACTAATTAAACGCTTATGGAATGTTAGGAGAAATGCGCAGATTGGTGCTGGCGTACACGCCATGCTTAATTCAGCATCACTGCACAAAGGGCTTCTAATCTGATGTCAGACCCATTCGCAAACAGCGGGACCTGGCAGAGGAAAGACCCACTGGAAAGCATTTCCTCTCTCACACAGCACACATACAAAAACAGAAGCAGTGCTTGTTTCACACACTGTAGAAAAGGATTTCATTAATAAGTCATTAATATATTGTACAATACTTTAAATTATCAAAATAATTTAAACAATTTAAATTAATTAAAAATAAACATTAAAATTTTGAAAGACTGAAATAGTGTTTTCTTGTAAAACATACTCTTTTTTTAATCCCCAGAAAACCTAAACACTTTCAATTATCAAGCCGTTTTCATTTTCTGAGCAAGTTGAGGTCATACTGCTCAGGCTCCGCCCACAACTCCTGACGGACTGTCCGTATTAGCATATTTCCACCCTCAATCAGTTGTACGCTGTCCGCCATTTTCTCCACACTTGAGCTAGTGACAGCAATGTCACGTAAGTAATGCAGGTGTTTTGTATTTGGATGTAAAAGTGAACATAAGTGTCTTCATTTTCTCCCAACATCAGAGCCACTGAGGACGAAATGGATTAGTTTGGTTTTTGATGGTAACACGCCACCGAATACACACAAAAAAAACAATAACAACAGAAGAGCGGGGTGGATTACTCATTATCATTTAAAGACCCATGCATAGAATGGGGTCGTTGTGAACAGAACTGTTTTTGTAAGGGTAAAAAGGGTGTTGTTTTCCACAACCATTGAGGAATTTTAATTTTAAGACTCTTAAGAATCATACCAACTTGTGAAAAAAATGGGCATCTAATCTTTGTTTACTTCGAAAAATCTTTATTTTTTTACAGCATAAAGGAAAAATGCTACAATAATAACACTAGTTCATACTTGATGTTTCATATATAAATATTTTAGTACAATTAAGCCTCCCATAGGAATGCGAACAAAAGGTAATGCATAAAGTTGATGTGTGTAATATTTAATACCCAAACACTATTAGCCATTATAAACACATTGCTCAATTTGTGTGAGTCTGACACATCAAGTTCTGACTTAGCCAACACTGTGATCTTGTGCTGTTTCTCTAAACAAAGGTGTTTTTAGCATGAGTATTTTGGGAACCAGTTTGAAAACATTTTTTTTTGCAGTTCAGTTTTAGCTAATTTATAACTTAACTTTTAAAAGGGATAGTTCAACGATAAAACATTCAGTGTACAGTCGTGGCCAAAAGTTTTGAGAATGACACAAATATTAGTTTTCACAAAGTTTGCTGCTCAACTGCTTTTAGATCTTTGTTTCAGTTGTTTCTGTGATGTACTGAAATATAATTACAAGCACTTCATACGTTTCAAAGGCTTTTATCGACAATTACATGACATTTATGCAAAGAGTCAGTATTTGCAGTGTTGGCCCTTCTTTTTCAGGACCTCTGCAATTCGACTGGGCATGCTCTCATTAGCCGCGTTTCCACTGTCGGGCCAAAAGCGGGCGTGCTAGTGCGTGCCAGGGCCAGTCGCGTTTCCACTGTCACTTCCGGGGCCTGATCGTGCCTCGTCGGTGCTTCCTCAGGGCCAATGGCCCGGGTTTTTCGGCCCGACGAAAACCTTGGGCCAAAGCGGGCCAGCTGGGGCTTGAGGCGTGGTCAAAGTGAAAGGTGGAGTTTATGCAAGGTTCAGATAAGCGTGCAGTCAGGTAAAAGTGTGTCTGCGGTAAGATGCGCATTTCGCATACATCGTGCAAAGAACTCAAAAACTTTAAATGAAAAATAGTCAGTACTGGTCTGTGGAAGATACCAGGGCTCTTCTAAGCATTTGGGCCGAGGACAATGTACAACGCCAGTTTGACGGCGTCTGCAGAGACGAAGATAAAATACATCGTTGCTGAACTCGCAAAGCTAAATATCCAGCGCACCACATTGCAAGTTCGAGACAAGTGAAAACATTATTTAAATGCATGTCTGATGAGTATCTATTCTTATTTAAACTTGGACAAATGCAAATAAGACCCTATAAAAATGAGATCTGATATATAAGTTGATTTACATCGTCAAAAAAAAAAAAAAAACTGACCAACACACCTTGATAACATGTTAATATTTACTGTACCTGTACCTAAATAAAGGCATAAAAGATTATACTAGAAATACGACTGTGTAGTTATTTTTTGCAGATAGTATGCAACATTTTGTTTGATGTAATACCAAGTTAGACGAAAGATTTGTGTGTAGGTCATAAAAAAACAAAGCTTCTTTTCAAGTGATTTATTAATGTAATGTATTACAAATATTGCTGCTGTATAAACAACTGTTGTAGAGCACTTCTCGCATCAGAACAGACGTCACCAATATTACAAGGTGAGCATTCAGCATCTTCATCATCGGCGTTACTGCATTCGCTGTATCCGGCTTCCATGTCGCTGTATTGTTCATTTTCGCCTTGCAGCTAACAAAGCCTTCGGCGTAAACGCCGCCGAGCCTCCGTCTACGCATCTTGGTTTCGCTGCCTCATCTTTCACCAAGAAAACAGCTGCTTCGGTTCTCTCCGTTTTATTCGTTCGATGATCACACTACGGTGGCCTACCTGACATATTTTCAATCTTCCCGCTGAAAGGGGAGGGCTTTCGTGACGTTTGATCCAAAGAGGTGTGTAACGGGCGGGCTTTAGGTTTGCGCAGCGAGGCTACTGGCTCGATAGTGGAAACGCAGCTTACTTTTGGCCTTGGTGCTTGCGACTCGAGGCCATTAGCCCCGCCCGGCACGCTCTTAGCACTGGCTCGCACTGGCCCGACAGTGGAAAAGCGGCTATTCAACTTCTGGGCCAAATCCTGACTGATAGCAACCCATTCTTTCATAATCACTTCTTGGAGTTTGTCAGAATTAGAGGGTTTTTGTTTGTCCACCCGCCTTTTGAGGATTGACCACAAGTTCTCAATGGGATTAAGATCTGGGGAGTTTCCAGGCCATGGACCCAAAATGTCAACGTTTTGGTCCCCGAGCCACTTAGTTATCACTTTTGCCTTATGGCACGGTGCTCCATCGTGCTGGAAAATGCATTGTTCTTCACCAAACTGTTGTTGGATTGTTGGAAGAAGTTGCTGTTGGAGGGTGTTTTGGTACCATTCTTTATTCATGGCTGTGTTTTTGGGCAAAATTGTGAGTGAGCCCACTCCCTTGGATGAGAAGCAACCCCACACATGAATGGTCTCAGGATGCTTTACTGTTGGCATGACAAAGGACTGATGGTAGCGCTCACCTTTTCTTCTCTGGACAAGCCTTTTTCCAGATGCCCCAAACAATCGGAAAGAGGCTTCATCGGAGAATATGACTTTGCCCCAGTCCTCAGCAGTCCATTCGCCATACTTTTTTGCAGAAGATCAATCTGTCCCTGATGTTTGTTTTGGAGAGAAGTGGCTTCTTTGCTGCCCTTCTTGACACCAGGCCATCTTCCAAAAGTCTTGGCCTCACTGTGTGTGCAGATGCGCTCACACCTGCCTGCTGCCATTCCTGAGCAAGCTCTGCACTGGTGCCACTCCGATCCCGCAGCTGAATCCTCTTTAGGAGACGATCCTGGCGCTTGCTGGACTTTCTTGGACGCCCTGAAGCCTTCTTAACAATGCGTTGGAAAGTTTTTTTCAGGATTAAGTTAATTTTCATGGCAAAGAAGGACTATGCAATTCATCTGATCACTCTTCATAACTTTCTGGAGTGTATGCAAATTGCTATTATAAAAATTTAAGCAGCAACTTTTCCAATTTCTAATATTTATGTAATTCTCAAAACTTTTGGCCACGACTGTACATGTCATTTCTTTCTTTCTTACAGTATAGATGAACAAAGAAAATATTCTGAAAATGAAATCAAAACAATATTGCACCCTACTGATTTTCATTGTATTTTGTATTTTAAAATATCTTAAAAATATCTTATTAGAAAGACGTAAATATTTGGAACAATAAGGGTGAGTAAATGTGTAAAGTACTTTCAAAGTCAGTATGAAGTGGAAATCTATTTTCTAAATGTATCTCACTGATCTTTGTATCTCACTGATCCTGGTATCTATTTTCTAAATGTATCTCACTGATTTAAAGGATTCATCCATGCACATGCTTCATTTTTAAAAATTGCTTTTGAACTCTTGGGGCCAGACTTACTAACAGCTTGCGCCAGCGCAAACTGTCTTTTGGTGTTAAAATAGTATGGTCAGGATTTACGCACAGTAAAGAATTAGCGCTGAAAAGGTGTGGACAGTTATTTTTGAGCCTTGACTTTATTGAATATGCATTTGTAGGAGTTTCCCTTTCAGAAGCCAAATTTATGGGAGAAGAAGTAGTAAAATGGATCATGCAACATGATTTACTAACATTTTCTAATGAAATGATAGGCAGTCCTCTCTTTTTTTAATAATTTCACTTGGAAGTATGTTACAATGAGAAAGATCTGTCACAACATCCATTATATTGTGACTTAAGTGTGAGCCAAGTGCACACACTACAAGACAGGGGTGAGGAAGAACAGCCAAATAAATTATTAGAGAGCAGAAGTGCACAGGTAGAGGGTGAGAATCTTATTTACACAATCAGCTCTTGCATTGCAATGAACTTGTGGGGAATGCATTTTGGGATCACAGCTGTACAGAGAATTGTGTGCTTGTCTGTTCCTTAATTTTCCAAGAAACAAAAATCTGCAATCAAAAATCAATATGAACTCAAAATTTATTCACAAAAACATCCTATGCTATTCACAATTAACAGCTTTAGGTCAACAATCTTCTGATTTGCTTCTGTTTTGATTTCCTCTAAGGACTGGGGGGAAATCTGAGATACTTAAAAGACACGTAACTGATGCCATTATGTCTCCTGAGCTATAAAACAGCAACCTTTGTGCAATAACATTTCCTGTGGGCTGTTTTAGGGACGCAGCACAGTGGAAAGGGGAAGTGTGTGTGTGTTTCTATGTTGGTTGTGCAATGGCTGCCCTGTGAGGCAGTCAGGTGAAATAGGTGGGTAATTGAAAGCTACATCATTACATCCAGCTTTGTCTTCCCTCCTGCCTCTATTTCCCTCACCTCCTCCCTCTAGCACTTCTATCTATCCGCCCCATTGTCCACAGTCCAGTCCCGGCGCACAAAAAAACCTTCCCTCTTTCCTAGCCGGGCTTCCACAACAACTGATCCAATGTCTCAATACTGATGTGAACTCGTTCCCTCTTCTGCCTTTGTTCTCCTTCCACTTCTTTTACCTTCTGCCCGTCACTATCCACAAACATTTAAAAGCTGCTTTTCTTTGAAACGGTGGTGGTTTTGTGCAGGAGTGTGATTTAAATTGCAGCGGGATTTTGTGTGTGGGAAAGTGTTGGATTTAAAAAGACTACACTTATGCACACACAGACACACACACACACACTGTTTATTTGGTCCCTTTCTCCATGTCTTCTCTTTTACTGTCTCTCACTCTGCCACCTCTCTCTGCCAAACCTCTCACACACACTTCTTTGTCTGAACCAAAACAGAGCGGTATTGTGAATGGTTTAATGAAACTGGGAGGCTTATTTGCAAAAGAGAGTTCACTTTGGTTGCTGACACTGAGCCCTGAGAAAAAAACAGGAATTATACAGATTTCATGCTGGAGGGTGACATGCTACAGAAACTAATACCTTTATATAGCAGACATTTAGAGGGCAGAGGTCCAACAACAGTTTTGTATATTTACAAAATGAAAACAAGGAACTGTAATACACATGCCAGGGGAAAAACTAAAAGCTTTTGTACCGAAGGAGTCGAATCTGGATCCCTGGCGGCCTTCAAGTATATTCATCTACAGTCAAACCAAAAATTATTCAGACACCAGATATAATTTTTACTAGTGGGTGCAGGACACTATAGTTCATTTATGTAAGTGAGGATAGCAAAACGAAGTAAACCGTAACATATTATACCCCAAAATTCTTCATACAGTGGACTACCAGTAAAATTTATAAAAAAATTGGGACCAAGAATTTTATTTGACACTTTGACCTGACCAGGTTTTGTTACATACCTTTCTATCAAAGTTATCTGACATTATCAAGATGAATTTGTTTAGACATTTTAACTCTTGAATTCTTGTCATCTTTTATTATCATTTTATATAATCTGTGAATAAACTGTGGTAACGTGAGAAACGTTGAAGGTGTCAGAATAAATTTTGGTTTGACTTTCCAACATGACTACATAATGTGTGAAGTTGAGCTAGTGCAAGATGAACATTTGTTGTTAGAAAGTATAAAATTTTGTAAAAATTTTTGAAAATGACCAATCGTTTCACTAGGTAAGACGTATTTTCCTCGGTTGGGATTTTGTAGACCCCTTTGAAGCTGCAATGAAATTACAATTTGGACCTTCAGCTCACTGAAATCCACTATATGGAGACAAATCCTGTAATGTTTTCCTCAAAAATGTATTTCTTAATTTCTTTTTGACTGAAGAAAGAAAGACATAAACATCTAGGATGACATGGGGGTGAGTAAATCATCAGAAAATTTTATTTCTGGAGTGAACTAACCCTTTAAATATGGTGGCTGTAGAAATGGAACTTAAACCTCAATATTTCTTTTGATATACGTTAGCTAACACAGCTTTTTTAAGTGTAATTTATCCTAAAGAAGCTACATTTATGGTACCAATCTTCTCAGAAATAATTAATAAGTAGAAATACACTATTGAAACGTGGAATTTTAGTCTTTCCAGAGTTGTACTTGCCTTTTAGCTGCTGTACAGTTAGTAACAGTTGCCCTTTACCAAGATGGCTGGCAACCGAATTGTCTTGCCTTAAAGGGACTTTGCCTCCATACAAGTCAGTCAAGTAAATCATGTAGTAGCAAGACTGTTGACAAAATTGGCAACTGACCCACTTCTACTTATTTCCCTTTTATTTTTATTCCACACATTTGTAGCCAGAGTCTGATTAATAGGGGCTTGATTTCTCTGGTAAAGCCCAGGAAGGTTTCCGGCTGTGTTTCTCGGCAGGTGACCAGACCTGCTGGGTTTTGGACTAGGTCAGGTTGGAGGACTCATCACATGGGAAGGAGGGTGAGAGTGCAGTCAGCAGAGCACAGTGTCATACTACAGTCTTCCCACTGTCTTTTCAGTTAAAGACAAGTTGAGACAAGTTGGACTCTGGGGCTTTATTTTAGGATAGCGTTTTTGGAAAGGACTAAAAAGCCTTAAAATATGTACTGACAAAATAAAATGCCTGAGAATATAGGTACAGGTTCGGTATGGAGAGACCTAAAAATCAAAAATTGATGCTGCTAAAATCTCTGAGAGCTTCTGAACCATTCATGTGCATCAGTACAGCAGCCATAAAAAGCTTTACACATTTCATTAATACATTATGCTTTATACTGTCCGGACTGCATAACTAGTAAAACTAGTCAACCTCAAGGGATAAGCTTGAAACAAAAGGTTACAAATGACTGTTCAAGCAATAAAATCACTCAATATACTGTATGTGCAACCATGTAAAAAGATGCTGCTCAATAGCCTTTGTTCCAGCAACAACAACATCCATTTACACAATTCATTTCCCTAGGCCCCTCAAAAAATAACCTGCATAATTCCCAAATTTAAAGCATATTAAAGAGACAGTGTTATCCGCTGGTCCTGGTTATGCTAGAGGCAGGCCAGGAAGATCTTGTAAGAGACTCTTGTTAGAGCTCAGAGTGGGTATTTAATGTCATAATTTACTCACAATCGAGATTTGCACCCCTACAGCTGCTCGCTTTGGAGACTTCATATCTCCTGCTGAGTTACAGCCCCAGGGAGAGAGAGAGAGACAGAGACAGAGAAGGACAGTTTAGCTATGATGGCCCATGAGTCAGCCTCTCTCTAGGTAAACATGCTGCGAGTCAACTTACCTCTCCTTCGAAACAGATAGCCTGTACAGGTTTACATTTTTAAACAGATTTTTGGCAAATCCAGGTAATTTACCATGAAAATATATATTTTTTTATTTTTTCTGATTGTTATAGCTTCGGCTGTGGTCCGATCTCCTTAAAACATTGTATGCTTGTTTAGAGTCACCTATCGCATGTGCTCACCAGGTTTCGTGAAGTTTTGAGATTTCCCTTAGGCTTTATAGAATTTTGGGTGAATTTCGACAGGCTCCTTTTTTAAACAAGCCCGTTATAGCTTCCCAAAGGGTAAATTTAAACTTTTTTTGATAATTATGACCTAGAGAGTCCAGAGAAATCTACTGCAGTAGTTTTTTTCCAAATTGAGTGAAAAAACTAGGAATAGTTTGCAAAAGCACTCAATCATTTAACAATTATTTGATTGAAATCAGTGGTTCTAGAGACAAAGTTGTCCGGAATGAGGAGTTCTTTCATATGATATAAATACTGGGCATATGTACTCAAATCTGTGCAATGCAGAATCACCTACGCCCTTGAAAAATGCAATATAACCCCTCAATGGCTGATTTTTTAAAATTTCTCACAGACCTTTGGGGCCGTGAGTACAACAGGCTCACCAAGTTTCATTCCGATCGGCCTTCGTTTCCCTTGTCTAACAGGTGCTCAAACTTCAACGGCCAATATGTGTTTTTTTTTAGATATGCAAATGTCCTTTTTAGACACTTGAGGCACTTTGGACCAAGTGGTCAAGCTCTGTGATTTTTGTAGTATGACCTCTGATTGAGCTCTTACATAAGTGTTCTGAGTTTGGCAAAGATATCTCATTCCATTCAGGAGTTATAGGCATTTTACTAAAAGTGGCCCCACCCGTTTTTTAAACGTTTTAGTGTCCTTTGCAACAGTGAGTCAAAAGTTCAACTTTTTTATTTAAATACTGATATTCACTCTGCAGAGAATCTTTCTGCACTGGTTTGGTTCTGATCAGGCGAAAAACCTAGCATTAGTTCACAAAAGAATGTTTTTCAAAAAATGCAGCATGAGGCATGCATTTTACCTATTTTTACTATTTTACACTTGAGCTTGCAACTGACAGTTTCAGAGTTATGCGTGATTTTGTACTTTTGATTGCTGTAGCGCCCTTGTCAGGCCGAATGGGGTGAGCCTTGGTGACGTTGTCGGCAGTGTGAGTACTACCATCCCTCCAAGTTTCAAGTCTACGACTTATGGTTTGGTATGCACAATCAGTTTTCAGCGCTACTACATGCTTAACCCCTAAAAAGTATGTATACTTTTACATGAGAATGTACAGTATCAGCAACAAGACAAAAGACGCTGTATTTCACGCGTGCTTGTGGGCCCTATTATACACGCAACGCAAGTGTTTATGCTAGTTTCAGCCCGACACAGTTATCTTTTTCACGTCCAGCGCCACGTTGTTTGCGCTTCAGACCATGCGCTTAGATTATTAAAATAGGGCCCAGCATGTTATTCAGATAACCAGCTGAATACTAACTTTATCTTGGTAACCATCCCTTTTTATGAAAGCCTGTTACTGCCTGAAAGTAAAAATTAAAAATGTGATTTATATATAATAAAATTGTGTCTCTTTCTCGCAATTGTGACTTTATATACTAGCATTCAAACATTGGGGGTCAGTGCATTTCTTAAGCATACTGTAAACCGTGACTTTATCCTTCAAATACCTTTTTTTTTTACTTTGAGGCAGAATTGGGCTTCCATAATTATTGGATAACTTCACTCACTTTTTGCTCAATAAATAAATCCTGCCTAACTGCAACAATGGCAGAGGTAATAGAAAATTGTTGCAATGCATGCACTGTCATATCTACTAGCACATCATAAACCCCAAACCTACTGTGCATCTTTAATTTGATCCAAATGCAAATGAGGCTGTAGGGGATGGAAGTCCAGTCCATTCAGTATGATGTAGTGTTGCGTATTTGAGTGATGATTGGACAAATTTCCAGAAAACAAAGACATTGTCTGTAAAATTGACAAATTGACACAACAGACGTGCGTCTATCTCTCACAGCCCTTGATTTTTATCAAATTAAACATGGCATCTACTCTGAATGTCTGCTTAATGCTTGTTTAAGTTGACATTCTCAAGCATGCTGTCCCCATTTAACATTACTGTAGTTTTAATCCTGCCAGTCTCTCTATATTTGGAGCAGGTGCTCATGGGAGGAGCAGAAATGCATTTACTCCCTCAGTGAGAATATTAACCCCTCAGAACAGCAGGTTTAGTGAATGTCAGAGCTAGAACTCAGAGGCTGGATGCTTTTCCCTCTGCGCTGTCTGTCTGAATTTATGGACTCTATTCATTTCTTCTGCCGGAATTCCTTCACACAGGAAATGAATCATAGATTCTGACATAGAGTCATAGGAGGGTTTCTGCAATAAGAGCAGCTTCGGGTGATAAATGGAGGAGTGATTGTCCCCCAAAATCTGTTGCATTCTATCTATGTCACTGTGGGGCCGACACATTGGGACATTGACCAGCACTGGACAGCTTTTATACCTTACAGTTTTAAACCTGTTGCCTGCATTTTTATATAAATGATATGCTAGTACATCGTTAGACATTTCTACAGTTATTTACTGTATATCACCCAGTATAATACAGCAAATTCCCTTTACAGTAGATAACTGTAATTCCCTTTGCATAATACAGAGACTGACCACATACAGAGACTTACTGTATTTTTAAAAATTGATGTATACTACTGTATTTGCCGAAAACCACCTACACAGACTTACTATATATTTTTAAATAGTTGAATATACTGTTTTTGATGTAATGGCCTCTGTTTAAATAAAGAATTTGATGCTTTGTAATAACTGTGTCTGTTTGAACTGAATGTCAGTAGTACCTACACAATTAATTCTACATAAAAATTGTAAAATCGAATGAAATCTCTATTCAAATAAACAAATTACAATAGTATACTGTAATACATGATTACAGCACCTTACTGTAAAACTAAAATACAGTTGGGTACTGTAAAAACCCTTTGTAATGTCTAACAGTGTAAGACCAAAAAGCTACATATTTAACATCAGCTATAGTGACTCGTTCTCCAAAAATTCAAGGCTTTACCCAAATTTCTATCCACATTTCTTGCCTTTGCTGTCATTTTTTATAGTTTGCTATCTCTGTCTTGTCTTTCTCACTCTCCTCCTCACCATCCTTTCCCGTCTCCTGTCGCTTTCCCTTAATCACAAATGGCAGGTTATTGATTTGTGGTCGGGGCATTTTTCAGAAAATAGCACCTGACTGACAGTACGTCCATGACCAAAACATCATTCTCTTTACAGAGGCATGTGCGTGAGAGAGTGTGTGTCAGCTAAGTGCAAGCATTATTTATTTATTTCTTTTTTTTTTTTTTTTTTGATGCATTTCTCACATTGGGGCAAGGTTGAGGAATCAGACCTTCCCTGAATATAAAAAAAGGAAAGAGGCCACTTCGCACACAATCGTGATTAATTAGCTGCCCATCATGGCGGTTGTGGGTTCTGTGAATGGATGGATTGGCTATTAGAGCTGAATGGGGAAGAAAGAGGCCAGCAAGGTAAGCTGTCTGGGGCCTGACGGCTGGAGAGAGAGCATGTTTGCCCAGTCAGTCTAAAATCTATGCTATTGGCACACAAAACACGCACAGACATATGCAATCACATCAGTAGCCCCATTTTCATAAAGCGTCACTTATAGACTCGATTTCTAGAATCAAAACTAAGACACAACTACCCTGCATATACTGTATATACAGTACAGTGACTCCAAAAATGATTTAGACACACATATAACATGTTTACATATAATTCTCAAGAGAAAATAATAGTTGAATTTATAAAAAATGACCCTGTTCAAAAGTTTACATTCACTTGATTCTTAATACTGTGTTGTTACCTGAATGATCCACAGCTGTGTGTTTTTGTTTAGTGATAGTTGTTCATGAGTCCCTTGTTTGTCCTGAACAGTTAAACTGCCAGCTGTTCTTCAAAAAAAAAATCTTTCAGGTCCCACAAATCCTTTGGTTTTTCAGCATTTTTGTGCTTTGAACCCTTTCCAATGACTGTATGATTTTGAGATTCATCTTTTCACACTGAGGACAACTGAGGGATATGCAACTATTACAGAAGGTTCAAATGCTCACTGATGCTCCAGAAGGAAAAAAACATGCATTAAGAGCTGGGGGTGAAAACTTTTGAACAAATTTGAAATGTGTACATTTTATTTTTTATTTTGCCTAAACATTATATTTTTTTCATTTAGTACTGTCCTTTAGAGGCTACAGAGGATAGTTACATGTTTCCCAGAAGACAAAATAAGTTAAATTTACCCTGATCTTCAAATGCAAAAAGTGTTCACCCCTTGACTAAAAGAATTTGTGGGACCTGAAGGACTTTTCTGAAGAACAGCGGGCAGTTTAACTGTTCAGGACAAACCAGGGACCCGTGAACAACTATCACTAAACACAGCTGTGGATCATTCAGGTAACAACACAGTATTAAGAATCAAGGGAATGTAAACTTTTGAACAGGGTCATTTTTATAAATTCAAGTATTATTTTTTCTCGTGGAGTATGTAAAATATTTTATGTGAAATATCTTATTTAAGTCAGTACTAAATAAACAATAACATGCATTTTGTATGATCCCTCTTATTTTGCTAAAATAATTAAGATTTTGTAGATTCTGAATGGGGGATGTTTAAAAGTTTGGGACTGGTCAGATATTTTTTTGTTATTGAAAGAAGTCTCTTAGGCTAACCAAGGCTGCATTTGATTAAAAAAAAACAGTAAAATCATTGTTATTGTATAATATTGCTACAAAACTCTTTTCTCTTTTTCTCTTTTCTCAGTATATACCAAATAAAAAGCTTTTTTGTTAGTTTTTGGGGCTGCTGTACATTGTTTCAAGAAAAAAAATTGAAGGTTCAGCATTACATAATATTAGAAAGTATAGGCTCCTTAAACCTGTACCTTTGCAAATCTGTCATAATTAACTTAATTAGTCTACCTGTGTTTAAACTCAGACCCGGGGTGAGCTCCCCTGGCATGACGGTCCTCCTATCATTCCTTCAGTCCAGCAGTTCTCTCTCCCTCCCTCTTATGACGTATCCCACACAGTAAGCTCTGTCTAAAGCACTGGTTATTGCTATCAGTGCTCTGAACCGCTAATTATTCAGTAACCTAACTCACGCTCACAAACAACACCTGAGCTTTATTTAAACTTTGCTTCCTGACACGTAGATACTGTGACTTTAAAAGTCCTATTGCTAGTAAGCGTGTGTGCGACCATTTGTAAATTTTTTGTGCGAGGCTTCCGGTCTCACCCTCTTCCAGCTATTTTTGGCTGTACAAAACAGCTTGTTTTGCTTGGTATTGTAAAAGATGTGTCTTACCATATTATTTTAATGTATTATTTTAATTATGAACACAGTGTTTTGTAGTGCAAACAGTTTTACCATTTACTGCACATTGTTATTCCTCTTGCTATTTCCCTACAGCGGCTAATGAACCGGAAGTCTTACACATTCACAGTAAACGTCTTACCTCCGAGTTAAAAAATAATGTGGATGTGCTTGTGCTGGTAGAGACAGTGTATCAGATATACTAAACATACTATACTTAATATAAATCTAGCCTAACCTAGCCATAAACTCAATTTAACTTCAATCTATAACGTTCATAGACCATCCAAACACAGTGGGACTTGACATTTCGAAGTTTGCAAACTAATTTGTTTCATCAATATTTTTTAATATTGACACTTTGTCTTTCACAGTGAAGTAAAGAGCTTGAGGCAATGTCACACAGTACATCTCATGGCATCATCAAATCCTTATGCTTCCCAGTTACAATGTTACACCACATGACACTGTATTTTGTGGACAGGTTACATTTTGCATGTCTGCCTCTGCTGCTGTCTGTCAGTCAGTGTCCAGCTTGTTACTGAACTGGATGCTCTCGATGTATGTTTTTTTTATTATATCAGACTGTGGAGAGAAACATCACCTCTCTTAATTCCTGCATGTATCTACATGTTAGCTTAGTATTATATACTTTTATAGATTTTATTAATATTTTAAACTATAGCGTTTATTTTTATCTTTTCAGTATTGATTGTAATTTTTTTGTAATTTTGTTATGTGATTTTGTCACATGATTCACATATTTCAGTTAGTTTGAATTTACTTAAAACTAACTTATTTCAGTGGCCAATGCAACATTTTTCATTCTTGTTTAGTCTATTTTTTTCCAGCTTTAAATTAAGGGAAATGATTTACTCACCCTCAAGCCATCCTAGGTGTATATGACTTTCTTCTTTCAGACAAATACAATCAGACTGATATTAAAAAAATGCTCTTTCAAGCTTTAAAATGGCAATGAATGGCTGTTAAGATTTTGAAGTCCAATAAAGTGTATCCATCCATCCATCATAAAAAGTGCTCCACACGGCTCTGAGGGGTTAATAAAGATCTCCTAAAGCAAATCGATGCATTTGTGTAAGAAAAATATCGGTAGCACTTTACAATGCACACTATGAACCATTAGTTAAGCATTGGTGAATAGTTAATTCATTGTTTATAAAGCATTGTCCCTACATTAATAGACAGTTGTAAGCAGTTTATAAATACATTATATCGATTTGTTTAATAATTGTATTTTCATAATTAATTAATGATCAATTCATAATTTCTAAGTTAAGTATTGCATTATTAACAAACCAGAAAAAACTGAACCTGTACAACACTAGATATAAAATGAACAATAAACCTATGGAATATCATATAAAAATAAAAAAGGAACTAAATAAACAACAAAATGAAAAAAGAGCAAGAAAGTAAATATAGGCAACAAAATAAGCAACAAGATAAATATATGTCAACAAAATAAGCAACAAAACTAACAAAAACCAACAAAATGAAGAAAATAGAAGATAACTGAGTCTTGAAATCTTCTTTGTAAAAGCTTTACTGAGGCATAAGTAGACCTCACCTTAGATGAGCTCACAAAAATAGTAACTAATACGATGTATAAATACATTTAAATAGTTTATTAATCATTTACTTACTCTTTCAAAACGATCTTAATCCTTAATAAAGTATGAAAATACAAATATTAAACACATTATCAATGTTCACAATTCAAAACATTTATAGTTGTATTTATAAACTGCTTACTAATGTTTGTTAATGTAGGGACAATGCTTTATAAAGGTTGAATTGACTATTTATTAATGCTTAACTAATGGTTTAAAGTATGCAGTTATTATAAAGTGTTACCAAAATATCGATACTTAAAACTTTCTTAACTGTAATCTCTAGCACCATCTCTCATGAACGTGCGTACAACAGTTAGCGAGATTTATAGAGTTTATAAAGTTGTATATATGCATATTTTTTTATAATACAAATGCATTGCTTCACTTCAGACTGCCTTTATTAACCCCCCGGAGCTGTGTGGAGTAATTTTTATGATGGATGGATGCACTTTATTGGACTTCAAAAACTCAACACCTATTCACTGCAATTATAAAGCCTGGAAGAGCTAGGACATGTTGTAATATAACTCCGATTGTATTAATCTAAAAGAAAAAGTAATGTACGTCTAGCATGGCTTGAGAATGAGTAAATCATAGAGTAATTTTCATTATCCCATTTATCCCTTTAATTAAGCAACTGCTCTTTCTGCCAAATTAAGAAGCATTTCTACTTTGTAAAAAAAAAAAAAAAAAAAAACTGGCAACCTAAAAGAGCAATGTCTACCTGATTTAACTGTTAGTATAAATGAATGCACATAGGTAATTCAGTGATATGAAATACTATTTTGGACTTGAATAAAACCAGTTAATTTAGATGTTACCATTTTTAGGTTACCACGTTTTTCTATTCTTTTTTTCTTGCGCCTTTGACCCTTTGTGCCTTCATTACAACATTTTCGTTTGCATTGTAAGGTCCCTTTAAACTACCTGCACACACACAGTCAAGCGTACACAAATATAAACACATCCACACAACAAAGATATTTTGAGGGTGCCATCTGTGATCGTGCCAACACAGACTGAAGTTCCTGTAGATGTCTCTCTTGTTGATCAATCCTTAATTATTCCCCTGACTCCTCTTCTGGCTCACTGCCCTTCAATCCCACACTCTTAATTACTTTTTTTTAAAGAGAAACAAACAATTATGCAAAGATCTTCACTCCTTTTATTTATGGAGGAGTACCTCTGGGAGGAGGAGTGGGGCAAGAGGGAAGTTAATAAGTGTTCATCCTTCTCTTTTTTGTAAGATAAATGAATTGATAAACAAAACGCTCCCTTCCCAAAACTTGCGGCCTGACAGCAGGCACAGTCCCAGATGTCATTGCAGCATCGGTGGATTTTTGTCTCAGTGCCGTGATTGGATAGATCCTGCGCTCCGCTGTGGCCGCGAGGCACAATCGGACGCGGCACTGCTGGAATCTCTCAGCCCGGTCGATTGGAGCTGTATTTAATAGCTGCTGTTGTTTCCTGCTTGTACACGATAGTGTTGAATGAATTAGATTTGTGGCCTCTGCGGCTCACAGATCATCCATGAATAAATATTACAGCATATATTTATGACGTATTGATTTGGCTCCGTGCTCAGACGGAGCGCTGATTATGTACAGCGGGCGGTTTGTGAGTCGAGGGAGTGTGCGGTGCCCCTGCTCTGTTCTGAAGGAGAACGGTAACTATTAGCTGAAGTCAGTGTGACTTTGGTTAGGTCATCTCTCATTAATATGGGGGGATTTCAACAAGCCACCTCTTATACCTCAAATGACCAGACTAATTAAAACAGGACTCTCTGTCTTTCTCTCTCTCACACAGCTCTTCCCCCACCCCCCTCTAATAAACCATCTCTTACAAACTCTTTTGCAGTCCTTTTCCTTAATGCCTATTACTTACATTCCATTTAAAAACTCAGTCAGGAGGAGGAAAACCTAATAGGTTTTTCACCATATACATTGTTTAAAATAACTCCCATGCTTCTTGTTTAATATTAGGCATACCTAATGTTTCCTACTTAGCGTGGTTGTGTACCCTATTAAAAGATCCTGGACTGCCGAGAACAAATTCAATCAGACCCTCCACGACCCCCTTTTTACATTTACACAGCAGGGTTGTGCACCATTCCAAATTGAATTGAGAATGCTTATTAATTTCCAATTCAATTCTTAAATCTGAATCGACATCTAGCAAACAGGAACTAGAATTTAATGTGAATTGAGGAAGTTCTAGTTAAAGCCAGAGGTTTACATACACCTTGCAGAATAGCACAAATTGGAATTATTTTAGCAAAATAAGAGGGATCATACAAAATGCATGTAATTTTTTTGATTTAGTATCGCAACTATTACATAAGGTTCAAACACTCACTGATGCTTCAGAAGGAAACACGATGCATTAAGAGCTGGGGAGTGAAAACTTTTGAACAGAATGAAGATGTGTACATTTTTCTTATTTTGCCTAAATACCTTTTTTTTTTCCATTTAGTACTGCCCTTCAGAAGCTACAGAAGATGTTTCCCAGAAGATAAAATTAATTAATTACAAAAAGACAAATAAGTTAAATTAACCATGATCTTCAAACTTAAAAAGTTTTGCCCCCCGCTCTTAATGCATCATTTACTTCTTTAGCATTAGTGAGTGTCTGTAAAAACAAAGAATTTGTCGAACCTGAAGAATTTTTCTGAAGAACATATTTAGTGCCAGTTTATCAGGAAGTGACGATTTTGTTCTCTTTGACTCGTTGGATGGAAATGGTGCTTATTCGCAAATGTTTTATGCAATATTTCAATATTACGCATAAGTTAAATTTGCAACTTTAGCTGGAAACCCAGCTAATGTGACCAGTAATTAACATCAGAGAACTGCAAACATATAAATGAGTTGTTAACTTATTGAAATATAACTTCCTCAGTGATATTTCAAGCAAATATTTTATTTTAAGGGGTGACAAAATGTTTGGGGATCCCTGCATTAAATGCACATTAATAAACAAGAAAACAACAACACGCTCAATGTCTTCCAGGTGTGAAATATTTTTGTCTAGACTTCCAGAATCAATAAATTATAAATAATTTACTGCTATTCTGTGAATAACACGTAATCATGTAATCCATAAAAAGTAACTAATCTGATTACAAGCATTTTAGAATGTAATATACTTTAATCTGATTATGTAATCAGGATTTCAATTGATCAGTTACCACCCATATTCCTGTTTAGTCTTTAAACAACTCTAAAAACAATTGTTCATTCTATAACAGAAAACTTTCTTTAATGGTTTCTCTGAACAGTCCCCTCTGCTCTCTGTGCAAACCAGATTATTAATAGCTGCTTGATATCAGACACAGGCAAACATTTGAAAGTGACCAGCCAATTACTCAGGAAGAACAAAATGTTTTTGTTTGTATACTACATGCATAATATAACTGCAACAGTTTGGGGCCCCCAAGTGGTCAGAGACCCCTGGCCACTGTGTCCTATTGTATTGTGTGTGTTTTTGTTTCCCTGTGATGTCTAAAGCATCCAGTGTGTAACAGTGTTAATGAAAATAAATGTGTGCATAGAGAGAGGGCGTGGAACAGATCAATAGGTTAGCATTACCAGGGCTGAGAAGAGGGTGATTACTGCTGATCGGGACCCACAGGAGATCAATGACTCTCACTCCGAGGCTTATCCTCTGATGGATGCTCTTTTGCATATAATTTGTCCACAGAGAATAGGGCTACATTTTCAAGTAGACATGTTCATTTAATGTCATACTGATGGCACATGACTCTTAAAGGGACAGTTCACAAAATAAAAAGTTCTGTCATAATTTACCCACCCTAATGTCATTCCAGAACTACACAAAATAATTGTTTTTATTTTTCTGTGAAACACAAAAGAAGGTATTTTGTAAAATAAATGTTTTGGTATTTTAGGTGCAGTAAATTGGGTCCAGTGTTGTTTTTCGGGTGAACTATCCCTTTAAAAGTGAAGCTTGTAACTTACACCACTAGTACCATCAAATGGAACTGAAAGAATAATGATTGTTTTCAAACACATTTCCCAAACACTCACAATGCCTGCCATTGGTCAGTAAAAAAGATAACCCCTCCCCCAAACTCACGCCATTGGTTGAGTCAGTGTTACTATGTCAGGCTGGTCAGGATTCTCAAACAAAATCAAACAGAACAATGTTTTGGTGTCGTCACAGAGGCACAGTGTTAACAATTCCCAGGGAAACTAACCAACCTATGCCTTACTTACAGTCTAAGCGGAGAAAAGAAAAAGTATTCAAACTGAAAATAATAACACATCACCTTTAACCTTTAAAAAACTTGATGGTAATGCAATTCCCAGAGCAGCTCCACATTTTCACATCTGATTCAGTCTAACGGGGGAAAAAAATCAGCCTGGATCTACAGTGACTATGACTAAGTCTTTACATCAATAGTCTATTACAGAGAACACTGCATACTCTCAAATCAATTAGAATTAAATAACAAAAAACAGCATAAAATGACAAAAATATGGAGAGGTCATAGTATACATTCAGGCTGAGTACACTGAAGAGGCTGAATACAAATAAAAAAAGCCTTTAAGAAGGGCTGGGTTTCATCTATGTGTGTGTGAGTTTGTGTTATTCTGATTCTGCACACAGTGATTCTTTCAAGTGCACTTGACATTTCATGTGTTGCCAGGCACAGTGGGCCACATCTGTTCCCTTTGCATTATTGTTTTCAGAGAGCACTGGCTCCTGCCATGATACTAACATAATCCTCTAATAACAAACAAGGCAACAGACTTCCGCTAGTGTTTACTTTAGTCCATACTATTCATACACAGCCTTTGATCTGTGCCCGTCATCACCAGCCTTCGCGCAGAAGGAAATTCTGTCATGCTGTTCCAATAAAAGCTGTTAATTCATGAACACTGTGGTTCTTGATTATTCTTGTGAATTGTGTTTTTATGCTATTGGTCAAAGCACCCAGCAAGCACTCTTTCAGGATCAGGGGCTGAAAACATTTTTAAGAATCTAACTCTTCTTCACTAATACTTTCTTTTCATTTTCTAACTTGAAGTCACAATGAAATGGAAATAGCAACACATGCTTTCGTTTGTATTGTGATGTACTTCTAAGTGAAACTGAGTGAAAGAAGAAAAATGTAGGGCGGGGACTTGGTTTTATCCATTAGTTGTTGATTGGATGAAGGCAGATCTGAATGCAAGCTTGCAGTCGATTGTAAGAAAGGGCAGAGTTTAAAGGATTAGTTCACTTCCACAACAAAAATGTACAGATAATTTACTCACCCCCTTGTCATCCAAGACGTTCATGTCCTTCTTTCTTCAGTTGTAAAGAAATTATGTTTTTTGAGGAAAACATTCCAGGATTTCTCTCCATATAATGGACTTCTATGGTGCCCCCAAGTTTAAACTTCCAAAATGCAGTTAAAATGCAGCTTCACAGGGTTCTAAACGATCCCAGCCGAGTAACAATGGTCTTATCTAGCGAAACAATTGCTTTTTTTTTTTTTTTATTGACAGTTTATATACTTTTTAACCTCAAATGCTTGGCTTGTCTAGCTCTGCATGTACTCCCATCTCATTTTCTCCTCCAACTTTAAAATCATCCTACATCGCTGCAGAAGTATTGACCAAGTGTTTATAAAGTGAACATGCAAAAAAGATCAAACACCCTTTACAAAAAAAGGTAAAACAGCGACGTAGAGCGATTTTAAAGTTGGAGGAGAAAATAAGATGGGAGTTTTTCGACATACCCTAACTGTCTTGATCCGAAATACATAGAGTACACGCAGAGCTAGACAAGACATGCATTTGACGTTAAAAAGCTGCATTGAAACTGTATTTTGAAAGTTCAAACTCACGGGCACCACTGAAGTCCACTATATGGAGAGAAATGTTTTCCTACAAAACATAATTTCTTTACAACTGAAGAAAGAAAGAAAGAAAGAAAGAAAGAAAGAAAGAAAGAAAGAAAGAAGGAAAGAAGGAAAGAAGGAAAGAAGGAAAGAAAGAAAGAAAGAAAGAAAGAAAGAAAGAAAGAAAGAAAGGAACATCTTGAATAAACAAGGGGGTGAGTAAATTATCTGTACATTTTTGTTCTGGAAGTGAACTTCTCATTTAATTTACTCACCTCCATGTCATTTCGAAAAGAAATTAAGGTTTTTGAGAAAAACATTCCAGGATTTTTCTTCATATAGTGGACTTCAGTGAGAATCAACGGGTTAAAGGTCCAAATTGCAGTTTTAGTGCAGTTCAAGAAGCTCTACACGATCCTAGCCGAGGAATAACGGTCTTATCTAGAGAACCACAAATGTTCTTGTACTAGCTCAACCTCAAACATTATGTATTCATGTTGAAAAGGTAACGCCGACGTAGGTGGAAGTACCAACCCAGTGTTTATAAAGCGAACGTGCAAAGAAAGTCAAACACCCTTTACAAAAAAGGTAAAACAACGACGTCAGATGATTTTGAAGTTGGAGGAGAAAATGAGATGCAGTTTTTCGCCTACCCTACCTTTTTGAACCGAAGTACACAGACAAAAAATAACGCCATGTGACCTTTCCAACGTGATTACACAATGTCTGAGGACAGTGGCGGCTCCTGACAAATATCTCTGGGGGGGCAACTGTTCCGATGATGGTAAAGATAACCGCTTTAATGGGTAAAATTATGATAAAATTCAGATAGCCAACTTTACAGCATTACATTACATTGTTTGATTTGGTTTCCCTGTTCCTAGATGGCAACATCAGGCATGAATTGTACAAACTGTACAGTATTTTGAATAGCTGTATTACATTTTTCGCAATGGTCTCAAATACACTGAAACACTTCCACCATGGCCATCAAGAGACACATTGTCATCAGCTAGTTTGCCCTCTAAGAGTAAAAAAAAAGCAAAAAAAAAAAAGCAATACTGCTTTACAATTAAAGACTTTTTATTTCTCATATTAAAACTGCAATTAATCAAATCTTTTCAGAACATATTCAGTATAAATTTCCCTGCCAATATGCAATCAATACAACTATTTAAAATTCAACATTTGAAGAATACAACAGTAAACAGGGTTTGAAAATTAGTGAGGTCCGAAGTGGTGTTAAGAATTGTGCTATAATAACACCCACAAATGCACTACGTATAGCCTAAACTTCAAAATAGACAGACATGATTGTGAAAGATTTTTTTATTCAGTATAATGTTTTACATGGAAAGTTCTTTTTTTTTTTTTTTTTAGCTGAGGGAATTTTTATTTTATAACAAGTTATAAAAATAACGTTAGAATAATGACACTGGCATCAAACTAACGTTCAACTTTCCACTTTATAAACGTCCCAAAGTGTCACACTAAATTGGACAAACGAGTCAAAAACATGTATTAGGTGGATCTGGCAACAAACGGAGGCTGCTGCACCCGCGCTCTCACTCAACGCGTTCTCAAGCCCCGTTCACTGCGCTAGCTTCTCGCAGCAACATGAATTGCATACAATTATGTGATATTAGGAGGTTTAAACGGCTAAATAATCATTCAAAGAGCTTGACATTTTATTTTTGAATATAAAAAATGACCGAGGTCCGGACCTCGGTTACCTCATAGCTGGCTACGACCGTGATAACATAAACAATGCACTATTTAATAACACACATCACTTTTATTGAAATTTTGCTCGCCTCACTTTTAAGCAGGCAAAGTGATCAATTACCCTCTCGTTAAAATCAAGCATATTCCTGACAAGTTCCCTCTCCATTGAAAGCATGGCCGATGCATTCAGACGTCTCGCTACGCGTGCGTGCTGTCCATCTTCGAGCACGCATCAGTGCGTATTAAGAAATCACGTTGGGGCGAGCCCTCCCGGTGCCCATTGAAATGCATTGTAGGGTTCAAAATGTGAAAAAAAAAATCTCACAATATAACTCTATGAGACCGGCTGGGGCGATTTTCAATCTGACTGAGATCGCCCCAAGGGGGCGGGGTTTTAGGTTGGAAAGTGACATTCAGGCTGTTGATTGTACCGTAATATGCAGACTAGGACCAGCAAAATAAGACTCTTTTTCACCTCTCTTTTTTCGTGTGGCTCAAGGAGGGCGATGCACTATCGCCCACCATGGGCCAGCCGCGAATGGCAGAGGTAGTGTAAGACGAGCATTTGTGGTTAAAATATATATAAATTAGGTTTGTTTTTGTTTTGTTTTTGTTTGTTTTTTTAAATGACCAGTCATTTCGCTAGATAAGACCCTTATTCCTAGGCTGGGATTGTGTAGACCCCCACTGAAACTGCAATTTAGACCTTCAACCCCTTGATCCCCACACTCTTAAAAAGGATGTGTTAAAAACAACACAGCCTGTGTTGTTTCTTAACACACCTTTGTGTCTAGTTAAGGACAACACATTTTGTGTTAGTTTTAACTCAACCAGTGTGTTATTCCAGCTAACACAGAAAATGTGTTGTTTTTTTCTACACACTATTGTGTTATAAATACACAATTTGTGTCAAGTATGTGTTATTTTTTAACAAATTTTGTATGCAATAAAGACACTGCAAACTAATGTATAGTAAACACAATTTATTAAACATGCTACTAACAATTACATAAAAACTCAAAAAAGTAAAAAAAGAGAGGTAAACAATCGCAATACAGTCATTTCAACATTTTAATTGTTCCTTGAGTGAAAAGTCTCGTTCGTCTCCTGTCTCGTCAGTAACTGCCCCAAGCGCTTCAGGAGTGTCTTCCATTCAAAGCTGCAAGAGTAAAATAAAGATACTTTTGTTATTTATAGGCTACACATAGCGAATATTGTAAAATAGCGATAGCTAAAAAGGCAAGAAAAGCTTAAGCACCAGAGATTATGTTAGCGTTAGGGCAATTTGCACAATACATGGCACCACGAATGTTCATTTTCAAAGAGAAAGACGCGACGAACGAATGCATTTCCTCATGTGAAGCACTACAACGTGTCAATGATTAATTAAAAGCGGTTCTGTTCACAATTAATCTAACAAAAGAAACTATAATGCATGTTAAAATAAGCTCCCACCGTCGAGATGTGCAGCGGGCGCAGGCACAGCTCGCATTGCCATTCGTGAGGCAGTTTTCCGGCCAAATGCCCCTCGACCGTCTTCAAACCATCACAAAAGACATTTTAAAAAAGTATAATGGCAAATACAAACATTTCTTACCTTCACACATCGAAGTTATGTCCTGACGATGAAAACTTGAAGCACAAGGAAATTTGCTTGTCTCAGTAGAATAACGGCTCATGAAGTGAGGCAAGCAGCAATGTGATTGGCTGATATTTAACACATATTGTGTTGGACACACTGTGTTGGATATTTTCTTTTTTCTTTTTCGTTTTTTAACACACATTTAACACAAAGTAACACAAAATGTGCTAAAATAGACATAACACAAATAATGTGTTAAAAATTAACACATCCTTTTTGAGAGTGCATTGAAGTCCACTATATGGAGAAAAATCCTGGAATGTTTTCCTCAAAAACCTTAATTTCTTTTCGACTGAATAAAGAAAGACATGACTATCTTGGATGAAATAGGGGTGAGTAAATTATCAGGAAACTTTATTCTGGAAGTGAACTAATCCTTTAATGTTAAATCTTTAAATTTTATTGGTCTTAAAAATGACTCCTAAAGGTCTTAAATTTTCTCTCATTAAACCTGCAGAAACACTGTTCAACACACCTGTCTGATATTTGTCAAGTGATCCTGAAGACTCTGATTAGCTATTTGATTAGCAGTTGCGTTTGTTTAGGGTTGGAGCTAAACTCTGCATACTGGGTCTCCAGGGCCCCGTCTGGTCAATACATTTCTAAAGTGGCGGTACATGTCTCCATACACTCCTGGTTCCTGTATTGAATATCAACATGGCTGTGATTACATGCAGGCCCCGTTTACACGAAGGGAAGACGCAGATATTTCCCTGCGGTTTGGCCTCTCATTTACACGAAAACCCCGTTTTTATCACAGAAAATGATTATTTCTAAAAACTCCGGTCAAAGTGGATAAATTTTAAAACGCCGTTTTCACGTTGTAGTGTGGACTGTGAAAACGGAGCTTTTGAAAACGATGACGCATATTTATAGTCATGTGACGCATTTTGTATCAATAGATGTCTATGTTTACATCAGTAATTGCGTCTGTGCTATTCACTGTCACACTGCTGCTAAAGAGATTTACCTTGTACACTCTTCAAATTACAGTCCTAAAATGATGACAGAAAATTTACTCACAGTTGCTGTCCTGCAAAACATGCCGACAACTGCTTTTCAGATAAAATATGATTGAGCGCGATATAGACGTGTCAGTGGATGATGAGATATTTCCGTAATTATCCCGCCAGAAGAATTGTGTGAAAACTTATTACATCTGTATAATTTTGGAGGCTTTACGCATGCGCAGTAAGGCGAATTTGATGTTTTCCTACGTTTCAGTGTGGATGAGAAACTTTTGGAAAACGCTAGTGTGGACGGAGAGCGTTTTAAAATGAAAACTCCGTTTTCAAATGTATCCGGGTTAATGTAAACGTAGCCGCAGTCTTGTGCCTACAACCAAATCACAGCAGTGCAGATATTAAGCGCAACAGCACCCTTGCTCGTGTGATACGTCTTAATTGAAGCAAACATATTATGCTCATTTCCACTCGCTCCTCCATTACACAGGGAAACAAATGAGGCTGTGCCAGGTCTTGAGTGGGACGAGCAAACCCTTGAGTGTTAATGAGCACACACCTGATGACATCGCGATGACACCCCCAGTGGGCTTTAATTGGGGACATACAGATTAACAATCACAGTGGAAGTCAAAGGTGTGTAAGCCGCGTACGTGAGGATTGAGAGGCTGTCATGCGTCCAACACCCACTAGAAACCAATTCTCATTTTCACTTATGCAGAGTTAATTAGTCTCCACAGTGAGAGTAATGGGATAAATGCGCATCGAGGAGAAAGAGAGCGAGAGACAGAGAGAAGACAATGGACGAGAGAGAGCGAGCGAGGGATTGTGTTTCCGTGACAGCTCGGTGTGGAGGACTGAAAAAGATCATTTGGTATGAGTGAGTGCCATCCCCAATTACTCCTTATTGCTTTTAGAGGACAGAGAGTTGGAGGCCGTAAATGAAATTCACGTGGCATGATGGCCGTTTTTATAAGACCGCCGAAGTGAAGGTCACCGTGTGCAAGTCTGAATTAAATTTTGATTGATTTATTTACTGATAGGGTGTGGACTTTCATTTTCCTCGCCGGGGTCATTGGAGATGAGCACGATTTGTCTCTGTGTTCAACAATATCCACACCGCTTAATACGGATCAGGATTTCATATTTCAGACGTGTGTCAAAATCTGAAAGTTCCTCGTTCAATTCCCTCATGTTTTCACAGTTGTTTAGGGCCTAGTTTAAAACTTACCAAGCCTACGTTCAAACAGCTGCAGAATACAGTACTGTTAGGTTCACACACAGTTTGGTTATAAACTAGAGTGACACTGCTTTCAAAAACCCAAACTGACTTCAATAAAATGTAAAGGGATAGTTCAGCCACAAATGAAAAATCTGTACATTTCTGACTTAATACATCAACACGTTCCAACTCACATATTGACACTTGGTCAGGATCCCTTAGCGTTACTTTTTGACACACAGGGTACCCGTTTAGCGACATTTTTCGATGTGCAAGGTCCTCTATTGCTTTGAATAAGAAACTCTTAAATAAGAAAAGTACTGGGTATCATCATGACAACAAATGATAACCCTGCCCTTAAACCTACCATTTGTCAAAAAAAAACACAAGATTTAACAGGCAGATACAACTACAGTCACAATTTATTTGGATGCGATCGCTGTCGCTATCCGCCATAAAGCCTGTGTGCTAGATGCTAGATTAAAAAGAATAGCTAGATGTTGAGGACCTCCTCATTTATGAGCACCACTGCACACTACTGAAATTTATTATATTTATATATATATATATATATACACACACACACACACACACACATAATCACATTTTACCTCTAATGATGTCCTTATTGAAGAGATACTGTATGTAGCTTTACTTGATTTTTCACTTGGCAGATGATACAACAGGCAAAATATTCTATAGATTTAGATTGAAAGAGGTATTTGTCATATATGAATCATAAAGACTTACTGAACCACTGTAGTAAACATCCATCCAGCAACCAGCAAGAAAACCAGCAACTCCAAGCTGGTTAGAACACCACAAAATTACCCACAACAACCTACAGATATAATAGGTTATGACTTTTAGTAGGTATATGACTTTTGCAAAAGGCAAGCATCATTAAAATTTTATTTTAAAAATCTATGCTGCCAGAAGAAGCCTTACTTCAGCCTCGGTTGACCGACTGCGTCATGCTAATGTTCGGGAGTATCTTTCGAATGAGATGTGAGCGCGTTAACGAAGCGGATCATTTTTAGCGATTCAAACATTAGGTTTCACTCACTTCTTCACATAAAGATATCGTATGGCTTCAGAAGACTTGGAATGCAACAGAACTTGTTTGTAATGCTTTTATACTGCTTGTTTATGGTCCGTTTTTGCAATAAATACCTGTGACTGTACTTATATTTGCCTGTTACATGCTTTGTATTTATCAGAAGAGGAAAGGTTTAAGGTAGGGATGGGGTTAGGTGTTCCAATGAAAGTATAAATTTATATAAAATATTATACATTTATATAAATATTATATATTTATATATAAAAATGCATGCAAACCATTCAATTAAACGGAACAACTGAAAACAATGGAGGCACTGCACATTGAAAAGCGACACCAAAGGGGTCTTGACCAAGCGTCAATATGTGACGAGTTGGGAGTGAGAACGTGTTCCATGTATCTGTATTTTGAAAGTGAGTTCATTAGCGTGTCCTGTGTGTATGGAACCACAGTGGACAACTGGTTATCCACAGTCATAAAGTTGCTTTAAAACAGTAGTTATTCTGAAAAAGATTATACAAACAAAATGAACTCTTGATTTGGGCAGCTGGGTATCTCTCCCATAACCTTCCTGTTGTCTGCAGGCTTCTTATTACTTCGAGATGCGCACCGAGGGAGCATGTACGCTTTCAGTTTTATTGACCCATTAAGGCAAACTGATGGTCAGCTCCACTTAAGTTGTTACAAGTAAGTGGTTAGCTTAAAGAGAACTTAAATACTGGGGAGATGTAACTGTACATTTCTCTCACAATGAGTCATCGCCTCACTGTTTTCTCTCTGTGGGGTCTGACAATGATCCATACAACACTCACAAAAAGCCATTACACATATCCAGCATCTGCTCCCCGGGGTTTTCTCAGAAGGGTGCTGAGGTGGATTCAAGTTCACAGTGTATTTTGTAACTGTTATCCTGGAGGTTCAGCGGCCTGACAGTTCACTGAAACAGCAGAAGTTACTGTACTTCCAAATGGATATAAATTGTGGGGACGACCAATGTTTTTGTGCAAGCATTTCTGTCTGAAATCAGAAGATGAAAACAAATTTGTTTCGAATTGTGTGTGTTTGTATATATCAGGGGCATAGTACAAAAACTAAATGCAAATACTACAAAATATAACATTAAAAAGTGTGAAATCACTCATTTTTCTAAAGAAACATTGTCCAACATCAACACCAGCTGGTAAAGTTACAGCAGGAGTCTGTATCTCTCGCCTCCCCTGAACCCACTGAGTTTTAACAGTGTGCCATGAGTTTGGTGGGGGGTAATTGAAAGTGAAAGGGGGAAAGTCACATGAGAGGAGGCAATGCCTCCATCACGATATGATTGGAAATGACTGGTTATGTTCAGCTGTGATTGGTTTATGCGATAAATCCCGCCTTTTGTGTTTGTGTGCATTCCGCGTTTCGCAAATCAATCTGAATGAACAATATAATGATGTTAATGGGAAGAATAATTAAGTAAATAACTCACACTTATATATAACCTGAAAACAGGATCTGTTGGAGTTTTTAGTGAGTAATCAGCTGGGTGAAATTTAAAGTAAATCCCAGTGTATGTGAACAATATTTACTGAGCTTTGATGACTGATGATCTGAAAAAAATAGTTAAAAGTTAAATATTAAAAAGAATAGCTAGATGTTGAGGACCTCCTCATTTCTGAGCACCACTGCACACTACTGAAATTTATTATATTTATATATATATATATATATATATATATATATATATATATATATATATATATATACACACACACACATATATAATCACATTTTACCTCTAATGATGTCCTTATTGAAGAGATACTGTATGTAGCTTTACTTGATTTTTCACTTGGCAGATGATACAACAGGCAAAATATTCTATAGATTTAGATTGAAAGAGGTATTTGTCATATATGAATCATAAAGACTTACTGAACCACTGTAGTAAACATCCATCCAGCAACCAGCAAGAAAACCAGCAACTCCAAGCTGGTTAGAACACCACAAAATTACCCACAACAACCTACAGATATAATAGGTTATGACTTTTAGTAGGTATATGACTTTTGCAAAAGGCAAGCATCATTAAAATTTTATTTTAAAAAGTTTAAGATTCTTTATATTTATGTACAATGTCATTCATACCGACACTACACATTTATGCTTGAGCAGATGTTTGCCTGTGCATGTGTGTGAACAAAGAGTGACAGTGGATGAACTGTGGGAATGGATGAACTTCTCCTGGGAAGTGTGTGTCAGCTCATTGTGCTGCGGAGTGTAAAGGCTTTTCTGCACATTGTCAGAGGAGTTTCAGGACTTGCTGAACTGATGTCACTAATCTGAGGGAGAAGTCTGAGACATGATGTGAAAACGGAATTTTCAAGGAGACTGGGTAAAAGTGACACTTTCTTTTTCATTTAATTTTTTGGGGCTTTTGGCACTTTTTATTGAAATGACAGAAGAGACAAAGGTATGAAATTATTTGGGGGGGGGGGGGGGGGGGGGGTACCAGGACCAGCTGACAGTTCAGGCCAGAATAAAAACACTGTCTTCTACTTGTGCACCACCACTCAACGATCTGCTACACAACAGATCTGACAAAAATATTAGATTTTAATTTCAAATTCATTGTGTGGGCCAAGGTTTTCTCTATTCTATCAGCATTGAGCAAACTCGCATCTTTTTGAGTGTAACCTTGTGACCAGTGTGAGCCACATAATTCCTTAGTTTGATTAATATCCTGTAATATTCCTGTAGTAAAGATAAATCTTGCCTCTTCGGTCCCTTGACCTTTGGAGATCTGTGAAAAGACCCTGCAGGAGCAGCATATAAAAACACTTGTACATAATTGACAGTAATAACATTTAGAAAAAGTCATACTAGCTACATTATCAGTGTCATGATTAATTTGGAGAGCTGAATGTGTTTGAGTCAAAAGCAGGACACTCTTAAAGCTTGCACTGAGCATCTAAAGTGCTCACACACTTTGACAGCAAACTGAATAATATATTACCTTTTTGTTGATCTTTTCCGTTTTTGCTGCTCTTTTTTTGTATTACATAATTCATTATCACATCTAATATTAATGAAATAATAAGCTCAGATGCACACACCTATAATCAAATTGTAAATAGTGAAAAATATG
>NC_133361.1:40733377-40743004 GCF_049309525.1 Garra rufa
ATATAAGGTGAGGAAATATCCCATGTATGCACGCTGACTGGAGTGCAAGACAAGAAAGTATCGATTTATCTCCCTCTCTTCACTTTCCTTTCTGTCTCCTTTCACTCAACGCTTTTTTCTTTTCTCATTATGGTTCCATTTTTCATCTTTTCTGACAATTCTGTCATCATTTACTGATGCTCGTAGGGCTTCAGACAACAGAAGGTGACTGAAATGGTCACACATGCAACAACAACAAAAAAAAAAAAACAAGAAGAATGATTGGCTAATTTTAAATCTTTAATAAAATCTATATAAAATTAATGATTTAAATTCTAGTCACTGCTGGCAACAGACTGGAAAATGTTGTTTTCCATGTGAACAATAATGAAAGGGCCTCAGATAAGCACACTTATGGTGACATATACATATGTGTGACAGGAAGTTTTGTGTAATACTTTGTATGTTGCATGACCTTTTGCTCTTTCTCTTCTACAAAAAAAAGATCTTAGGAGAAGTTCACTTCCGTAACAAAAATTTACAGATAATAATTCTTTCTTCAGTCGTAAAGAAATTATGATTTTTGAGGAAAACATTTCAGGATTTCTCTACATATATTGGACTCTTATCATACCCGCGAGTTTGAACCTCCAAAATGCAGTTTAAATGCAGCTTCAAAGGGCTCTAAATGATCCCAGCCGAGGAAGAAAGGTCTTATTTAGCGAAATGTTGACATTTTTTATACTTCTTAACCTTAAATGCATGTCTAGCTCTGTGTGAACTCTGTGTATTCCGGTTCAAGACAATTACACTCTTTAAAATAAAGGTGCTTCACGATGCCATAGAAGAACCTCTTTTGTTTAAATGGTTCCATAAAGAACCTTTAACATCTGAAGAACTTTACTGTTCCACAAAAGGTTCTTTGTGATGAAAGAAGCTTCTTTAGATTATAAAAGGGTAAGAAAGAGATGGTTCTTTAAAGAACCTTTAACTGAATGGTTCGTTGTGGAACTAAAAATGGTTCTTCTATGGCATCGCTGTGAAGAACCTTTTAAAGCAAGTTTATTTTTGAGAGTGTAGGGTATGTCGAAAAACTCCCATCAAATTTTTTCCCCTCATCACCCTACATCGCTGTTTTACCTTTTTTTGTAGAGGGTGTTTGATCGTCTTTGGATGTTCACTTTGTGAACAATGGGTCGGTAACAAACACGAGCATTTGAGGTTAAAAAGTATATAAGTCCACTATATAGAGCGAAATCCTAAAATGTTTTCCTCGAAAAACATAATTTATTTATGACTGAAGGAAGAAAGACTTCTTGGATGACAAGGGGGTGAGTGAATTATCTGTAAACTTCTGTTCTGGAAGTATACAGATCCTTTTAGAAACAACCATAAACTATGTTATTTTACCCAAGGTAATATTTCCTTGAAATGTATAACATCACTTGAGAACCACAGTATATAAATGTGTCTACCTTCAATAAACTTTGAAGACTCTTGAGGACTTTAAAGGACATCGTCCCGGTGAGGAATTTTTCTGTGATTACGAGAAACCAAAATTGAACACCATGGACAACAAACAACGGACTCTTATGAACAGGCTCTTGTTAGTGAATCAGTCAAAAACGATTCTTGAAATCAACTCTCTTACTGACCCATGACAGTTTGTCTCTTGAGTTCTTGTCATATTTTATTACTATTTTCTAAACTATAGCAAATAAACTGTGATAATAAGATAAATTTGAAGGTGGCTGTATAAATTTTGATTTGACTGTAATTCATTTGCGATTATCAAGATGAATTTGTTCTGACACAGTTTAACTCTGAGTTCTTGTCATATTTTATTACCATTTTCTAAACTATAGCAAATAAACTGTGATAATGTGAAAAATGCTGAAGGTGGCTCAATAAATTTTGGTTTGACTGTATTTAGCAGAATGTCCAAACGTATACAATGAATGTGTACAGACCAGTGACAGCTGACACTTTAACTGTATGGAAAAGAGCAGCTTGGACATTCTGATAGATAACTTCTTTGTGTTCCAAAAAACAATGAGGGTTTTTAAATTATGACAATTTTGTCCTTTTTGGTTGAACTATCCCTTTAAGTAAAGTTTCAGTGTTTACTTTATAAATGCTGTAGAGGACAGCATAATAGCCACAGTAACACAAAGGAACTGTCCTCCTGACAAACCAAGAGGAGCAACACTGACAGAAAAACAAAAGGAAGAGACGAATAGGATGGAAACAATGGTATGATAACTGCCCTGGCTTTAAAGAATAGAGAGACTAGAGCCAATTTTTGGGGAGCAATCAGAGGTAGCGGAGCCAAAACATGACAGAATCTTACAGAAAGAGAGAATGAGAAGACAAACAGGAACTGTAAAAGACATTTTTTTAAAGATAAATGGAATGAGGGAGATAGGGAATTGAGCAACCAGACAGAAAGGGAAAAGACGGTTGTCCCAAATATGACAACTAAACTACACAAACAGTAAACACATGAGCAAGCATGATTATAGCACAGAATTATTTTCACACCAAAAGAAAGAAAGAAAGAAAGAAAGAAAGAAAGAAAGAAAGAAAGAAAGAAAGAAAGAAAGAAAGAAAGACCATGTCTTGTGTAGTGGCTGTCACTTCATGACGCAGAATACAAAACGTTTGTTGGAAAAATTAGCATTTTACTGAATTAAACGGATACATTTCTGAAGCAATAGATACCACAGGAGATATAAATTTTTAATTATAGAACTAATAAAAAATTAAGATGGCAACCTCACATTATAATTCTCTATATTTGCATATTTGACACCTACTTTAACCTTTTTTAAATTTTACAGTTTCGTTTATTCAGATAAATGACTGAACTTTAACCCCTTTCAATTGATTATTTATTTATTCATTAGATATCTGAAATTCATATGATGACACATTTTTACACATCAGAACATCATGATTTTCCCACACTCTCTAAATCTAAACCACTTAGACCAAAAATGGTGCAAGCTCTAACTATCCAATAACATTCTGCATGCCTTCAAGGACAACACTATCTTCTCAGTCTTCTGTCTGTTTGACAAGTGAGTTTAAATAATTCCTGCAGGTTGCAGCCTCCCTCTTGCTACCTGGAGAGGACGCAAATGTATTCATGTCGCACGCCACCCTATCGATTACCGGGCTGCAGAGGAATTAAAGGGCACACCGCACAAATCATCATTAAATAAAAGATAAATATCCACACATTCCCAGCCCCAGACCCTCACTGAATCTCTGGAAACACTCTTTATCTCGGCTAATTTGAATTTGGGGATGCGGTAACATGCCCGGTCAAATTAAAGCATCAGAGACACACGACACACACAAAACGCCCACACACCTCAAGTGCTCTCAAAATGTGATTAATGCCTGAGATTTGGTCCTTGTGGAGAATAAACAGAAAAACATTAGCCGGGCGTGAAATACGTAGCTTGAGCACCTGTCCTTTTTTCTATTACATTTTTCTCTCATCCTTGCATCACTGTCTTTTTTCTCCCTCGTTCGCCTCTCATCTGCGGAGTGGCAGCATATATAATCCAGCCGTAATGGACGTTTAATATTTACACGTTTGGTGTAATCACTTAAATGCCTGTTTTACCACGGCCTTGTTTGGGTAGTTGGAGGGCATCTGACAGCCTATTCATCACAAAGTGAGCGTGCGGAACCTCTCGCCCCCCTTAACAATCAATCAACTGACAACACACACACACACACCTCAGCCTGACTGTGTGTAATCACTTCTGTTTGCATAACCCCCCACCATACACACACACACGCTTACACACATACTGAAGAACGATACCTATTAGTCCATCATCTGAAAGGCCCTACCTGTGAATAGCTCCATAGGCTCCAGGGATTAATCTTTAGCCCTTCAGATGCACGGCAGCTCTATGCATTTAGAGAGCCTCCATTGGCTCAGGTAATGGGATGTGGACTTTACACTGAAATACATCTAATCATAAGGTTAGCTTTTGATTTCTTTTGAATGGATTCAGCCGATGCTGAATTACCTTGGCTGGTGGAGAGAATGTGAATCATGCATTTTATTGGATAGCTTTAGTTGCACTACTCCCAAAAAGTCGCTTTGAGCTTTTCTAGGCAACTGTAAAGACAGGAAAAATAAATCAATGGCTTATAGTGACTACTCAAGAGCATTTATAAATACACTGATTTATAATAAGTCATTATAACGCATTTAAATAAGCTCAATGGCTATTAAATAAAAATCTTAAAGGGGCCATGAAATGAAAAATTTAAATTCTTTTGATATTTTGACATATAAGTGGTCATTTACTATAAAAACATCCTTTAAGTTTCAGAACTCAAATCTTTCTCCTTAGTCTAAAAACAGCTTATATTAAGGCCAATCTGACAAAATGACTGGTTGTGGAATGTGCCACTTTATGATGTAACAGTGTGGCTAAACACATCACTGCCTGTTTAGCACCAGCCACCAATGCATGTAGTGTAAATAACGTTATTTTTAATGAAGTTGCAGACAATGTCTGTAAGAACTTCATTCAGTCTTTTGTTCACTTTATTTTATCGCAGATTCGCTTACAAACAAGGCACAATTCAAAGCAGGATTTTCATAAAGACTGAAACTAAAACACAATGCTGTGCAACTATATATATATATAGAAGCCAGGGAAGAATTTATATCCCACACTTTTATATTTTTTTCCCCTCAGAATTGACAAACTTTCTATTGTTGAGTTAAATTGAGTTATAAAGTCTGATTTAGGAGATTTAAACTCGCATTTGTTTAGGGGAAAAAAAGGCCGAATTGTGAAATAAAATAGGAAAACGTTATGCAAAATGTTATAGGTTTAAAGAGTATTTCATGCTGTAACTGTAATATAATATGTCCCCAAATGAACTGCATATGTGAATATTATCTACACTAATTGTTTAAATCAAATTTATGCTTTAAAACTAGAGTAATCTGCATAGTCTGTCCATTTAGATGTCTGTGTTTAGCTTCAAATGCGTTTTTGACAATAGTATTCTATAAAATAATTTGCATTCTGATTCTGACATCCAAATTCACAACAATACATTTAGTCTCTTATTGCATCGATTTTTACCCATTTCCCTCCACTTGTAGCCAGTGTTTTTCAGCCATCACAATGTGCCCGCAGCTACAGGTCACTATTGCTTTGTCTGTTATTACTAGGGATGCAACAATACAGTTAGTCCACGGTTCAATATGTACCTCGGTTTTTAACCACGGTTTTCGGTTCGGTTCTGATATCTTGCCACTTCAGTGTGGTTTTTTTTTTGGAGCAAATTAACAAAATATTAACAAAAATAGATAAAGTGTGGTTTAGTATGTGTCTGCTTAATTTTTCTTTTGAGAGAGGTATAATTTTTTTAGACTTCTACGCAAAATAGAATGGGTTTCATTCATACTGGATGCCAGAGGGCGCCCTTGTGCATAAAAAAAAAACGTCTCAGGTTACGTATGTAACCCTAGTTCCCTGAGAATAGGGAACGAGACACTGCGTCCTCTAGAGGGCGCTTTTGGGGAACGCTGCAGCGTGCCTCGAGTCTGAAGAATGCATAGAAAAACTACATGAAATGGCCGGCGCCAGCGTATGACGTCACCGCGGCGCGTCAGTCGCTGCCGTTGCGTCACTACCGGGCGACCATAACATAAAGAGGCGCCCGTGCAACACAATACATCTTCAAAGTCTGAAGCTTTATCGTCCGAAGCATGGCGAAGAAGCCTAGAGGACGCAGTGTCTCGTTCCCTATTCTCAGGGAACTAGGGTTACATACGTAACCTGAGACGTTCCCTTCCGAAGGGAACTCTCACTGCGTCCTCTAGAGGGCGCTTTTGGGGAACGGTATACCAACACTGCCATGCTGAGGGGAGTGCATGCTAAGCCAGCGAGCACTAAGCAACAATTCTGAGAGGAATTGCCCCTACTAGGACGTGGTGACGGCTGTCAAAACGTTACCCCTCCCGGCCAGAGGCCTGACCTGTTACCCACTTACCAGACTGGGTAGAACCCAGGGCACAGCTCAGGCTTGGAATTATAGTAATTCCTTCTGAGGGAAACGGCTAAGCTTCGATGGAAACTTAGACTTGTCAGAACCAGAAACTACCGCAACATAGGGCCTAGTTCCCTCAGGAACTGGCTCCCATATGAGGGCAGAAACCTGTCCTGGGTCCGTTCAAAGGGCCACTAGTAGTGGCGCGCCCTAATAGTGGATGGTCAGCAGACATCAGCTAAGATATCAAAGGAGTCGAACCCAGGGAACCGGGGTTGTGAGCCGACTCCAATAGATGGGAACAAGGCAAAACGTGTGACCCATACCAAAAAGGGATTTAAAAGAGGAACCCAAACTTGGTGGGAACCTACCAACACGTGGATTTTATAGAAGTGCCCCAGGTGTGTGTGCACTTACCACACTTGTGGTTTTAACTGGAAGACGCCCAGGCATAGCGTGGGACGCTTACCGACATGATCGGATTTAAGGAGAGTGTTTTCCCAGAGGGTTTCACTATCAGCTCCATGCCGTCTGAAGAGACGGAAAGGGGATAACCCTGAAGGTGAGGGGATTGCCACACTAACCCTCCCCTGGACAGAAGCTCGCAAGCTATCTGTCAACAGAGAAGAACATGGAGCTGAGACCATCCTGCAATAGTGGACGACAGTGGAGGACAAAAATCCTGACCCTGATCCACAGGGAGAATCGCTTCTCCAGAAGGGGGCACTGCTGTCTTTTTAGGGAACCCTTAATGAAAAGGGGAAGCGTGCACAGCCCGGTCCACGCGACCTGTATGAAGGTCTGGCAATCTCACGAAGGTGGGTTGGCGCTCATAGAAGACCCTTCCCAGAAGGGGAGCTGCACAACCGAACAGGAGCGAATGCTCTCACTGTTACCCTTCATAGAGGGGAGCATACATCCAGAATAAAGGCTGGAGAGTAGAAACCTGAAGCATGAAGGTCAAGCTCCTACCCTGGGAAACAGGGAGGAGAACTTGGCCACCAAGGAGTGGTGCTCTTATAAGTGAACCCTGGAAAGGGGGCACGCCAACATCCTTGTAGCAGGTCCATAACTCTCAAAGGTCTGTCCCTGGTAGATTCCTACCCTCAGGAGGGAGGAAGCATTCAGTCCTGGGAAGTTGCTCTGAAGGAAACCCTGAATTAGGGGAGCTCAGGTCCGTTCCAGCAATCCTGCGCACAGGGAGGAACGTGAGCTCTTAACCTTAACAAACCCATTCCTCAGAAGGGGGAGCACTCAGTCCTGGGAAGTTGCTCTGAAGGAAACCCTGGATTAGGGGAGCTCAGGTCCGTTCCAGCAATCCTGCGCACAGGGAGGAACGTGAGCTCTTAACCTTAACAAACCCATTCCTCAGAAAGGGGAGCACTGTTTGCCTTGAAAGTTTCTGGGAAGCTCCGAAATGAATAAGGGCAGCTTCCTAGTTCAGACACTTCGTAAACCTTTCCTCAGAAAGGGAAGTGGAACTAGGCCTGGGGAGCGAGAATCGATCCTAAAGTGACGGCTTTCTAAGGTGTTAAACACCGAAGGATGCTCAAACCCTCTGTAGGGGAGACATTCGACAGCCTGGGTGTAGATCCTACATCAAGTGCTGCTTCAGCCCTCAGGCTTAGAATGAGGCGACTTGAAGAGAGTCTCAAAGTAGCGCTCAGATAAAAACCCCTTTCCTCAGAAAGGGGAGCGCACACCGAGAATCAAGACCCCAGCTGGAAAGCGTGTCACCAGGTGGTGCTCAAATAAAAAGCCTTTTCCGCAGAAAAGGGAGCAACCAAACCTGCTCCGAGTCCGCAGCGAGCACTCCGGACTGCTGGTACTCCTATGTAAGTGAACACCTGTCTCAACAGGTGTAGACACTCAGTTTCCATAGAAACCGTATTTAGGAGAGGACACGAAGCGGATCCTCGCACGCAGGCCGTCTGCAACAGAGTTAAACATACTAGTGCAATCTTAAATATAAATATCTTAAGATGCTTACCTAGGGAGAAAGGAAAAATTTCCTTTTGCTCGTTTAACCACTGAAGGGAGAAGCCCGATTGTGCTGGAACGAGTGTTGTGTAGACGGACACCACCATACAACCGGAAGGGAGGGGTGCTCCGTTGAGATGTTTCCACATTCCTTTTCTGAGGGAAAAACACAACACGCAACCCAAACCCTGCAGGCAACACGCCTATCCAGCCATAAGGGGGGCGTAACTAGGGAGTTATGCTCCTGTCTCAACAGGACATAAGTCTACACTAGGCCTGCAAAGGACAGCATAAACATACCAAGGGCAAACCTAAGAAAAACTTAGGGAGCTTACCTTGAAGAGGACAGAGGTCCTATGTGTAATATATGCTGTAAGGGTTGATTTACCGCACAGCCTGTGGAGTGGAGAGGGCAAACACTGCCGTAACCTTAATCCATAGGATCAGAGGGGGCGTCTGCCGTAGACTCGTCGTATTTCTTCTGTGAATAGAGAAAAACATACACAGGTCTGAGACAGTATGAAGTTCCTTCACGTAAAAAATGGATCATACTCACCCATTTAAAAGCATCCTGTTTCATAGAAAGAGGCGGGGTTTTTTTTTTTTTTTTCAGAGACCGCCTGATTCCAGACCGTCCGAAAATTAGGGTTCTATACAGGTAGAACCCCCAAAGGACATCATGGGTCCGGGGAGTGCAGGAAGCTTAAATGGAGACAGGGGAATTAATATGGCGACCCGACTGGACCGAGGGAAGGAGAGGTATTACTCTGACCCCTGCGAGAATTTTGTCTCGCTTGGATGACTTCCCTGAAATCCTGTCTGTCACCTCTCGATCCGCGTCGCCTCCTAGACCTGCTCGCAGGCGGGGGAGGAGCGCGGGATGCAACACTAGCCTTCTGCACCTACCTCCGTTCCTCAGAAGGAGGCGGAGCAGGACCCCTGTGGTGTTCGGGCTAATACCTGGACCTTCGAGGGATAAAGGATTTTTCAGCAGATCGGCTGGGTAGGCTTGGAGCACTGCCATGGTGTGCAGTGCACCCACCGCCTGACCTGCTGCTGCATACGCTCTGCCGTTCAGCAGGGCCGGAGAAGGCAGAGAGGGAGTCTTGAGAGAGAAAGCCCGCCCTGTGGAGAGATAGCATCTCTTCCACAAGGGGCGTCCTCTCATAGCCGTGGTCGCGCAAACCCTCGATACTAGCATAGTTCGCAATGGACGAACTATGAATGCGCGCCGCGTACGGCTTTTTCCAGACCCTCTCGATTTCAGTATGAAGATCGGGAAGGAATGGGAGACTCACCAGAGCTGGATGGTTATGGCCTGAAAAGATATCGCTCGTCAAGGCGACCCCGCGGCGCTATCTTTCTAGCCCGCTTCCACAGCAGGACAAGCCTGGCCGTGGTGCGGTCCATAACCTCTGGCAGCTCTTCGTATGCAGGGCAGGAAGGTAGAGAGGATTCAGCCTCAGCGTCTTCATCCATCTCTAGCATTTCCTGCTCTTCTTGGGTGGAACCCAAAAGAGCACTTGCTCCTGGATCTGATGACGTCAGCGATAACGCACCATCATCAGCTAGGAGCCTGTCGTCGTCTCCGGCTGGCGAGAGAGAGAGACCCCTCTCAAGATCGTCAGCCAG
>NC_133361.1:40743504-40859816 GCF_049309525.1 Garra rufa
CGGCTGTCAAAACGTTACCCCTCCCGGCCAGAGGCCTGACCTGTTACCCACTTACCAGACTGGGTAGAACCCAGGGCACAGCTCAGGCTTGGAATTATAGTAATTCCTTCTGAGGGAAACGGCTAAGCTTCGATGGAAACTTAGACTTGTCAGAACCAGAAACTACCGCAACATAGGGCCTAGTTCCCTCAGGAACTGGCTCCCATATGAGGGCAGAAACCTGTCCTGGGTCCGTTCAAAGGGCCACTAGTAGTGGCGCGCCCTAATAGTGGATGGTCAGCAGACATCAGCTAAGATATCAAAGGAGTCGAACCCAGGGAACCGGGGTTGTGAGCCGACTCCAATAGATGGGAACAAGGCAAAACGTGTGACCCATACCAAAAAGGGATTTAAAAGAGGAACCCAAACTTGGTGGGAACCTACCAACACGTGGATTTTATAGAAGTGCCCCAGGTGTGTGTGCACTTACCACACTTGTGGTTTTAACTGGAAGACGCCCAGGCATAGCGTGGGACGCTTACCGACATGATCGGATTTAAGGAGAGTGTTTTCCCAGAGGGTTTCACTATCAGCTCCATGCCGTCTGAAGAGACGGAAAGGGGATAACCCTGAAGGTGAGGGGATTGCCACACTAACCCTCCCCTGGACAGAAGCTCGCAAGCTATCTGTCAACAGAGAAGAACATGGAGCTGAGACCATCCTGCAATAGTGGACGACAGTGGAGGACAAAAATCCTGACCCTGATCCACAGGGAGAATCGCTTCTCCAGAAGGGGGCACTGCTGTCTTTTTAGGGAACCCTTAATGAAAAGGGGAAGCGTGCACAGCCCGGTCCACGCGACCTGTATGAAGGTCTGGCAATCTCACGAAGGTGGGTTGGCGCTCATAGAAGACCCTTCCCAGAAGGGGAGCTGCACAACCGAACAGGAGCGAATGCTCTCACTGTTACCCTTCATAGAGGGGAGCATACATCCAGAATAAAGGCTGGAGAGTAGAAACCTGAAGCATGAAGGTCAAGCTCCTACCCTGGGAAACAGGGAGGAGAACTTGGCCACCAAGGAGTGGTGCTCTTATAAGTGAACCCTGGAAAGGGGGCACGCCAACATCCTTGTAGCAGGTCCATAACTCTCAAAGGTCTGTCCCTGGTAGATTCCTACCCTCAGGAGGGAGGAAGCATTCAGTCCTGGGAAGTTGCTCTGAAGGAAACCCTGAATTAGGGGAGCTCAGGTCCGTTCCAGCAATCCTGCGCACAGGGAGGAACGTGAGCTCTTAACCTTAACAAACCCATTCCTCAGAAGGGGGAGCACTCAGTCCTGGGAAGTTGCTCTGAAGGAAACCCTGGATTAGGGGAGCTCAGGTCCGTTCCAGCAATCCTGCGCACAGGGAGGAACGTGAGCTCTTAACCTTAACAAACCCATTCCTCAGAAAGGGGAGCACTGTTTGCCTTGAAAGTTTCTGGGAAGCTCCGAAATGAATAAGGGCAGCTTCCTAGTTCAGACACTTCGTAAACCTTTCCTCAGAAAGGGAAGTGGAACTAGGCCTGGGGAGCGAGAATCGATCCTAAAGTGACGGCTTTCTAAGGTGTTAAACACCGAAGGATGCTCAAACCCTCTGTAGGGGAGACATTCGACAGCCTGGGTGTAGATCCTACATCAAGTGCTGCTTCAGCCCTCAGGCTTAGAATGAGGCGACTTGAAGAGAGTCTCAAAGTAGCGCTCAGATAAAAACCCCTTTCCTCAGAAAGGGGAGCGCACACCGAGAATCAAGACCCCAGCTGGAAAGCGTGTCACCAGGTGGTGCTCAAATAAAAAGCCTTTTCCGCAGAAAAGGGAGCAACCAAACCTGCTCCGAGTCCGCAGCGAGCACTCCGGACTGCTGGTACTCCTATGTAAGTGAACACCTGTCTCAACAGGTGTAGACACTCAGTTTCCATAGAAACCGTATTTAGGAGAGGACACGAAGCGGATCCTCGCACGCAGGCCGTCTGCAACAGAGTTAAACATACTAGTGCAATCTTAAATATAAATATCTTAAGATGCTTACCTAGGGAGAAAGGAAAAATTTCCTTTTGCTCGTTTAACCACTGAAGGGAGAAGCCCGATTGTGCTGGAACGAGTGTTGTGTAGACGGACACCACCATACAACCGGAAGGGAGGGGTGCTCCGTTGAGATGTTTCCACATTCCTTTTCTGAGGGAAAAACACAACACGCAACCCAAACCCTGCAGGCAACACGCCTATCCAGCCATAAGGGGGGCGTAACTAGGGAGTTATGCTCCTGTCTCAACAGGACATAAGTCTACACTAGGCCTGCAAAGGACAGCATAAACATACCAAGGGCAAACCTAAGAAAAACTTAGGGAGCTTACCTTGAAGAGGACAGAGGTCCTATGTGTAATATATGCTGTAAGGGTTGATTTACCGCACAGCCTGTGGAGTGGAGAGGGCAAACACTGCCGTAACCTTAATCCATAGGATCAGAGGGGGCGTCTGCCGTAGACTCGTCGTATTTCTTCTGTGAATAGAGAAAAACATACACAGGTCTGAGACAGTATGAAGTTCCTTCACGTAAAAAATGGATCATACTCACCCATTTAAAAGCATCCTGTTTCATAGAAAGAGGCGGGGTTTTTTTTTTTTTTTTTTCAGAGACCGCCTGATTCCAGACCGTCCGAAAATTAGGGTTCTATACAGGTAGAACCCCCAAAGGACATCATGGGTCCGGGGAGTGCAGGAAGCTTAAATGGAGACAGGGGAATTAATATGGCGACCCGACTGGACCGAGGGAAGGAGAGGTATTACTCTGACCCCTGCGAGAATTTTGTCTCGCTTGGATGACTTCCCTGAAATCCTGTCTGTCACCTCTCGATCCGCGTCGCCTCCTAGACCTGCTCGCAGGCGGGGGAGGAGCGCGGGATGCAACACTAGCCTTCTGCACCTACCTCCGTTCCTCAGAAGGAGGCGGAGCAGGACCCCTGTGGTGTTCGGGCTAATACCTGGACCTTCGAGGGATAAAGGATTTTTCAGCAGATCGGCTGGGTAGGCTTGGAGCACTGCCATGGTGTGCAGTGCACCCACCGCCTGACCTGCTGCTGCATACGCTCTGCCGTTCAGCAGGGCCGGAGAAGGCAGAGAGGGAGTCTTGAGAGAGAAAGCCCGCCCTGTGGAGAGATAGCATCTCTTCCACAAGGGGCGTCCTCTCATAGCCGTGGTCGCGCAAACCCTCGATACTAGCATAGTTCGCAATGGACGAACTATGAATGCGCGCCGCGTACGGCTTTTTCCAGACCCTCTCGATTTCAGTATGAAGATCGGGAAGGAATGGGAGACTCACCAGAGCTGGATGGTTATGGCCTGAAAAGATATCGCTCGTCAAGGCGACCCCGCGGCGCTATCTTTCTAGCCCGCTTCCACAGCAGGACAAGCCTGGCCGTGGTGCGGTCCATAACCTCTGGCAGCTCTTCGTATGCAGGGCAGGAAGGTAGAGAGGATTCAGCCTCAGCGTCTTCATCCATCTCTAGCATTTCCTGCTCTTCTTGGGTGGAACCCAAAAGAGCACTTGCTCCTGGATCTGATGACGTCAGCGATAACGCACCATCATCAGCTAGGAGCCTGTCGTCGTCTCCGGCTGGCGAGAGAGAGAGACCCCTCTCAAGATCGTCAGCCAGTTCCACTTGCGAGCCCCACGAGCTCAGTTTCCTCCGTGCCTCGGCAACGGCAGGACCCGAACCGCGAGGGGCAAGTGGACGCTCATCTTTCCTCAGAAAGAGAGACAGACGAGACCGGAGCTTCTTCATAGAGAAGCGCTCATAATGTATACACAATGCCCCCTCAAGGACATCGCGTGTGTGCTCTTAGCCCAAACAGAATATCGCAAAGATCATGTGTGTCATCAGGTGTCAAATAACGCGGACACGGATGAACACACCGTTTAAACGACTTGCTAGTGCTTGCCATGATAGTAGTTCAAAGAAAGGATTCTTACCGTTTCTTCCCATGCACATCCAAACCGGGAAAGCTGAAGACAGCGAAGATGTATTGTGTTGCACGGGCGCCTCTTTATGTTATGGTCGCCCGGTAGTGACGCAACGGCAGCGACTGACGCGCCGCGGTGACGTCATACGCTGGCGCCGGCCATTTCATGTAGTTTTTCTATGCATTCTTCAGACTCGAGGCACGCTGCAGCGTTCCCCAAAAGCGCCCTCTAGAGGACGCAGTGAGAGTTCCCTTCGGAAGGGAACATGTCATATGTATCAAAGAAGTAGCGCTAATAACGTTCCGTTCCAGCTTCTCTAATATGGATAAAAGCATCGCTATTGCTGTAACTTATTAAAGACAAGATATAACGGTAAACGTTTTGAATGATGAAATCTAAGGACAATAAACTCGTCTGCAATAATAAATGGTTTATCTGTGTTCTTCAAGCCATCTCGGGTATTTTCATAAGCCATTGCTAATCGACATACATTGAATATGAGTATAGAATTTATCGTCTGCCTCATTCTGTGATGAGAATCCACATCAGATCACAACATAAGGAAGTTATTTCAAACACTCGACTGATGTTGTGAATTAAAAACAAGTTTTAATGTTTTTGTAACTTGTTTTTATAACTTTTGTTGGACAACAGGTTTAGAAAGGCTTATCATTGCATGTCATTAGAATGGAAGATGCTCTGCGTGTTGCGTTATTTTTTTCAAATATAAGAGGGGAAGCGTTTTCTCATTTCAGCACATGAAATAGTGGGCAAACATACAGAAAATTCCAAGAGAAATAAATGGAAGATATTTAGATGCAAAACCGAATAACCGCAATTTACAAACGCGTATTGAACCGTGGATGTCGTACCGAACGGTTCAATATTATATTGAGTATTGTGACATCCCTAGTTATTACAGGTTGTTTGATATGTACTGAGTATTTATTCATTTTTAACCTAAATCACAACAGTGTTCATCTGTGAATAACGTAGGCTGTCAAACATAGACAACTGGCCAATAGCCAATAGCCAATCAAACGGTGGGCGTTTACTTCCGAGTCTACAATCCAGGTTTGGAATAAGGGTGAGTAAATTATTGAGATCATTTTTTTGGGTGAACTCTCCCTTTAAAGGAAACATAGCATAGCCCATTTAGCTTTTTTATGTTAAAATTTATGTATAATTAATTAACATCTCCATGTTAAATGTAAAATGTTTCTTAGATTAAGGATTTCATAATTAGAAGAGGATTAATGGGGTGAAAAAATGTACATTTGCTGCCCCCTGTTGGAAAATAAATGAGGGCCCTCAACTTTCATTCAGACTTGAGTGCATTTCTGCAAACTACCAAGTCTCTAGGTGTGTGAGTGTGTTTAAACTGTGCTGGAATGAAGGGGAAATGCCTGTACATGCAGCGGGACTCTCAACACTCGGTTTTGTCAGCGGTAAGGGAGCGGCTGTGTGGTTTCACTCTCTTGCTTCATCGGACCATGACATGTTCAATCACATACTGTCACTCTTAGGAAAGAGAGGCTCTAACATGCATTAATAATATGAAGTGTAGTGCAAATATTACACAAGTAATGCACACTGTTTTTATCATCCTTCATCACTTAACATAAAGGTTTTGGGTGTGGTGGATTTAGCACTTTTCAGCAGTGATTTTAAGTACAATATTTGCACTGTAACCAACAAGGCATTTCATAACTTGTCATGTTTTCATTAGCACTTAGTGGATAATCTACCTACTAAAATATGAATTTCTGCAGAATTAGTCAGTGTTTTTAGTTTTTTGTTTGACAAGATATTTTTATTGTATTTTTATTGGCTGTGTGCCCATGAAGTCTCTAAATGACGCTTTGGGGATGAAGATTTATGAAAGCAGTTAGTCAACCTAACTGCGTCAACTCCCATCAAACTCTCCCACAAATGTTTCTGCTGTTTTTTTTTTTCCTGTCAGCATTGGTGGGGAAAGCAAGGGACACGCCTGTGTTTGTCAAGCAGCTGTTTGTGCGTCTACGGGTGTTTCTGTCATTCAGCCACCACTTTCTTCATCTACGCTGAAACAGACGAGCAGCAAACCCTCAATTCTCTCAGCAGCAGCAGCCTCTCTTACTAGCAGGTACTTATTAACCAGTTTGTGTTCATGTGTGCGCTATAAAAACAAAAGGTGAAAAAGCTTTTATCTAGCATTAACCCTTAATTCATCTATGCTGTAACCACAGTCTCATTGCTTGTGTCTGCTAGTGCATGTCATGGTTCTCAGCTCACCGCTCCACTGTTCGTCTCTGCTAACAGTTTAGTTCTCTGAAGCCATATGGAGACCGCAAGTGGCTTTCCATATTCTGCCATGCTGTCAGGCCTGTTATTAGAGATCTTTTAGCGCCTGTGCTAAAACTGTGGAAAACACTCATCTGTCTACCTGCTGTCACATTTACTGGCTAGTTTCTGACAAGAAGACAGATTAGGCTTTGGCTTGATTTGCGTGTAAATGCTGAGCAGCTTGTCAATCAAACTTATTTGATTAGAATGCTGTAGGGTTTGCTATACAGTTTGTTTGCTTTAAAAGAATAATTATCTAGCAGAATATGCAAGTTGCTTCTTTAAATAAAATGTAAGTGAATAAAGTTGACAGTTGGTCCCCATCAACTTTAATTGTATGGGGGGAAAAGGCAGCTTGGGCGCTTTTCTAAGTATCTCCTTTTGCTTTTTACATGAACTGTCCCTTTAGTACTTTGCTGAATGCAAATTTCTTTTCAAAATAATTTTTCAATCTTTTCCTATAATATTTTTCCTTTTTCAAGACCCCACAGAAGCAGCGCCAAGATGCAGAACGCAGAATCCGTGTCAGCAACTATAAACACAAACAGGAACTGTACTGTGGAAATCAGCAATGTCAGCAGCGTTTACTGCCTTATCAATCCAAAGTAAGTCTTGCTTTAGGAAGTGCAAAAATTTTACATTTACAATTATTTAAATTAAAGAGATAATTCACCCAACAATTTGAATTTGATGTTTATCTGCTTAACCCCAGGGCATCCAAGATGTAGGTGACTTTGTTTCTTCAGTAGAACACAAATGAAGATTTCAAACCCAAACCAGTGCAGTCTGTCAGTCATAATGGCTGTCAATGGGACCCAATGCTTTGAGAGTCAAAAAAAAGCACAGACAAAACCAAATTAAACCCTGCGGCTCATGAGCATATGTTAATGTCTTAACACATGAAACAATCGGTCTGTGCAAGACACTAAACAGTATTTCTATCATTTTTTACCTCTGATCCACCAAAATGTTCAACTGTTCAACTTGCCCTGAACAGCCGGTGTGTGACTAAGAGCAAGCAACCATAACTTCTGTCAATCAGGCTCAAAAGTCTGTGAAAAGTCAACACTCGCTGAGTGAGTGAGTTTGCGCAAGCAAATGTAATCTTTTCGTGGGTCCCATTGACTGCCATTATATGACTGACAGACTGCAACAGTTTAAGTTAAAAATCTTTGTTTGTGTTCTGCTGAAGAAACAAAGTCACCTACATCTTGGATGCCCTGGGGGTAAGCAGATCACACATCACAACAACACAAAATTTTCATTTTTGGGTGAACTATCCCTTTACGTTACTGACAAAATCTGTTTAGTAAGTGAAAAAATCAGGAAAAACTCTTTCAAAATGCAGTTAAAAAAGAAGAGTGTTCAATTGTACCCTATAAAAAATCTACTTGAAACTGTCTTTTATTTATTGTAATTGTACATCTATAAAATATATATTGACCAATGTCAACTATAAACTTTTCTCAGGGTGTACATGTCCAGTGGGTTCAGTTACCATCCACCCCAGCCCACCATCCGCACTGGCAAGACAGAGGTTTGCTCATTCACTAAAGATGACAACACCGCCACCGGAGCTGTGGGCATCTTTACCTATGACCTTTTCCACATGCAGAACCGTATGTGCACTGAGCGCATGGCCGTTATGTTCTCCATCCCCTTCGACTACAACTTGTACAAGAATGTGATAGGCATTGGGTTGTTTGAGAGCAGCCGTGGATGTGACAAGGCCCTGTACAAGCACATGTATGAGGGGAAGGACTTCAGCCAGTTCACCCGTGCAAATGCAGGGGGATCTGGAATCATCCACAAAGGAAAGAAAATAGACTTGAGGGCCACTATGTCTACTGTGGGCAAGGCTATTATCAAGCTAGAGGTCTATGACAAGATGGGCTAAATCATAAACAAATTTAGTCTGACAACAGTAACAGTACACATATGATTTAAGAAATTGTTTCATATACTTTTTCTGATCTTAAACAACATTAAAATGCACATGACATACAAATGTTGATGTAATTTTTTTATGTCTGTATGAATACTTGCATTTATGCTGCCCAGTTTTCTGATTCTCAAAATGCATTTAAATAAAAAAGACTGTTTTGAATATTTATGTTTGCTTCTGTGTCTGCACCACATATAATATGTGACCCTGGACCACAAAACAAGTCATATAGGTAATCTTTTTTTTTAATTGAGATTTATACATCACCTGAAAGCTGTATGGTTTGTTAGGATAGGACAATATTTGGCTGAGATACAACTATTTGAAAATCTGGAATCTGAGGGTGCAAAAAAAATCTAATTATTGAGTTTTAATATGCTTCTATTTAAAGAGACTTTAAAGAGACGTTGCATTCATAAATTATATAAAATTATTATACATCCATTCATAAAAATAATACATAAAGTATACACAAATGTATGCACTCCCTGGGATTTAAAACCTATGACCTTGTCATTGCCGTAGCATCTACTACCAGTTTTTAAACAGTAAGATTTTTATGTTTTTGAAAGGTCTCTTCTGCTCACCAAGCCTGCATTTATTTGATCCAAAGTACAGCAAAAACAATAAAATTCTGAAATGTTTTTACTATTTAAAGTAACTGTTTGCGATTTGAATATATTTTAAAATATAATTTATTCCTGTGATTTTAGGGTCATTACTCCAGTCACAAGATCCTTTAGAAATCATTCTAATATTCTGCTCAAAAACATTTATTATTATTATTTATTTTTTTTATTTTTTTTAAACAGTGGAGTATAATTTTTTCAGGGTCCTTTGATGAATAGAAAGTTCAGAAGAACAGCATTTATCTGAAATAGAAATCTTTTGTAACATTATAAATGTTTTTATCATCACTTTTGATCAAATTTAAATTATCCTTGCTAAATAAAACTATTCATTTCTATAAAATTACTGACTCCAAGTTTTGGATGGTTTAGTGTATTATGTTACAAAAGCTTTTTATTTCAGATAAATGCTGATCCTTGGATCTTTCTATTCATCAAAGAATCCTTAAAAAAAAGTACAGTTTTAAATATTGATGATAATAAAAAATTATTATTTTTTTTTTTCAAAAAATCATTTTAGAATGATTTCTGAAGGATCTTGTGACACTGAAGACTGGGGTAATGATGCTGAATATGTATCTGTGATCAAAGGAATAAATTATATTTTAAAATATATTCAAATAGAAAACTGTTATTTTAAATAGTAAAAATATTTCAGAATTTTACTGTTTTTGCTGTACTTTGGATCAAATAAATGCAAGCTTGGTGAGCAGAAAGGACTTCTTTAAAAAAAACATTACAAATCTTACTGTTCAAAAAATTTTGACTGGTTGTGTACATGTATGTGTGTGTGCACGCAAACAGTTTTTTGAACAACTTTTATCCCACAATGGTTTAAGCAGGAAATGAAGTGAGAAGATTTCAAGGCTCAATATGCAAAACACATTACGAAACAAACATTCCCATCAAAACAATTTCACAATTCTATTATTGCTGTACTAAACACTATAAAGACTGATTATGATGAATGAACAGGAAACCTCACCTAAAACGTATTCCTGTAAAATGCATACCTACTTGTTTGAATCTGAGCTAACCTTGAAAACTGAGCAATTTCTGAGACAAATCTGTACATGAAATTCACTGTTATGGTGTAACAAATCTAACAACAGTTTTGGGCGTGGAACTCCAAGCATTTTTTCCACCCATGTCAGTGTGTCTCCATATCTGTGTGTAAAGGGGGTGTACACTAAATCTGGGTAGGCATGCTTTTTTTTTTTTTTTCGTGGGTGGGTATGTACTGTTCTTGTTGCTGATCATGAAGCCTGGGAAAGGGACAAAGTAAAAACTCAGTGACTCTTTTGGAACACACTGTTACTGAGCGACACACACTCTCCGAAGTAGTACAGAGGTAAGCCTTCATTCTAATCAATAATCAGAACTAAATTCTAATGTATTCTAATGCATCATTTTATTTCCATATTAAAATTATAACATGGCAAGACACTTTATTCAATTATGGACATTTGAGCAACTTATTTTACACTTTTTGCGCTTCTTAAAGCAAGGCATTATAAAATGAAAGATGCTTCAGGCACAAAGTATTTTTAGGTGGGGTCTTGGCATGTAATTACTATGATCCTGTTTATTCGCTAGCTTACATTGACAATAGTAATAAAAGAAACAAAAATGTTCATCAGATGAGCCTTAATCGAATGCTTCTATGCTTTATATTGAAGTGTATGCATATATATATATATATATATATATATATATACACACACACACACCAGACAGCACCAAATATTTTTTTAGGAATAAAACACTGTATTCAACACATTAATTCAGCACAGCAGTTCAACTAGAGGACAATTAACTAACTTTATATCACAGAAAAACAACTGAAAAGTTATTGTATTTGCACTGCAGCCCTGAAGTGTAAACAAAACTGCATTTCCACTTCTTTTTACCGCAAGGTACAGACTTCTTTTCTCACACCATGCCTCTCCTCTCTACTTCCCTCCGTTTCAGCCGTCAATCAGATCTATCGTGCACCATCATGACTGAGTCTGCTGAGGCTGCCGCTGCCAACGTGAGCAGCAAGAGACACGCCACCATAGAGATCACCAACCTGACAAACAACTACTGCCTCCTCAACCCAAAGTGAGACTACAACCAGAAGCAAAACTAATGTTAAACCAAGCATTCAAAACTAAAACTTTGCCTCTAAACTTCCATATGTGACCAGTCTTAAGTTGCATGGGTATATTTGTAGCAATAGCCAAAAATACATTGTATAGGTTAAAATTATCGATTTTTCTTTTATGCCAAAAATCATTAGGATATTAAGTAAAGATAATGTTCCATGAAGATATTTTGTATATTTCCTACCGTAAATATACCAAAACTTAATTCTTGATTAGTATCGATTTTCTCAATATTTGGATTTTTTGCACCCTCAGATTCCAGATTTTCAAATAAATGTATCTCTGTCATTTATTGTCCTATCCTAACAAACCATGCATTAATGAAAAGCTTATTTATTATTAATGATATAAATGATAACAGAATTTAAAATTGGGCTGGTGAACTATCCATTTAAATGTGCATTTTGTGCAGCAATATATGCATGTTTGTGTATAATTCATGTATATAAATCCTACAGGGTCTATCTTGAGAATGGCGAAGCCTGCAACCCACCTCAGCCCACAGTGCGCCCCCTCAAGACCGAAGTATGCACTATCAGCAAGACCAGCGCTCAGGCCACCGGCAGCGTGGGGGTCATGACCTACGACCTCTTCGAGCGGAGCAGAAATGACTACATTGAGACCATGGCCGTCATGTTTTCCGTCCCCTGGGACTACAATCTGTATAAGAATTGGTTTGCAGTAGGCATCTACCCAAAAGGAAAAGAGTGTGACCAGGCCCTTTATAAAGAAATGTACTATCAAAAGAACCAGCAGGGCTTTGTGAGGGAGGAGGCTAACGGGTCAGGCATTAACTTTGATGGAAAATATGTGGACTTAAGGGCCACCATGTGTCCTTTAGGCAGGGCTATCATAAAACTGGAGGTGTGGGACAAGCTGCTGACTCCTCTGGGTCAGCAGACTAGCTAAACATATAAACCAGTCAGCCATTTTACTGAATCAAAATATATGGTTTTTACATGTGTATCAAAATGTTTGCCTATACCAGTTTACCATTTACCAGTGAAGCACTATTTCTTTTTTAGCTTCCTTGCCAGCTCTTTAGGTTATTTGAACATGGTAAAATGATCTGAGAGAGTTCAAACTGGATCTAATACATCTGTAATATGCCACACTTTAAACTGTTTGCTTTTTCTGTCAGAAGAAAGCCTCAGATGTGTGTTTACAGTCTGCTTATGCTTCCTGCAGGCTAAATCCGCTCTCATATCAGGCAGCCATTGTGTTGTTATTCAGTCAAACCATCTCCTTGGTGATTTTTTTTTTTACTCCCTCATCAGGGCAAAGATCCCTGTGAACAATACATACTGTCTGTACTGACTGCCACTGCTGAGATATTTTCAAATAAATATTTATCTGCAATTTCATAGTAATACCTTTGCCTTTTTACTGAGCCTGAAGGCTCTGTGCTGTATGTATTGGTGTATTCAAAATCTCAAATGAGAGTCGAGGCTGTTCGCCGTAAGCTGGAAATGGTCCTGTGTAAATATTGTGTAATATGTATTTGGAAATTCCTAATGCCTGAAGAGGGCAGCTGAACCATGGGAACCGAAAGACAGAGACGAGGATATAAAGAATGAATTACAGCATCAAAGAACTGGCAGAGCACATTTTACATCTTTAAACTCCTCTAGTCCTGAATAACTCCTTCAGCAGGCGCTGAATGATGTCTCTCCAGCTTACTCGATACTCACAATTCACTATCAGAAACATCAATGCTAATTTATCAGTAAGAAATGGAGCTGTAATTGGAAAACTAAAGGTTTTACAAACAACTATTACTACTTGCCCAAATCCGGAGGGAACCTATATCTCATTTAATGCACTAACAAACCAGTCATCAAGGTCAAAGAGCAACATTTGTAGAGAGCACGCCTCAGTAGGCTTCAGCACTATTACCAACATCAAAAATAAATTCAAGTCCGTTCTGAAATCTTAATTCAGTGGATGGAATTGCTTCTCAATCTATTCTTAATACTACAGCCCCAAATCACCAAATAAGATCACTGATCAAAGGTTTCTTTCTCTATGTGCTGTGGCATTTGCATTGAAAGCCCATACATAAGCAGGCTAAACGTCAGCTCTTTAACAGATATCTCTGTAGTATTGTTGCACAATGCTGTAAACATATGGCAAGTGCTTTTCTGATGCTACAGTGGCTATCTTGAGTCAGGTGTGTGGATTTCCCCTACACTTAAGCTTGAAGCAGTATTCTTTTTTTCCCTAGTGTATTTGTTTTGCACTGTGAGGGAAATGTTTTCTATTTTGCTTACGCTGTTGTGTATTTGTGCATTTGAGTGTGTATGCATGTCTGTGCATGCCACAGGGAAATGGTAATTAATACTGACACACCAAATAAAGTTTGCAGCTGTACTTAAAGGTGTACATGCTTAATTAAACTAAGCACAAAGTAAGATATTCACAGAGTTTGTACATTTCCCAAAAAAGCCTAAACGCTACTGTTCTGTGCAAACATTGCAGTTTGTTTGAGCCGAGGAGTCAAGGTTTGGATGGTTATCTAAAAATGAGTCTCTGCTGGTAGATGCTATTATGCCAGTAAAGAGATGCTAAAAAGAATCTTTATTTTTTCCTCATTGATGGCCATTCAAAAATACATTTTCAGCAAAATATGGACAAAAACAAGCAACACATCAATTGGAAATGTTCCATTATATTACAGTAGATATTTTTGGAGAGCTCTTAAAAGTGTGAAATTTTGTCTGTGCTTATTTTTCTGTCTGCTCCGTCTGTGAACCAAAACCCCAAAAAGATTTTTTTTTTCTACATTTCTAGTTTTGATTTTCATTTGGAGGACAGGCTGTTTAGTCACTGGATCTCTCACAAGGAGAAGTTGTAATTTGTGAAACGACACACATAAAGGAAACCTCAGAGACGTCCGACGAGGGATTTGGGCAAAGGTTGTCCTAAAATGTGGGATCTGCACAAGTTAGAGCTAATTTGAGGGTTTTCACTTTGCAGATCAGTGCACAAGATCAGTAATGAACTGACAGTGGCGAAGTTCAACTGCAGAAGGTGGATTATGTGAATTCAAGATCACAGTAGTGTTGGACCTTAGTCCATTGTGTTGAGTCGAGTTCCAGAATGAAAATTTCCTGATAATTTACTTACCCCCATGTCATCCAAGATGTTCATGTCTTTCTTTCTTCAGTCGCAAAGAAGGTTTTTTAGGAAAACATTCTATGAATTTTCTCCATATGGTGGACTTCAATGGGGATCAGTGGGTTGAAGATCCAAATTCTTGAAAATCCCAGCTTTAAAGGGTTCTACATGATCCCAGCCAAGGATTAAGTGTCTTATCAAGCGAAACTATCTGTCATTTTCTTTAAAAAAAATCTAAATGTTTATACTTTTTAACCCCAAATGTTAATCTTGCACCAACTCTGCGATGTGCATGCATGTTTTAATGCATTGCACATCACGTTAGAAAAGTCACGTGTCGTTAGTTCTTCTGTGTACTTCAGTTAAAAAGGAAAGGTAAGGCAAAAAATTCCATCTTATTTTCTTCTCCAACTTCTGCTTTACCTTTTTTTGGTTTGTAAACACTGGGGTGATACTTCCACCTACATCACGCATGTGTGGTTACAGGGCTCTAGACTAACTTTTTGCACTGGTTGCACTGGTGCGCCTAACTTTTTTTCTTAGGTGCACCAGCACAAAAGTTAGGTGCACCCAAATTTTCAACCGCATCACATTTAACACTGCAGTTTTACAAGTTCACTTTTTTTTACTTTTTTATTTTATTTATTTTTTAATTCCTGTCCATATAGGCAATATTGACTTGTAAATGATTAACTAACAATCTGGTCAATATAAAGTTCTTTATTTGAAGCATATTTTTTCCCCAGTACTTTACCCTACTTTGTGTAATAACAAAAACATTTCAGTGAAAAAATAAGTCCAAAACTCTCTATTTTAACATTTTGAACAATAGGGCTCTAAAATTGTTTTTTTTAATTTTATTTCTATTTTTCGAAATTCTTGTTTTAATTTTTCTCATAATCAAATGAAAGCATAAACATGTATTTATTTTTAATCAAATGAAAAATAAACCTTTTTAATTTTTGGCAAACATATATATGATTTATAAATGGGAATATATAAACACCAACATTATACTGTACAAAAGTAATACAGGACTAATATTGTTTTGTTTCATGTTAAACCGTACTTTTATTTTGACAGGTTTCCGTGAAGTTTCTGTGTGTACAGTATGATGTGATGCTTTCTCAAATGAAACGGTAAAAGTGACACAGTAGGTTTGGAGATTGAGTTTATCTGTTCATGTGAGATGCAAATTCCAAAAATTAGCGGGAGCGTCACGCGTGCTTCTATACGCGTGTAGTTAAAAAAAAAAATACACGTCTCCACCATTAGCCTAATACATAGAGGCGAATGGAACATGCAGGATTCGTTTTAAACGGTATTTTTGCCTTTCAGTTTTCATAGACACTAGTCCATATCGCGATTTGAATTAAGTGACAGACCAACTTTTGATTTATCAATCCAGAAATCAACGTATTACGTGGCATTCCGCGCCATAGTAAATTCGTTTTTTTATGAATGGAGTCCGCGATCCAGTCCGTGTTTTTGCGGAGGAGGCATTGTAAACGCTTGCCAATGTAGAGACATCCTGACTGCATCACATGCATTTTCAAACGTACACACACGCACAGGAATATCTGGACCATGGACAATCAGAGGGGGGGCGGGATCCGTCCTTTATCTCTGATTGGTTTAGACCACGATATGGGTCTAATGTGTGTCTGTTGTTGAGCAACAGGGAGACTTTAAGAGTGAAGGAGTTTCGTTTTTTTTCCCCTCGAACGGCTGGTCGCACCGGTGCAACCTTTGATTTTTTTTAGTCGCACCATTGAGAAATTAGGTCGCACATGCGACCAAATTGGTCGCACTCTAGAGCCCTGGGTTATATAATGCTAGTGCAAGATGAGCATTTGTGATTAAAATGTATATAAATTTATATTTTTCTTCGAAAATGACCAATTGTTTCACTAGATAAGATCCTTTATAACTTGGCTGGGATCATGTAGAGCCCTTTAAAGCTGCATTGAAACTGCAATTTGGACCCATTATCAAACACTGAAGTCCACTTTATGGAGAAAAATCCTGGAAGGTTTTCCCTTAAAAACCTTAATTGCTTTTCAACTGAAGAAAGAAAGACATGAACATCTTGGATGACATGGGGATGAGTAACGATAATGTCTAATGGTATGTTCCATTTGTACTCGTAAATTGGAAATTCTGAGTAGGAACTTTTACCTGGAATGCCCTCCCAAGTCAGTTCTGAATTGGAATTCTGGGAGGAACTACAATTCCAACTTCAGAATCCAATATGGCTATTCAGAGCATCAACAGAAAATAAACAGTATATTGTTTATTAGCACTTATGTTTATCTGTGTCTCAATAAACTATGTGGTGTACACAGTACTATCCAGCCTCTATTTGTGGACATGATACTATGGCGTTATCTGTGCAAAATACCACTTTTTAACTAACTGCTATTGCTAAAAACTCCACCATGGTTGTTGTGGAGTTCTGTACTGGAACATGGTCCACTTGATGTCACTACCAGCTTCGATATCCAACTTTCGAGGTAAATGGAAGGCAACATAGATTCTTTCTTGGACGCCATGGCTGTGTCCAACAAGTCATGGCGCTCTGACATCACACGTCTTCACGCAGTAAAAAATAGAGCATGGAGCGAGAGAAAACTGACAACAGGCCGACAGAAAGAAAAAGCAGGTTACTTTTGTAATAAAACAAGGTCTCAGCTTTTAAATTTTGTCATTTAAAAAAAAAAAAAAAATTCAAACAATAAATACAGATTTGTCACTCTTCAATGTGTTCAATGTGTTCACTCAGTTCAAGCAGGATGTGAACCGGTCATATCTTTCTCTTCACTAGTTATAGCACAAAATAAACACTATTTTTCAAGTTCAAGTCCACTCTCCTGTCTTACTCGTTTCTCAGACAAAATGGCAAGTCTGGACTTGATTCAGAGTCTGACTGAATCACAGTAAGAAGTTCAAGAAGTCACCTTACCCAATATAGCTGTGGTTTGGATACTGAGAATGATTATTAAAACTTTTTAACCATAGACATCGTCCTTTAAACAGGCCTTTACACTGCATTCAAGATACACCCTGGGAAGCTAAACTCAAAAATGAATAAGCACACTCTTTTAAAACAAAAAAAGGAATTGTCGTCTTAACTACTTAACTTAACAAGTAATTATTTTTGTGTGCATTGTGAATTATTTTCTTCAACATTTTCTACCAGAAAAATCCACAAGACCAGTTGTACAAGAAAAATACATTTCATGTCAAATCTGAAAATAGATTTATGCTGGTAAATCACAGTTCAAAGGGATTTGCTTTTGCTATTTGCTGTGTGAGAGTGCCACTGTGTGGATGGATGAGGTAAAGTGACACAAACCTACATGCAGTATGTATTGTATATATTATTATTATTAGGACGCTATGAGCTATTAAGAGTCATATATAAGATAAAACAGGAAACATATGACTAGATCTCATATAAATAAAAAAGGATAAGAAAGCTTTCAGTATAACATTCAACCATCTGTCTCTGATACAGGGAAGAGTAAGAGAGAAAAAGACAGAAACGAGTCACTGTGTGTGTACTTGTGTTTGCTTCTAAAATTATTTACCCCATATTTGAACTGTGCTTCAGTTTTTCAGTGTTTCTTGGGCAGCAGGCCTTCATACTGTTCTCTGATCTCAGCGATGGCAGCATTCAGACGCGCTGTAGGTGCTGTGTCAACCCCCACCAGCAGACGCCCACTCGCTTGTGTCCAGAATGACAGCATCTCCTGCACAAACAACAAGAATATCAACAAATCCAGCAGTGTACCATCTTCTATGTTCCAGATATACATGCGCTGTACAATGCAGTAAAAGAAATTATGTTTTCCATTACTTAAAACTTTTTTTATCAGCATTTATCAGTGCTAGTTGCACCACACATGAGCTTTCATTTAACTTATACCTGCAGAATATTTAACCTTTAAATGCCTTTAATATGGCTTTCAAGTGAGGGCAGAGATTAGAAAAAAAAAAAAAAATGTTGTAAAACACAAACTGTTGTAAACATTATGGTAAACCATATTATGGAAAAACTGTCGAAAAATACTAAAACATATTATATTATATAATATATTCATAATAATAATAATAATAATAATATAATAAAAGTTTAAATAAAAAATAGCCTCAATGCTTTTCTAGAGACATAAGAAATTAAATAGTTGAATACTGATACTAAATAACACTATAACACGATTAGTAGCTATGAAAAAATGTAAATAAAAACTACAGCATTAATTGTGAGTTAAGCATTTAGCAAATTTTGGGCACGTCTTTACAGGAGTCAGCTACAGCATCACATAATTTGAAAATATTATTTAACATACTAAATTATATAATTAATTTCTTTATTTATTCGTTGAACTGAATTTAGAAAGCACCCTGTATTGAGCGAGTTGCGAACGATGTCAGCTCTGTTTAATTTTACATTCAGCGAAACATTAGCGAAATAATTGTCTTACCTGAGCGCGAAGGGACCGTTTTTCATAACGCCAGTCGCTGACGTAATATTTAAGCGCCAAATACAGTGTTTGGTAAAAGCTACGTGTGCGACACGCCCACCTAGTTCCTTTCAATGACATTTATCGATTTTTCTGTTATCAAAAACAGCTACAAACATGCACAGGTTTGTTAGACCTCGTTTTATGCCTCGTGGTGCTAAACAGCCACTATTACCGACAGCGGGTCAACTTTGTTTAAATCACAAATGTAAGTATTACCAAAACAGTTTCACAACAGTTTCATAACTTATAACTACATATTACTTTACATTTCCGCAGTTTAAAGAATTGCTACTTGAAATTCAGAGCAAATAATCAATAAAGTACTTTCATGTTTACAATGTATATTTTTGTTTGCCAAATTTGAAATGTTTGGCAAATTTGTGTTTTATTTTTGTAATGTAATTTCTTGTACATATAATATATTTAGGTGCTCAGAACTCCTGTATTTTAAATACAGGCTGTGTGTTTGTGATGTAACAACAATAATGTTGTTTCTGTGGTACTCACTTACCTTTGCATGTTTATATGCTCTTCCAGCTGTTGTGGCATGTGCAAGGGGATATGTTGTATTGCCTCCCACCAACGAGGAAGAAGAAAAAGCCATTCTTCACAGGATGATGAGAGTGGACCATGCAGGAGAATATGGGGCCAACCGAATCTATGCTGGTCAGATGGCTGTTCTTGGCCAGACACAAATAAGTCCACTCATTCAGGTATTAGACCATAAACCTAGATTACCATTTCCAAAGATTACCATTTCCCTGGCATCACATATCACATTTGTTCCTATATGAAGTTGTCATGTTAGTTTGTTTAAAAAAGAACAGCATTCAGTGAGGTTCGATGTAATATGCAATTAGGCATTCAGTGTAATGATGAATGTGCTGATATATCAATTACTGTTAAAGGAAATGTGGGATCAAGAGAAGCAGCACCTGAGTAAGTTTAATGAGATACTGGCTGAGAACAGAGTGCGTCCGACTCTCCTGCTTCCTTTGTGGAACATAGCAGGATTTGCACTTGGTGAGTGTGACCTTTACAGTACTTCTCTCTCTCTCTCTCTCTCTCTCTCTCTCTCTCTCTCTCTCTCTCTCTCTCTCTCTCTCTCTCTCTCTCTCTCTCTCTCTCTCTCTCTCTCTCTCTCTCTCTCTCTCTCTCTCTCTCTCTCTCTCTCATTTCAATTCAATATGTGCTTTATTGGCATGACAATTGTTACAGTGTATTGCCAAAGCAGAGTGTTTACATTGAATGTAAAACAGAAACATGCATGTATATACATTTTAAAAGCAGAACAAATAATTAGCATTTTAGAATTCTATGAACAATTTAAAATTCAATGTGGTGTGTGGGTGGGTGGGCGCATCATTTTTCTCTCTCTCTCTCTCTCTCTCTCTCTCTCTCTCTCTCTCTCTCTCTCTAAATATATATATATATATATATATATATATATATATATATATATATATATAGCGTTTTGAACTCTCATTCTTACAGCACTCATTCACTGCAAATAATCCATTGGTGAGCAAGTGATGCAGTGATAAATTTATTTAAATGATTTTTTGTTCTTTTACTGGTACTTTAATAAATTACAATAAAGTGCACAACTGAAATTGCTTTAGTCTCTATGCACTTGTTTTAAAAAATTTATTTTAAAAATCATGGGCAACTGGAAAAGTCATTGAAGATCATTGATCTATAGGGATGTGGAAACTCTGTGTGTACTTGGGTTATTTATTTCTAGAAAATGTCTTTATTTAAAATAAAACATAGGATGTCTGAAAGTTCCACATCTGGTCCATGACATGTCTGCTTTTTGGACAGGCGCCGGCTCTGCTCTCTTGGGAAAGGAAGGGGCGATGGCCTGCACTGTGGCTGTCGAGGAGAGTATCTCAGAGCACTACAACAGTCAGATCAGAACTCTAATGGAGAAAGATCCTGAGAAGTACACAGAACTGCTGCAGGTGTGTACAACCCTTAAACAATGGCGGGCTTCAAACTACACACAGAGAAACTGTAGAATTGTGATGAGACACTTCCTTAAATTTTGTATTAGAGGATTTAAACTTCATGACTTTAAACCAGTCATAAGTGTCAATTTTTAAAATTAAGATTTATACATTATCTGAAAGCTAAATAAATAAGCATTGGTATATGGTTTGTTAGGATAGGACAATAATTGGCAGAGATACAGCTATTTGAAAATCTGGAATCTGAGGGTGCAAAATAATCAAAATACTGAAAAGATTGCCTTTAAAGTTGTCCAAATAAAGTTCTTAGCAATGCATATTACTAATGAAAAATTAAGTTTTGATATATTTACGATAGGAAATTTACAAAATATCTTTACTTAACATAATCTTTATTTAATATCCTAATTATTTTTGGCATAATTTTGACCCGTTACAATGTATTTTTGGCTATTGCTACAAATATACCCATGCTACACATGACTAGTTTTGTGGTCCAGGATCACAATTGTTTCTTTAATATCACAAAAATTCTGTTAGTTTAACTTTCTACTTATGCTGATTATGTAATTTCCAAAAAGTAGGGCTTTCATGATTCCTTGATTAAATTTGAGTAGGCCTACTTGATTATGAAAAGTCCTTGATAACATTTTGCTTGCGTTGATTAACCAACAAAATACCGGAAGCATTCCACGAATGAGAATCCATTAAAAAGCATTATTAGACCGTTTTCTAAAACTGCACGAAATATTAAAACAATATAAAAATCATAATGCAATTGTGAATTCCCTTTGCAGGCATTTGATATAATACATAATTTACATAAGTTATGATTATATTGTTTTATTACGTCATGCATTTAAACTGTTTTGTTAAAAAAAACATATGAATATTTTATTTGAAACGATTATTCATTGCTACTAGATATGCATTTTAAGTCATTTTAAAATCCAAAATATTTGTTAGTGGCAGTATAAAATATTACATTTAAAAATGCATTTTAGAAGCATGACCTCAGATTTAAAACCCCACCAAAAATATATGGATGATGATAATGAATAAAATGTTACTCACTAAAGTAATGTGTGTTTTTGTTTGTTTGTTTGTTTGTTTGTTTGTCAGCTGATTAAAGAATTTCGGGACGATGAAATGGAGCACCATGACACTGCACTGGAACATGATGCTGAATCAGTAAGTCTGAATTATTGCCATGACAGAATGTCTTGCATGAACTGCAATATTAAAATATAAATCCTCAGTAACAGTAATCATTTTAATACTTGCTTTTCAGGAGCCACAGAGATGTTTTTGCTCTGCCATTTTATGTTTTACTAACACATGATGCATCTTTATTGCAGGTGCCTGGAGATCAGCTGATGAAAGCAATCATACAGGCAGGCTGCAAAGCTGCAATCTATGTCTCAGAACGTCTCTAAAATTTTATTTAGCATTTTATGTAGTATTTAAAATAGTTACCCTGATGTCTTGTAAATATAAATGCTACCTTCTTTATCTTTAAAGTGTTTAATATTTTATCTTAATATGCAGAAACAACTATAAGTAAGCCATTTTGGGTTGATCTTTTTTTAGCAAAACATTGCTCTGTTTGTTTGAGCATCCCATCCTGCCCAACACAGTAATGTAAACTCAACCAAGAGCATACGTTTGGGCTGGGACTATCTCTTTGTGTGACCAGTGGGAAGGAGGAATATTTAGTTTAGTTTTAGTTTTAAAAATATCATGTTTGCAATTTTAATGTAGTGACCATAGACCAGGGTTCCTCAAATCTTACCCTGGAGGTCTAATGCGCTGCAGAGTTTAGCTCCAACCCTGATGAAACTCACCTACCTGTGATTCTCTAATGATCCTGAAGACCTTGATTAGCATTCTCAGGTGTGTTTGATTAGGGTTAGAGCTAAACTCTGCAGTGCATTGGACCTCCAGGGTAAGATTTGAGGATCCCTGCCATAGACTGTAAAAAATAGTGACACTAGTGTTGTAGAAATTGCATACTTGCATCACAGCAGTATAAAAATATTTCAAATCTATTTTTTTTAAATGTATGTTCAAGATTAATATACTGTAACTTTCTATCAATCACAATTGTGTTATTGTGCTATTGAAGTCATTTGTCTTTACAGGATTTGTGTTTGCAAAGACCACTTTGAACACAAGAGGGCAGTGTTTACGTGATAAGTAAAAGATAATGTGCAGCCACCAACACAACAGGGCGGTCTGGACTCAACTGTTGAAATTATTTTTGTCACAAAAAGAGACCACACACATATATATAATATGCTATAAACTTTTTTTGTTATCTTAGAATATCCATATACACTATATATCAGAGATGTTTTGCATAGGGCATTAGGGGAAGTTCACACAGGGGTGGCTATGAAAACATGTAACATAATCTGTAGCAGAGACGCTGAAAACAGCTGTCTCCATCTCCCTGTGGTTCCCATGACTTAATCTACGAGGGCATGAAGTCATCCTGGACCGTCCACAGAGAGTATGAGACCCTGGCTTTCAGGGGTTTTCCAGTATGTTGCCAATTGGTAAATTTGGTTTGATAAGGAAAGAGCAGGCTACAAAAAGTGCACAAATTATCCTCCAGGCCTCTTGCTTCACTTTGTCTAAAGTCTTTTATGCTGACTGTACTGGATAAAAGTTCTTGAGAGGCCTGTTTAGTTTGGCAGGTTCTGTTAGTGGGCAGAGCTACTGTAAACTCACATTCAGAGAGAAGGAGGCTGATGCAATCCCAGTGTAACTACAAGTATTCCTCAGCTTTCTGTGTACCATCAACTGTGACCACACGTAACTCTTAACATACTCAAAGTTTGTGAGGTTTTCAAATGACCACTTGCCACACTCTCCTCCTTTCTCTCTACTTTTGAAGGTTTTTATTTTTAAACATATTCCCCCGTATATTTGCATCGCTTAATGTGATGCAGAAGCTGCCACACAAGCTTTTGTTCTCGTGATGTGTCAGAGGAAGCTGACCCATCTGGAAACGCTGCATGAGTTGCTCATTGTGAACTGATCACATGTCTTTAAGTCTTAATAGCACACTGTTTTCCAAGAGCAAAAGCTATTTTACACAGACTTAAATGGGTGAGATACACACAAAATGTCTTTTGTCTTTTTCAACTATTGACCAGTATTAAAGACATTAAAAGTTGTAAAGTTCTTAAGAATTTAGGTGTTTTTCTCTTATTAGCACTTAGCATAGCTCACTACTAACAAGTTTTGACACTGCATGTCTCTTGCGCAAAAGCTTACTGTTGTGAATCATGTAATTGTGAGACTGTTTCTCAGAGCTTGTTTCCCTCAGGACACAGATGCTAACCACAAGACAGGCAGAGAGCTGCACTCAACTCAATGGTAAATGCGAATCATCAGTCATTTATCTGTTGTTTAGTAGTTGCTGATATCTTTCAGACAGCTTGATATTTTTAGAGGGGGCCACACCGATCAAAAAAGCACAAGGAGTTTGATAAGAAGGTACATGGCAGAAAGCAGCAGTAATTGCCTCCTGTCTGTTGCCTTTTTAAGTTCCCTATCATGAACATCACTTCCTTCCTCAGTCATCTGTTTAGTCCCTACAGACCAGTTATATTATTATCTAAACTGTTCCGCCAGCCATGTTTAGCGAGCTGTCTCTGTGTTTATCCTCTGACGGGTCATACAGGTTTGTGTGACTTAGCCAGGTGCTGCTATGTTGTGCATCAAGTGTCCTTACTTGATCCATGGCCAGTGTTTGTTTAAAAAAGTCAGAGGAGCTTAGTAGAAACATGCATTTGGTAGAAAAGGTGTGGTTTACACCAGTGAAGTACATACTGAATGTCATTTTGCTTAAATTCAAATTCTGTGCACAGGACTTGCATTTGGGATAGTGTGATTAGGGCACTCAGTTGTATTTGACTAAGCTTTGAATAAGCCATATTAAAACCTTATCTCCATAAAGTAAGATAATAAAAGACTTATGTCCTAACAGTGGCATAAAAGCACTCTGTGGACTGAAAAAGAGATGACTGGTTTCTTGTTCAGTGTCACAGGGTCAGGGGTGACCGGTGGAGGGCTCGTGTTCTGAGGTTAGGGGTCAGTAACGGATCAACAAAGTTACAGATTTCTTACTGTGTCACTCCCTTCACAGAGAGCTGTTTCAAATACTTAGGGTGTGTGTACAGTGTTACTGTAAACTTTCTCAATGACCTTCTGTGTAGTTTGTAATGGCCACACCCCTACTGACATAATTTTGTTAAATTTATTCTGAGTATTGTGAGTTGTGTGATAGTGAAACTAAAGAACAATTTCTATTTGTGTTTCACAGAAAAAAGGAACTCAGATTTAAGACCACATGAAGGTGAGTTTTTGGATGAAAAAAAAAAACAGGCCCATTCTGTCAGTTAGCGCTTCCCATTTTGAGGTCTGTTTCTTTAAGAGAAGAGGGAGGAGGAGTGTGGACAGGCTCTGGGTTTTGAACGCCTCTTTTTTTCAAACAGAAATTCCTCTCTCAAGAGTTTGGCATTTCCTCTGAGCTCACACACTGAGAGCCCGCTTTCCCGTTTCACACAGTGATCGCTTGCGACAAAAGGGGGGATTTTCAAACATCCTGAATGAGAGGACTCGTCTTGCCCTCGGCACACGCCGCATCTGCAAAGAAACTTCACAGGGTAAACTTCCCCTTACACAACAGATTTTGCTCGAGAGGACGGAAAGAACATCAGCCTGGTCTTATTTTCAGCATCTGGGCGAGTGGTTCAGCATGGGCTAGCCCCAACTTTTCCCACAGAGCTGGAGTGGACTGCAAGAGTGCAAGGAGGAGGAGGATGAGCGTTTACACACTCAACCTCAGGTTATTCTGGCCGCTGGTCACTTGCATCCTCACTGCTCTGCTGCTTTTGCACCAGTATCTTTTCAGAGAATCTGAGGAGCAAGGGAATGACTGCGCTGACCAAGGACCCGGAGCTGTGGCGCTTTTCAAGTACATCCTAGCTTTTATCCTATGTTACTTCTTCATAAAGTACTGCTCAACTCAACCTGGTTCTGCCAGGAGGGCTTTGCACAAAGTCCCGGAGGTACATGGAAAATCAGGAGTCTCCAAAAGAGAGCTGCTGGACGATCACTACGAGAGGCATGTGCGTCTTTCTCCACATGTGCTGGGCCACAGCAAAGCCCATGTTGCCAAACTGGTAAGCGAACTTGTCAGAGTGGGTCGCACCGATGTCCCGCCAGAGTCTTCTTTGGCCTTCCGGGGGGACTTCATTCAGATCGGCAGCTCCTATGAGGAGCACAAAGTGGGCTCACCTGACTGCTTTGACATCCTTGTGCCTCTGAGAGCACCTCGTGGGCTAAAACTTGAGGTTGGTGTTTGCACTGACAAACCTGGCGGCCCACCGCTTTGCACGCTAAACACACCTCGCAAGGGAGAATGGACACGCCGTCACAAGGCCTTCATGGACACGTTTATGCATTTGCACAATGCTCAAAGTCTCTACAAGATGAGTCCAGATTCTGTCCAGCGCTGGTTTTACACAGCCACCCAGCGGTGTCTCGCTGCTGTCCGTTATCCGTTTGAGCAGCGCTGCTCCCTCAGCCTGTCTCTCAGTGAGGAGCAGCAGGTGCTCCTCCGTCTGACCCCCCGCTCTGATTACGTTTGCTGCCACATTTCCATGGGCATTCGGCTGATCCCAGCCTTTCCTCTTGGCGATGGCGCCTTCCTGGTAGCATCCCGGCAGGGTCAGCGAGGAGAAGACCTTTGGACGGTGTACTTCCCCAGACAGGAGCAAAGACTGCTGGCCTGGCTAAAAGGCAGACTGCCTCCGAACTCATGTCATCTGAAATGTCTTCAGCTCCTGAAAGAGGTACGGAACCTCAGTGGGGAGACTCTGGACCAGCAGTCTGGAGCTGAGTGGGGAGGAGTGCTTTCGTCCTATGCTTTGAAGACCGCATGGCTTCGTCTGCTGCTCAGTACACCCCCTGAATCCTGGGACGAGTGCAACCTTGTGGACCGGCTGGATGATCTTCTTCGCAGTCTAAGGGATAGCCTGCAGTCTCGGGCTCTCTGCCATTTACTCGTTGGAGGCGTTAATGGGTTCCTGCCAGACTCTGTCATTCTGCCCAAACTCTTAAAGGAGACGGTACCCTCCAACCTGTGGGCAGATTTCAGTGACGTCACCCTCGATATGGTCTCCGCCCGACTGGCCTACTGCTGGAACCACCTCCCTCGCCTAATTCGCCTCGGGCGACCACAGAGGACCAGCCTTGGCAATGGTGTCCGCTGCAAATATATTGATGCAGAGTAAAGGTCAACTGTAACTGGTATTGCTGAACACAAACAGACGTTGGTTGCTACACCCTAGTTGTTTATGTTTGGAAATGATGTCAGATTTTTTTTCTAAATTAAGTTAACTTAAGTTGGGGATCTTTTTCCCTTAGCAGTCAGTTAAAGTCAAAAGTTTACACACACCTTGCAGAATCAGCAAAATGTTAATTATTTTACCAAAATAAGAGGGATCATACTAAATGCAAATTATTTTTTATTTAGTTCTGACCTGAATAAGATATTTGACAGAAAAGACATTTACATATTGTCCACAATAGCAAATAATATTTGAATTTATACAAATGACCCTGTGATTATTAATACTGTTTTAAACCTGAATGATCCACAGCTCTCTTTTTATTTGTCTGTTTATTTGTGTTGTTCATGCGTCCCTTGTTTGTCCTGAACAGTTAAACTGCCCGCTATTATTTGGGGGTGACAACTTTTTGAATTTGAAGATTAGGCTAAATTTAACTTATTTTGTCTCCTGGAAAACATGCAAGTATCTTTTGTAGATTCTGAAGGGCAGTACTAAATTTAAAAAAATGATATTTAAGCAAAATAAGAAAAATGTACACGTCTTAATTTTGTTCAAAAGTTTTAAACTTAATGCATTGTGTTTCCTTCCGACGCATCAGAGAGCGTTTGAACATTCTGTAATAGTTGTATGAGTCCCTTAGTTGTCCTCAGTGTGAAAAGATGGATCTCAAAATCATACAGTCATTGTCGGAACGGGTTCAAATAGACAAAAATGCTTAAAAACTAAAGAATTTGTGGGACCTGAAGGATTTTTCTGAAGAACAGCAGGCAGTTTAACTGTTCAAGACAAACAAGGGTCTCAGTATTAAGAATTAAGTTTATGTAAACGTCTGAACGGGGTCACAACTATTATTTTCTCTATGTAAACCATTTTTATGTGAAATATCTTATTCAGATCAGTACTAAATAAGAAATAACATGCATTTTGCATGATCCCTCTTATATTGGTAAAATAATTACGTTATGTAGATTCTGCCAAGTGCATGTAAACTTTTGATGGTAATAGTAAAACTGATGGTAAAACTGTAAATGGTAGTATTCAGTAGGTACGGCAATACTTTTATCAAATAAGTCTTTTTTTACTGTACAAATCAGTATTGCAGGACGTACTTTAAAAAGCAAGGTCGCTCAAAGTTTGTGTTGATTTTCTGCTCATGCAAATTTATTTCGAGAGAATCTGATATGTTAAAACTTGCTGTACTGTAACAGTAACCGTTTTATATATTTAGTTCGCTCCAGGCTTTAGTTTACAGATAAAACTCATGAGTCTGAGAGCTGCTAGACTTGTGTTGACTCAGGGTGACCATGATGTCACGGTTCTAAGCAGTCAAAACAGCATAAACACCAAAGTTTTTCCACACCCACACAGTATTAGTAATGCCAGCCTAAATAGATGAACATCCTGTTTTGAAGGGAAGAACTGCAGTTTAACCACAGCTATTACATTTTGATCAAGAAATGTAAAATTGATTGCATGATCATTGCAAAATGCTTTACAGACTCAAATATTTTGAATGAATAAATTAGTAATATTGTTTCATATCTGTAGCAATTTCAGTATTACTTAATTGATTGCTTAAGCATTCCACTGTTAAGTGAAATCATAATTGGTGCTTTAGTTCACCTCGGTTCATTACCTTAATTGGCCCTCTTAAGAATAAGCCACTGATGGCATGCCCTTTGCTTCACTTCATCTTACTTGTCCACAGGGACCCCAACATGCGTGCACATGATCTTCTCCTTCAGAGACGTGCCTCTACGGCCTGTCACCATGGAGACACGCTACCTCAGCCCAGGGTCACATATTCATGCTGTAGCTTTAGTCTTAATTCCTGATTGCATTGCATTTACTTTCACAAAGTAAGCAAAGATCTGTATTAATCTCTTGCAGGTACTGAGGTTAGTTTAGTAGTACCTTTCTTGTTCGTACTTCATCAACCTGTTTGTGGTACCTTAGCAAAAGTCTTTGAGGCTTATTTTTGTCTGTTTCCTGAAAGCAGAACAGAAAATGAAATGAGGAAATGAAACGGGGCACGCTCTGAAAACAATGCTTAAATGTAGTCCAAAACAAGCAATATAAAATACAGAGTAACTAATGTTGAATGTATATGTATATTAATGTATATTTCATTTGTATATGTATATTTGGTACTGTATGTGAATGTAAGTTGATTGTAAAGCACATTGTACTTGATGTACATACTAGAGAAAGCAATCTGTATATATATAGTAGATATAATTTATATATGTACTTTAATACATGAATTGAAATAAATATAAATATTTTGGACTGCACACCGTTTTGTCGAATATTTGCTGATTGTGATTATTTTTTTAACAGGGATAGAGAAAATAGGACTTGGAAACAAAAGAGACTTCATCTCATGTCAGCCATATTTTTTCCATAAACAGGTGTTGCGATTGTCTTCAGTAAAAAGAAATATGCATGCTTCAGGTACACAATATCACTTCTAAAAAAAAAAAAAAAAAAAAGGTAATTGTTTAGATCACGTAAATTTTGTGCAGTCTATACATTTGTCACATGACACAGTGAAACTAAATGCTAAACTCAACTTGTTTTTATTTCATTTCATTTATTTTCACTCAGACACAGACACTGTAATTATCTTCTGTATAGTCTTGTTTGTCAGTGTTTATTCTCATTTGAGTGTTATGTTTAGAGCGATGTGGCTCAGTGTAAATTATAGTGTGGCATAAAGTTGGTGCTCTTAAGCATACGGATATCATCTCATCCTTTCTAATTATCATTTAATTTATGCATTTGCTTGCAGGATTTGATTTGTTGGCAAAGTAGACCACAGCTGTTGTTGTAGATGCAGGATTGGATGGGAATGTGGGTGCCACAAGAGGTCAGTATGTGTCTGGCTCCCTTTATAGTGTCCCTCTATAGTGTCTATAGTTAATTGTACAGAAAACAGCAGCTTAGTGTACTAGGGCTAGAACTAAAGTCTGCAGGTTGGTAGATCTCCAAGAACAGGGTTGGGCATCTCTTTAAAACAGTGGTTCTCAACCACGTTCCTGGAAGCCCCCAACACCTGCATGTTTTTCATGCCCCCTTAATCAAACACACCTGATTCAGATCATCAGCTCAATAGCAGAGACCCAAAGACCTGAAGTGGGTGTGTCAGACAAAGGAGAGATGCAAAATGTGCAGTGTTGTGGGGCCTCCAGAAACGTGGTTGGGAACCACTGCAAAACGCAGCAGAAAGATGCCTGATATGACAGCAGAGGTCACTGTAGGTCCATGTTTTTTTTGTTTGTTTTTTTTTTGGACATCAACAGTTTCTCAAGGAACTGAAGGAAATGAAGCGACTGAATTCACTCTTTCCCTCTCAGTACTTTTCTGTTTTTATTCAACTGTGTATCATGTGATCTGTGTTAAATTTCCTGTTTCTTAAATGGGTAGTTCACCAAGACGCATGTGTGTGCATTCCTCTGCTCATAAACAAGGCGCAGTGCATGCGTGTTCTACGTCAGCAGCACCACCAAAAATATTTGTTTTCTTTTCACACAGAAAGTATTCTTGTAAAACTACGGTTGAACCACTGATGTCACATGGACTATGTTAACAATGTCCTTACTACGTTTCTGGGCCTGGGAACATTTTAAGTTACTTTGCTGTCTATGCAGAGTCAGAAAGCTCTCAGATTTCATCAAAAATATCTTAATTTCTCTTTCGAGGATAAACAAAGGTCTTACGAGTTTGGAACGACATGAGGGTGAGTAATTAATTACATAATTTTGGGTAAACTATCCTTTTAAGTCTTATTTATTTTGAATGTTATGGTTTAAGGAAAAACCTCAATTCTGTTCTGTTTTATTCTATTCCACGTGCCAACTTGACACATCCCAAGTCTTAGTTACTTCCAAAGTTCCTTGCTCTTCTATTTAAACATCTTGTTTTTTTTTCCTTGCCTATGTCACTCTTTGACTTCCTCACTAGTTAGTTTGTAAAGCACTCAGTTATTACATTTACATTTAGTCATTTAGCAGATGCTTTTATCGAAAGCGACTTACAAATGAAGACACAATCAAAATCAACAAAAGAGCAATAATATGTAAGTGCTATGACAAGTCTCTGTTAATCTAAGTTTTTTTTATAATAAATAAAAATTACAAGTAGATAGAATAGAGAATGCTAGTGTAAGAGAGTATTTCTTTTATAATAAATAAAAATAATACAAGTAGATACAAGTAAAATACAAGGTAAAGCTACGACACATCATCAATCGACCATATTGGCGGCACAGAACATACACTAAACAAAACACCTATTTTGCTGATTATTGTTGCTGAAAATGATCAATTATTGTCATGTTTGGGGCTGTACTAATCAGCCAGACTGGGAGAAACATTTGGAGTACTGTGGAGACTGCCAAAAGTTATAACAAATCAAGGAGAAGAGTGCAAAAAACTGTCTGAGGAACAAAAGGCCAAACTGTGGTTGGCCAAACTGAACCAGGATTTCCAGTGCAAGAATCTTGACAACATTCATGTTTGTTCTTATTTCAAGTCAGGTAGGTGAAATATTAGGCTAATATCCTAATTAATCCTGCTAGTATGTGTCTTTACCACCTTTTAACTTTAGTTCGTCAAAATATTGCGCCCTTTCCTGCTTATTAAGTCCTTCTCTATATGATTTAGCAGCTTCCACATGTTTTTTTTTTTTCTGTGGTTTTAGACAGCATAAATTAACAGAACGTATTCAGCAGTACATTAACCATGCAATCCATGCTGTTGTTTATGCTAATGTTAAAGTGTAATTTTTTTAATAAATAAAAAAGAAAACAATTTAAAAGAATATAAAAAGAACAAAGAATGCTAGTGTTAGAGGGACATTTTTTAATAAATAAACGTAGATAAAGTATTAGATAATATTAAATGAAAAAAATGTTGAAAAATGAAATACTGTTAATGATTGTTCAAATGTTTGGGTGGGTAGGATTTTTTTAAATATTTTTAAAAGAAGTATCTTGTGCTCGCAAAGGCTGCAGTTATTTGATTATTAATAAAGTAAAAAACAGTAATATTGTGACACATTACTACAATTTCCAAGAGCTGTTTCTATTTGAATATATGTTTAAAATGTAATTTATTCCTGTGATGCAAAGCTGTATTTTCAGCAGTCATTACTCCAGTCTTTAGTGTCACATGATACTTTAGAAATCATTTTGATATGCTGATTTTCTCCTCAAGATTTCTTTTTTAAAAATTCTGCTTTATTATCAGTGGTGAAAGCAGCTGTCCTTGGTGAAATCCATAATACAATTTTTTTATTCAGAATTCAATGATGAATGGAAAGACGAATGAAAACTCAAAATAGCAGTCATTTGAAAAATAAATCTTTTCCTTACTGTATAAAAATGTACAAAAAAAAAAGTCTTACTGACCCCAAACGTTTGAACTGTAGTATGTTTTTTTCTCTCTGTGAAATTTTCAACCCTATAATCTGCAATGCTCCATACATGCCTAGTTTCAGCTGGTGAGCGAGGCCTTTTTTTTTTCAGCAACAGGTCATGTGCCCCTGCTGTTTCCAAGGAAACTTACTTTAAAGTTCCTTGTGATCTCCCCACTCAGATTACAAAGCTGCACCACAAGTGACCATCCTGTCATATTCAGATAACACAACTCACAGGCTCTCCAAACCCAAACGTTTTAGAAACGGCAGCACATTGGCGTACCTCAGTCACAGAGCAGCAGCAGGTGGCCGCACAGACCCCATCTCTCGTAAACTCCCAATGTAACATGTTGCCGTAGCAGCAATTAGCCCTTTCACCTGCCCGTCTCTCCTCAGCCTCTCCACTCAGTCCGCGGCGGAGGGAACAACAAGTGGTTGCAGCCAGCGAGGTGCTGTAAAAACAGGCTGGAGGAGGCGGGGAGAGATGCACATAACAGATTTGATATCCATCAGTGCTTCTGCAAACCTGGATGAGTCACTGGTCTCTGAAAGAAACACAGGGCAGGAGGGGGGGAAGGAGGGGAGGAGGGCGCTGCTCTCTCCAGGGAGAGGAGAGCTGGCTGTCTTGCGTGTCATTTGTGAGGACTAGGCACGACCGGAGAGGGAGGCAGGAAAGAGAGGGAGATTAGGAGTGTCTGGGTGGGTGGGATTGAAGATGATGGGGAGGAAGAGGAGATAGAGAGAGAGAGAGATAGAGAGGGAGAAGGGGTTTGTTTGTTGTTTTCTATTTGGCTCATCATCACTCTTCAAGTAGATTTTGAAAGGATGGATGGAGGAACCAAGTCCACAGAGACCTGAATTCATTACTCGATTCATATCTACAGATTTTCTCTCTCTCTTTCACTCTTTCTCTCTGTTTTGTTGAGTCAATCTGGATCCGGAGAGTGGCATGTTGCTCTGGATGGGAAGTGAGACAGTGGGGCGAGAGTAAGAGGAGGATGGCGTACACACAGGTGAGTCCCGGTCACTACACTCTCTCCCATCTGGATCCTTCTGGATTACTCTTTTCATGCTCGTATGTGTCTTGCTTCAGACATTTGTCCATAATCAGATTTTTATTTTTTTTTATTTATTTTTTTTCATCTCATGATTGTTTCTGGTCAAGGCCTTGAACCATTTCAGTTCTATATGTATTATTTGTGTGTGTGTTTATTTACTTTAATGGCTTATTTTTTATGAAATTTAAGGGTTTGATGATATCAACTGTCTATGGACACTGTTTTTTTTTTTATACATTATGTGTGTTAAAAACTAAATGTCTATTGATTTCTGTAGTGTTCAGGGGTCTTTTTAACAGAATCAGTGTCTTGTAATGAATCTCTTTACTCATATGTGACCCTGGACCACAAAACCAGTCATAAGGGTGAATAAATAAGCTTTCCACTGATGTCTGGTTTGTTAGGATAGGACAATATTTGGCCGAGATACAACTATTTGAATATCTGGAATCTGAGGGTGCAAAAAAATCTAAATATTGAGAAAATCACCTTTAAAGTTGTCCAAATGAAGTTCTTAGCAATGCATATTACTAATCAAAAATTACATTTTGATATATTTGTGGTAAGAAATTTACTAAATATCTCCATGGAACATGATCTTAACATGATCTCTGCTTAATATCCTAATGATTTTTGGAATAAAAATTAGATCATTTGACCCATACAATGTACTTTGGGCTATTGCTACAAAAATACCCGTGTTCCTCAAGACTAGTTTTGCAATCAAGGGTCACATATAAGTAAAACCACTCCTAATATTATCAATCGAAACAGACATATAAACAGACTCAATGGTGTTTTTGTCATGTTGAGTATGAGTGCAGTTTGTTTTTGATGTTGAAGCTCTGTGGCGGTGTATTTGTGTGTCTGTATGCTGTATTATGATTCACGGGACTGTGCTGGAGACCCCTGGCATTGGAATATCAGTTACTGGAACTGGCCGTTCTGACCAGTGGGAACTATGCACAGTCGCCCCCTCCTCATCTCAGTGACCCTAATGCGTCATCTGTGCCTGAGCCAGCGGCAGCAAGGTGCGGGCTGGGAGCGCCAGGAGCTCGTATCGCTGTTGCCATGGTTACAGCCACAGCTAATTGCTTAGACAACATTGGGCCGCTGATGAGGAGCAAGAGAGCCGGACTGAGGTTGAGAGCAGGAGCAGGGGGTGGGGAACGAGAGACACATCAACCTGTACATGTTCACAAGTGTTGAGAGGAAGGGGTAAATAACTGTGCTGGAGGTGCATACGTGGATAAGCAATCAGATGTGTTGATCTTATAAGATTTTATGTGTTTTAGACCCTGTCTCTGGTGGTCTGACCAAATGTAGTGGTGGTGGCATTAACATTACAACTATTTTTTATACAGCTCAGCTCAGCTAACATGTGACTTAGGAACATATAGTACTTTTCAAATGTTTGGGGTTGGTAAAATGTAAAATGTTTTAGAAAGAAGTCTCTTATGCTCACTTTTTACAACTTTTATAATTTAATATATTTTCAAATGCAATTTATTCCTGTAACGACAAAGCAGTTGTACTGCTTGATATTATTGTGTAATACTTTTTCAGAATTCTTTGATGAATAGAAAGGTCAAAATAACAGCATTTATTTAAAATAGTAATCTTGTATAACTATATAAAAGAAAATATAAAATAATATAAAGTTTTAAAATGCTTTAGTCTTAGTCTTCACTGTCACTTTTGCTTAATTTAATGCATCCATGTTGAATAAAAGTATTCATTTTAAACGGAACAAATCATGAAATCTGACTTTTTCCTTGTTTAAGTGCTATAATAGTGTCCCCGATGCATCTACCAACCCAAACAACATGATAAAGAACAACCCATTTACTTAGTTTTGGTAAGCCTGTCTCTGCAAGCATGTGAAAAAGCTGCTCAGATTTCGCTCCACGAAGAAAGGGTATTTTATTATAATATTACCGCCCCTTAAAGGGTTAGTTCACCCAAAAATTAAACTTAGCCCATTATTTACTCACCTTCCAGGTGTATATGACTTCCTGCTTTCAGTTAAATCTAATCGGAGTTATATTAAAAATTACTCTGGCATTTCCAAGCTTTAGAATGGTCATGGGCAGGTGTTTCTCTTCATCAGTCCGAAACAAGTCAACTAAAAAGTGCAGTAAAGTGCCTCGCATGGCTCTGGTGGGGGCCAATAAAGGCCTCCTGTAGCGAATCGATGCATAATTGTTAGAAAATTTTCCATTTTTAAAACATAAGAATCACTTTAATCTAGCTTGTGCCATTTTAAATATGGTATTTTAAATATAGATATTTTTTCTAACAAAAAATGCATTGATTCGCTACAGGAGGCCTTTATTTACTATTCACTTTATTCGGAAAACTATTTAGAGTCCCAGCCTCAGAGGAGACAAGAGAGCAGTGGATTAATTTGGATTTTTTTGTAACTGTTTTTAACATAAACTTGTATTTGACAGTTTAGGCGCAAAAAGACATGAAAGAGAACCTAATTTAGTATTCACATGTCGTGTGACAGCAGCTTTCTGTGCACGTGTTTCGGATGTGTGTGTTCAGAAAAGCTTATATCAGAAGTTTAAACTGATATGGCTTTAAAACGCATGATTTCAGCATTTTTTAGCAGAGTATCTGAGGAATGAGCTGTAAAAGCACAGTTCTATTCTTTAAAAGGGCAAAGGGAGCAGCAGCTCATTGCAAGAGACATGAACGAAAACAGCGTGATTCTGCTTCCACTTAAAATCTGCTTGTTAAGTAGTGACGTAAGAATTTCATTGTGGCTATCTGGGATTTCGATATGGAGTTAAAGGTTATTATTTTTTAGTAGTATTATATCACATTGTGAGTGTATATTACCACCTTTTGTTGTTTTCTTGTGGTATCTGATAGACGCTTATGGACCCAGAAGCAGTGACGCACAACGCCAGACTTAACAAGTGGATAGGCATTTTCAAAATGATATAATACATTTTCTGTGGGGTATTTTGAGTTAAAACTTAACAGACACAGTTTGGGGACAACTGGGGCATAATAGGTCTCCTTAAAAGACTAAAGATTTTACTGACCCTAAACATTTGAACAAAAATTTATGTCTAAGAAAACATAAACATGAGGAAAACCCATTAATAATAATAATAATAATAATAGTATTTTTAAAATAAAATTAGGCAAAATATTGCTAACAGGTTTCATTAATATTAATTATTAAGATGCTATTTTTATTTAAATACAAAAGTGAAAGTTAAGTAAAGACACCTTTCCTCTTACTAAACTTTTTTTCTCTTTCATGTACATGACCTCGAACCTCTGCTGTACTCAACCTTTGAAAAAGGGCAGTTGGAACCCATCAATGAGGTATGTAGAGAAAATTAATTAATTTAGTCTTTTATTTTATCAAAATTTTTATTAACGATGATGTAGGGGGGAAAATGTCTTATAAAATGTTTTATAGCAGCTCCGAGATTCACAGTTTATTCTGACATGCATGACCTTAAAATCATGCAAGTGAAACAGTGGGAAACTTCACTCCCACTTCAGATCATTGAATGCTTTCAAACATACAGCTTCTATATAAAATTGTTTACAAACTCAGAGTTGTATCCTGACCTTTTTCTTCTATCTTGTTTTTTAACCATCAACATCCTGTCTCAAGTCATTCATTATTTAACCAACTAGGCACATATTCAGCCTCTGCAGAAGTGAGAGTGACTTGGTTTTTGGAGCAAGTAATCTTCATGATTTTGTTGTGTTCTTTTGTCTCTTTGGAGTCAGTCAGTCTAAATTCAAAAGAAGCAAATTGTGTTGTAAAATAACTAATATCTCTTACATGAAGAACCTCTATCCAAACATCTGGCCTCAGTTCTGGTCTACCTAATATTGGTCACACTAAGTGACTAAGTGATGTTTGTCCCACCCAACTTCCTGTTTCATTTACAAACACGTCACCATAGGAAAGAAAATTGTGTTCACGCTACCATTCAAAATGTGTTTTCTCACCTCAAGAAGTTACTTATTCTCACAAAGGCTGCATTTATTTGTTCAAAAATACAGTGAAATATTGTGAAATATTATTACTATTTTAATATAAAATTGAGGTCAAAAGTTTACATACACCTTGCAGAATCTGCAAAATCTTAATCATTTTACCAAAATAAGAGGGATCATACAAAATTCATGTTATTTTCTATTTAGTGCTGACCTGAATAAGATATTTCACATAAAAGATGTTAACATCTTTTCAACAAGATTCTTGATTTTTGATTCTTAATACTATGTTGTTACCTGAATGATCCACAGCTGTGTTTTTTTTTTTTAGTGGTAGTTGTTCATTAGTCCCTTGTTTGTCCTGAACAGTTAAACTGCCCACTGTTCTTCAAAAAAATCCTTCAGGTCCCACAAATTAGTTAGTTTTTCAACATTTTGTGTATTTTAACCATTTCCAACAATGACTGTATGATTTTGAGATCCATTTTTTCACACTGAGGACAACTGAGGCACTCATACGCAACTTTTACAGAAGATTCAAACACTCACTGATGCTTTTTAATCAAACACAATGCATTAAGAGCTAGGGGGTGCAAACTTTTTGAATTTGAAGGTCAAGGTAAATTTGACTTATTTTGTCTTCCGGTAAACATGTAAGTATAAATAATGAAAAAGTAATGAATAATGAAAAAAATATGATATTTAGGTAAAATAAGAAAAATATACATATCTTCATTCTGTTCAAAAGTTTACACCTCTGGCTCTTAATGCACCGTTTTAGCGAAAATGTTAAAAAACCAAAGAATTTGCAGGACCTAAAGGATTTTTCTGAAGAACAGCAGTCAGTTTAACTGTTCAGGACTAACAAGGGACTCATGAACAACTATCACTAAACAAAAAAACACAGCTTTAGATCATTCACGTAACAATTAAGTATTAAGAATCAAGTGAATGTAAACTTTTGATCTGGGTCATTTTTTATAAATTCAACTATTATTTTCTCTTGTGGACTATATGTAAACGTCTCTTATGTAAAATATCTTATTCAGATCAGTACTAAAAATAATATTTTGTATGATCCCTCTTATTTTGGTAAAACAATTAACATTTTGCAGATTCTGCAAGGTGTATGTAAACTTTTGACCTTAACTGTATTTTAAAAGGTAATTTGTGTGATGAGAAAGCTGAATGTTTTTGGTCATTACACTAGTCTTTGGTGTCACATACTTACTTACTTTACTTATGCCCTCCACCCCTTCCGGGGTATGGGCCGCCAAAGGTAGATTTCCAGAGGTTCCTATCCTGGGCCATTCTTTCTACTTGTCTCCAGGTGTAACCCATCCTTGTGAGGTCTGCCTCGAGGTCACGTCGCCAGGTGTTTCTTGGACGGCCTCTCTTCCGCTTTCCTTGGGGGTTCCATCTGAGGGCCCATCTGGTGATGCTAGTTGCTGGTTTGCGTAGGGTGTGCCCTATCCAACCCCATCTTCTCTTCCAGATTTCTGTTTCTATTGGAAGTTGACATGTCTTTCTCCATAGGTCAATGTTACTGATCGTATCGGGCCAGCGAATGTACAGGATCTTTCTGAGACAGGTGTTGATGAATGTCTGTATTCTTCGGGTGGTAGTTTTAGTTATCCTCCAGGTTTCAGCCCCGTACAACAATACTGGTTTCACAATGGAGTTGAACAGGCGGATCTTCGTGGTCAGAGTAAGTTCTCTCGACGCCCAAATGTTCTTGAGTTGGATGAAAGCGGCTCTTGCTTTGCCGATTCTTGCCTTAACGTCTGTATCTGTTCCTCCCTGCTGGTCGATAATACTGCCTAAGTAGGTAAAGGACTGTACTTCCTCCAGAGAACTACCATTCAGGGTAACTGGATTGTTGCAGCTGGAGTTGATCTTAAGGATCTTAGTCTTCTCTGTGTGGATGTTAAGTCCAACTTGTGATGATGTGACTGCTAATACACTGGTCTTTTCCTGCATCTGCTGTTGGCTATGGGAGAGAAGTGCAAGATCGTCTGCAAAGTCTAAGTCTTCCAATTGGCTCCACAAGGTCCACTGGATTCCCGGTCCTGCGTTCTCTGGTGGTTGTCATCATAATCCAGTCGATAGCAATGAGGAATAGGGACGGGGATAACAAGCAACCCTGACGGACTCCCGTCTTCACTTGAAAGCTGTTGGTGAGCTGTCCTTTGTGGATCACCCTGCAGGTTATTCCCTCGTATGAGCTCTTAATCAGGTTGACCACCTTGGCTGGAATGCCGTAGTGCCGGAGGAGCTTCCACAGGGTCCCTCGATCCACACTGTCAAACGCCTTCTCATAGTCAACAAAGTTGATGTACAGGGGTGTGTTCCACTCCAGTGACTGCTCAACTATGATGCGCAGCGTTGCGATCTGATCCGTGCATGATCGGTTCTGCCGGAAATCTGCCTGTTCGTCACGTAATTGTTGATCGACTGCATCCTTTATCCGTTCTAGGAGGATCCTGTTGAAGACCTTGCCTGGCACTGACAGGAGTGTGATGCCTCTGTAGTTGTTACAGTTACTGAGGTCCCCTTTTTTTGGAAGCTTGATTAGGTAACCCTCCTTCCAGTCGTTTGGTATTTCTTCCTCTTCCCAGATCTTTTCAAAAAGGGGATACAGCATCTCCGCCACTGTATCCTGGTCTACTTTCAGGACTTCCGCTGGTATGTTGTCTGGTCCAGCTACCTTCCCGTTCTTCAACAGGGTGATGGCCTTTCTGATCTCCTCTCTAGTCGGCTTTTCGCAGTTGATGGGGAGATCTTCGTTGGCTGGGTTGATATCCGGAGTGTTTGATGGTACTGGTCTATTCAAAAGCTCCTCGAAATGTTCAGACCATCTATTAATCTGCTGTTCTACTCCTGCGATAGCCCTTCCCTCCTTGTCTTTGACAGGTCGTTCTGGCCTGCTGTAACTTCCAGATAGTTTTTTAGCCGTATTATACAACTGTTTCATGTTACCTTTATATACTGCCTGCTCTGCTTCAGCAGCCAGCTCGTCTATATAGTCTTTCTTATCCTTCCTAACGCTCTTTTTTACTGCTCTATGAGCTACAGCGTATTCCTCTTGGGCCCTAGCTTTTAATGCTCTAGTCCTGCTGTTGTTGACTGCCGCCTTCTTTTGTTTCCTCTCTTCTATCTTTTTCAAGGTCCCAGTTGTGATCCACTCTTTGTGGTGATGTTTCTTCATTCCGACCACCTCTTGACAGGTTGTTTTCAGTGTCTCTTTTATTACCCTCCAACTGGTCTGCACACTACTTCCTCCCTCTTCATTTTGCAGTTTTTGTAGCACCTCAAACCTATTCTTCAACTGAATTCCAAACTCTTCCCTGACACTTGGGATCTTTAGACGGCTGACGTCATACTTCTCTGTTGTTTCCTTCCAGTTCTTCTTCAACTTCAGCTGCATGCTGGCTACTACTAGGTGGTGGTCCGAGCCCACATCTGCTCCTCTTCTAACTCTAACATCCTGAAGGGATCTTCTAAACTTCTTGCTCATGCAGATATGGTCAGTCTGGTTCTCTGTCAGGCTGTCCGGAGATACCCAGGTGCTTTTGTGGATCCGCTTATGAGGGAAGATGCTACCACCGATGACCAGTTTGTTAACCGCACACAGTTCCGCAAATCTCTCTCCATTAGCATTCATCACTCCCAGTCCATGGATCCCCATGACTTGTTCATATCCTGTATTGTCGGGCCCAATCTTGGCATTGAAGTCTCCCATAAGGAGGATGATGTCTCTGGCTCGGAATGTCTCTACTATTTTCTGCAGTCTGTTGTAGAACTGGTCTTTATCTTCTTCATCAGATTCGTTAGTTGGAGCGTAAATCTGGATGACGTTGAATTTTATCTTCTTGTGTTTGGTCCTGAAGGATGCTGTGATGATCCTAGGACCGTGCGCTTCCCATCCAGTCAGTGCTCTCTGTGCTTGTTTGGACAACATGAGGCCTACTCCTTGCGTATGGGGTGCATTACTATCTTCATGCCCAGAATACAGCAACAGCTCTCCTGTCATCAGTTTCCTCTGTCCAACTTGTGTCCACCTGGTTTCACTGATGCCCAGGATGATCAGGTTGTTCTTTTCCATCTCGGCAGCTACCTGCGCCGTCTTTCCTGTCTCGTACATGGTCCTGACATTCCATATGCCTATGCGTGTTCTACTGGTCGAAAGAAGGTTATTCGGCTTGATGGTTTCCTTTCGGCTTTCACCATCTAGCGTCATAAGTCTCCGGATTGTTGGAGGCCCTTCATCTTCCAGGAAGTTAGTCTCTGTTTCTCTCTTTGACGTTTCTGTAGCAGTTAAAACTCCGCCATTGCCGGTCCCAAGCCCGGATGAAAAAGGAGGAGGGTTGAGCGTGGGGCTAGCAACCCAACCTCATAAAACCTTTAACTGCTACAGAAACGTTGGTGTCACATGATCCCTTAGAAAGTTTTCTAATATGCTGATTTGCTGCTCAACATTTCTCATAATTATCAATGCTGAAAACACTGCTAAATTGTTTTTGTTTAAACTGTGATGCATTGTTTTCTGGTTTCTTTGATTAATATAAAGTTCAAAAGAACAGCATTTATTTGAAATAGGAATATTTTCTAACTTTATGAATGTACTTACTGTCACTTTTGATCAGTTTAATGCATCCATGCTGAATAAAGTATTAATTCTCTTTAAAAAAAAAAACTAATTTGGTAGTATATCTTTAACTAAATCACTTGATTTTTCATGCATTGGCACTGACTCAGCTCAGTTTACCACAAAGTCCCACTAGAATAGCTAGTCTCACTACAAATAAAGAGTAAAAAACTCTGTTGGTTTCAGGCTGCAGTTGACTAGACAATTACAAAAAATAAATAAAAATACTTTAAGCACTGATCATTACCATTTTTATCATAATAATACGCATAGTCTGTTTCCGGTGCAGGTCATTCAGTCACGGTTTACTGGAGAGTCTCTTTGTGTCCCTTTGTGGTCTTGTTCTCAGGGTCTTCTGTCCAGACTGTCTGACTTCCTGTTGTGTCGCTGGTCATGCCGCTCCTGTTGGCAGTGGTGCTGGGAGTGCAGCTGCTGTGAACCCACTGATGAGGAGGTGGAGATTCTGGGGCCTTTTCCAGCTCAGACTCCATCATGGCTGTGAGTACACATCTGTACAACCCTCATGCAACCCACAAACAACGCTCACACTTCACAAATAACCCATAACAATTCATCATAAATCTCATCTGTCTACTCTGTCATCATGACTGTCAGGCTCATATTGAGACAGACTGAGATTGAATACACAGTGTTAGTGAACAAATCTCTAGACAATCCCAAAGGCACCCTCTGTCAAAGGCTCATTTTTGATGATGGATGATGTGTTGTGGTTATGTTTGGAATGAAATAGTCTCCTGCTTATTGAATATTTCACAGTATCTTCACAGTAACTGCACATCTACCTACTGTTTTTATTGCTTTACTACATGCTATCAAATGTGTGGGGTTGGTAATATTTCAAGCCTCTCACTAAGGCCAGATAGGTAGTCGTTAAAACAGACCATGTGACATCAGTGGTTCAATCGTAATTTTTCACCTCTGTGGAACTAAATAGGTGGAGTTAAGATTAGTAATTGGTTAAGGGGTAGGGTTAGGGTGTGGTTGGAGTGTCTACCTCCATTCATTGCATCCTGCAAGGGTGAGTTAGAGCTCCAGCTCCTCCCATTTGGCTCTGCAGCAAGCACCCTCTCAAATTTTTTATACTACAGGGCCGTTGAATGCTTGAATCTGATTGGCTGACGAACGTTCTAATGTGTGCAAATATTTTCAGGGAAACGCACAGCGCACAGCGTAGTTCCAGGCAGCTCTTGACCGCATTACATGTCCATATCACTTCGCCACACCATTTCAGTTATTTCAAAGGTCTCACAACAGCAAATAACCAAAACCTGCAATGACACTGACCAAACAAATAAATACAATAAACAATGAGATGAAAATTACATTATTTCCATGTTTTTGCCACAAAATTACATTTTATTATGTATGGAAAGCACATTTCTCCCACTCTCTCCCTCACAGATGCACACACATACAGTTTGCACACACACACTAACATAAAGCTATTGTTGCTAGTGATGCTCTGACGGTTTTATCAGTAACATAGTTAAACAACTTAAAAACGGCATGACATTTCTTACAAGCAAGGTAACAACAGCGCTGTTCCTGAGGAAAATGAACTAGTTTCACTATTAGTAAAGACGCTACAGCCAAATACTGTTGAGAGATGCACAGACTCACTCAATTCACACACACTTAACCTCTCTCTTTCTCTGTCTAATAATTTCATTATTAACTGCATTAGTCTTCTATCAACAGCTCAAGCCTCCGTTACTAGGTCTAAAATGACATTTTGAAATTAGCAACAGAGGCGTTGGATGAGATGCGTAACAAATTAATCCCACGTACAATAGCGTTTTAAGGATGAAAACCGGACGAATGCCTTGAAATATATCATCTGATCGATGTCTTGAGGTGTGTTCACTGTAGTATAAGCTGAATAATTGACTTCGAAAACCACCTTGGGTGTGCAATTGGCCAATTATATCTACATAAAGCTACAAGAATACTTTTTGTGCGCCAAGAAAACAAAAATAACGACTTTATTCAACAACTTCTTCTCTTACTGTAAGTGCCACAAGAGTACCACTAAGTGTAGTTTTCTCTTGATATTTTTTCATCAAAAATATCTTAATTCGTATTCTGAAGATGAACACAGGTCTTACAGGTTTTGAATGACACGAGGGTGAGTAATTAATGACAGAATTTTCTTTTTTGGGTGAACTAATCCTTTGAACCCTAACCACTGTTAACAGAGCAGTAAATCAGGTTTTGCGGGCTTATGGATGTGATATTCATGCAACAGATGGCTTTCCTGAGACATTCTAGGAAACTGTTTTTCTATTCTATGTTAACTCAAGCTCATAATGACTGGGGTGTGGAGCTATTTGTGTTCCCATGCAGGAACAGCAAGGGTAATATGATTTTAATGGAGACGTGATTCATATATTAGCAGGGATAATTTGTTATTTGAATGCCAACAGACATCACAGGCTGTCAAGCTTTTTTAAGCATCTTATTAATGACATCATTCAATGACTTTCACCAGGACTTAACAAAGGTGCCTTTAGATGTTATTTTTTTTCCATTTGGCAATACACATTATTACCAATGAGCAGTTTCCTCTCATCAAACGTCATTCACACTTGTTTAAGAATGGCCACGATGTGGTCACCAGAGACTACTGACTTATGCTGGTTTGACTGAGATCATGCTGAGTGGGAATTGATTGTTTGTTTAAAACCGAAAAACAGGCCAAATGGCTGAATGAGTTGCAAGACTTTTGATTATGAGCTCCCAGGAACAATGTAATCATAGCAAGAGATGCATCTTTATCTGAATAGAAGATGTTCTTCCAGACTGTGATGGTACCCCTGCTGAAAAAACCAGCATATGCTGGTTAGGTATGTTTTGTTGCTGGGATGCTGGTTTTAGCTGGTATATGCTGGTCCTTTGCTGGTTTATGCTGGTCCCTTGCTGGTTTTTGCTGGTTTATGCTGGTCATGTTGCTGGTTAATGCTGGTCCTTTGCTGGTTTATGCTGGTCCCTTGCTGGTTTATGCTGGTCATGTTGCTGGTTAATACTGGTCCTTTGCTGGTTTATGCTGGTCCTTGACCAGCAACATGACCAGCATAAACCAGCAAAGGACCAGCATTAACCAGCTAAGGACCAGCATAAACCAGCAAGGGACCAGCATAAACCAGCAAAGGACCAGCATTAACCAGCTAAAACCAGCATCTCAGCACCAAAACATACCTAACCAGCATATGCTGTTTTTTTCAGCAAGGACAGTCATGACATATACCTCACCACCCTATAAGTCCGGCCACTCTCGTTGCCTCGGATTGCTCCTAAGGCCATTTGTTTTAGAATCGTCCGTTGCTATGACAACTATCTCCCTCTGAGCTGTAGTCATGGACACAAAGGGTCCTTGATGATCCCCAAGGGATGACTCGGAATCAGGCCTGCACAAAGATATCCCGCGCAGAATATTTACCTCTGTAGTTGGAAAACAACTAGATTAGAACAGGATGTTGCAACAAATATTACACAATATTGGGCAATAATGTGATTGCACCTTCATTAAGAAGTGGATTTAGTCATAGTGTCTAATATAAACAACAAATGTGAGTGCTGGATTGTAAGATGTTTTATTTTTTAGTCTATGGCCTATGATTTTTAGCCTGCTTATATTTATTATCAGACCACATTGGTCAAGGAACCCTGCTTCTTGTCACATTTTAGCAGTGTATGAATTAATATCCCAATAGAATTGCTATGCAAAAGTTTGTGCCCTCTTCCAAATGTAATAGCTTTCCAGCAAATGACACTTGTTTGAATAATAGGTTAGCATGAATTTGTGCGATGGTTACTGTAAACATTCATGCAAACACATAATGTTTCATAAATATCGTACAGCTTAAATAACCCTAGACTTTCTGTTGCAAGAAAGTTTCGCTTGTTAAGAACATAGCCTGTAGCTCAAAAAGTAGAATTTGGTGCTAGCAATGCCAAAGTTAGCTGTTTTGGATCAAATGCACAACTCTTTCAAAGTTTTGGGTCAGTAAGATTTTCTTTTCTTTTATGGTAACACTTTATTTTAAGGACTAATTCTTGCTGTTAAGTAGTTGTTTATTAGCATGCATATCACTAGCATATTGGCTGTTTATTAGGTATTTTATTAGCACATATTAATGCCTTAATCTGCATTTACCATATTTTAGATCCCTTAAACCTATCACATAACTTAACAACTTAACAACTAACTGTTAATATGCAGCAAATGTAGAGTTTATTGAGGGAAAACTCTTAGTTAATAGTGAATACATGTTTCCTAATCTAAAGTGTTACCTGTGTTTATTCATTTATTTATTTATTTTTAACAAAATTGTATTCAGTGAGGATGCATCGAATTGGTCACATATTACAGTAAAAATGTTTACATTGTTGCGAAATATTCCTTTTTTAGATAGATGCTGCCCTTCAGTGAGTACGTGTTCCCTAATCTAGTGTTACCTTTTTTTTTTTTTTTTTTTTCTTTTAAAGAAAATTTTATTCAGTGAGGATGCTTTGAATCCTGTTCTATTGAACTTTCTATTCCAACTGTGTGAAGTTTAAGGCCATATTTTTAGAAACATTTGTGCTCAACCTGGAGTCTGACTTGAGTGAGCTGGTGTTGACTTATCATAAAAAATATATATTCTTGGCCTTAACTTAAGATGGACTTGAGTCAAAGTTTGTTTTATATGAACTCCAGTACTACAACACTGTTCTATGCTGAAAAAAAAAATATTAAGCAGCACAACTGTGAATTGTGTTTTGTTTGTAAGCAAATTCGTGGTAAAATGAAGTGAACAAAGGACCAAGTTCTTATTGACGTGGTCTGGATCTTCATTAAAAATAAAGTTCATCCACTCTTTCCTAATGTTAAGATCAGAATAGTGTCTTGTCTTCAGAGCCATCTTTATCGTTTGATTTATGCATAGACCTGTGTTTACCGCTCATTATTTACACTAATTGCGTGAATCGGTGGGCAGGGCTAAACAGGCAGTGATGTAGAAGCAGGTGTTGATCATCTTCTGTGGAGGCAGTGTTTAACCACACTATTACATTATAGAGTGACACATGGCACAACCTGTTGTTTTGGCAGATTGGCTTCAACATAAGCTGTTTTTAGACTAACGACAAAGTGTTGAGTTCTGAAACTTACTTGATATTTTTATAGTACAATGACCTCTTATATGTCAAAAGATCAAGGGAATTTTGATTACTCTGTTAATGACCACTTTAACAAACTCATCTCTTCCAGTGTCAATGAAAGCAATGACGAGAAAGGTACAAATTCTCACATCATGTCCGAGAACCACTCTTCTCCTGCTCAAACTGACCTCACTACAAACTGCAGACCGCCCACCTCAGAAACATCCCGATCCACCTTCACCCTGGCGGGCCAGCTCTCCAGTGAGTCCAGGCTCAACTCTTAATTTATACAGAATAAAATTAGAATGATTGCTTGAGTTTCACTTAATGGAATTTCACCTTCCATTTTGCAGGTCTGAATGCTCGACGGCCAAGCTCCCCCATGGTGGACGTAAAGCCGATTGAATTCTGGGCCATGGGACCTCGGAAGGAAGTGGTGCAGCCCTTGCGTAAGCCCCCGACACCACCAGATGACTACTTCCGCAAACTTGAGCCTCGTCTATACTCTCTGGACTCATGCAGCGATGATGTTGACTCTCTGACAGATGAAGAGATCCTGGTGCGGTATCAACTGGGCATGCTCCACTTCAGCACACAGTATGACCTCATCAACGCCCACCTTACTGTGCGAGTCATCGAGGCCCGGGACCTGCCCCCTCCCGTAACATGTGATGGTGCTCGCCAAGACATGGCCCATTCCAACCCCTACGTGAAGATGAGTCTATTGCCTGACCACAAGAACTCCAGACAGACCGGTGTTAAACGCAAGACCCAGAACCCAGTTTTTGAAGAGCGCTTCACTTTTGAGGTCCCCTTCCTGGAGGCCCAGAGACGCACCCTACTGCTGTCTGTGGTAGACTTTGACAAATTTTCACGGCACTGTGTCGTTGGGAAAGTGTCTCTTCCTCTTAGTGAGGTTGATCTAGTGAAGGGAGGACATTGGTGGAAGGCACTAGTGCCCAGCTCTCAGGTAATCACACTATTACTTTTTCAGTCATTTTAGGTGTGGCACTTCCACAGTAACTGAGAAGTTAGGCCACATAGAACTAAATTAAGTGATTTAGTAAAATCTTTTGTAACATTATACAAGTTTTTACTGTCATTTTTATCAATTTAAAGGAAACCCCGGGTATTAAAACTTGTATGGCTTTATATAACGTAAATTATGTCTCTTACTGAAATATGAAGTAGAAAACCTTTGAAAGATTTACGTTATTTAAAAAATCCACATTGTTTCGCAAGAGAGACATTATTTCAATTACATTAAATGGTTGCATTCAGTGAGCTACTGGCACTACCTTTCGGTATTTTTACCACAACATAACTCTGGGAAAAAATACTGATACAGTGACTACAGCTACTGCAAGAGCTTACAAGTGGCAATGGATAAATATAAGTGTGGGCTTAAACCAAATGCCGTACCATTGATTTTCCCCCACAAAGAGTCTAAACAACCCAGATATTGAATGAAATCTGTGCTGAGAAACTCCTTCAGTGGCTGTGGCATCATGACAAGCATTGGTATATAAGCTTTTTCAGTAGCTGCAGTCTGCTACAAGCCTCAAAGGCATCAGGGGTAAAGTAGAGAGAACAAAGATGCAGGTCTTTAGCAAGTTTTATTTGTCCACAGGCATCTTCCCATTCTTTTCTCCTCTTCTTATCGCAGTGCAGACTTACATCACTTCTCTTGTTGCCCTTTCGACTGAAAAATTACAACCAAAAGCCACACAATGTGACATTGTATCAGTATTTTATTTTCCGAGTTGTGTTTCAGTAAAAATAGCAACAGGTAGCGCCAGTAGCTCACTGAGTGCCGCTGTTTTATTTTATTGAAATAATGGTGCCCCTCATAGTCCAAAATATGTATAAAACTATATGGAGTTTTTAAATAACGTAAATCTTTCAAGGGTTTTCTGCTACATATTTCAGAAAGAGACATCATTTACATTATATTAAGCTATTCAAACTATTCTACTATTAATACCTGGGATTCCCTTTAATGTATCATTGCTAAATATAAGCACTCAATTCATTCCAAAAAAAAACTGACCCCAAACTTTTGAACAGTAGTGTATTTGTCTCTGTTCCAAATGATATTAACCCAAAGCATTTGTCAGGAAACTCTCAGATGATCCAGATACAATTTAATGTACAAATGCTTTTATAGGTGTGTAGAATTACTCTGACTTGAGTTCCAGTTTTTGACACTTAAAAAGATTTTAATTTACTAACATCATTATCATGGCATTGATTTCTCAGTGTGATGTTTTTCAGAATGAGGTTGAGCTTGGTGAGCTTCTTCTGTCCTTAAACTACCTGCCCAGTGCTGGCAGGTTAAATGTGGACATCATTCGTGCAAAGCAGCTGCTTCAGACAGACATGTGCCAAGGTTCAGGTAAATGTATTTCAGTGAGTTTTCCCTCATTCCACCCTCCACAATTTCAGAAAACTTATAGCAGAGCTTCATTGACTACAGAAAACTATGCAGAAGTATGCAAACTAATTGCCTTTGTCATGGAATAACATACTTTGTATCTGAAATAACTTTTTATGCTGACATCACTTTGGCCACACATTCCATGTGCTAAAAGTTCACCAATAGTCAAATAGGCTATGTCAGGGATATCCCTGGTCTATGTTTTAGTAAATTCGCTATTGGTCTTGCTCCATTTTGGTATGTAATGCACACTTTCATGATCTCATCAGTTCCTGATGGATAAAATCAAGCCCTGCCCAGATTTGTCCCCACTGAGTATCCTGTTTCACTGAGAAATATGCTTTATACATAAACTTTACATATGCTTTACATTACAAAAACAAAACTTGTTTTGGAAAGCAATTCATGTTAACTTTAACCCAGTTGTTTCTTCTCTGTATCCAGATCCTTTTGTTAAGGTGCAGTTGGTGACAGGTCTTAAGTTGATGAAGACTAAGAAAACATCCTGTATGAGGGCCACCATTGACCCCTGCTACAACGAGTCCTTTAGTTTCCGTGTACCTCAAGAGGAACTGTGTGAAGTCAGTCTTGTGTTCACAGGTATTGTTTTGAACATGCACACACAAAGATGTACATACAGAGCTCTATACAATGAAAAATGTAAGCAATGTCTTTATGATAACCTGTCTTGTGAAGAACGGGGAAATTATTTTGAATTATTTACTTTTTCATGGGGTCAGTAAATTTTTTTTAAGCAGTAAACAATTTTAGAATGTTATGTTTATTTGATGGTTGATAACAGAATTTTTTTCTAATGCAAAATAAAAACAGGAAAAAAATCATATTATTATATTTCAAAAAATTAGTGATAAAATTGTGATCAAAAATCAGTGATAATAATAAGAAAATCACCAAATAAAATCACAGAATAATTTCTGAAGGATCATGTGACACTGAAGACTAGAGTAATAACTGCTGAAAATGCAGCTGTGACATCACAGGAATACATTCAAAATATATATTAAAATATAAAAACATAAAAACAGTTAATTTTTTAAATAATATATCACAATATGTTTGAACAGTTTTTTTTGTTTTTTTGTTTTGTTTTGTTTTTTCAAATAAATGTGGCCTTGATGTGTGGTGGGGGGAATGAATGCGAATGAATGACACTAACTTGATCCATTACTCTAAATCCCTGTTCATAACAATTGAAACTTGGATCCAATAAGTCTTGTTGGATACCTAATATAGTAAAGGTGAAAAGCCACATCTCCAGGGTAGAACATGCCAATTTTCAACCAGGTGATATGTAGCAGTTGACCCTTTGCCTGGAGTTTGATTGACAGGTGATCTGACCAATCATAACACAAATTCTGACTTTTTTGTCCGACACACAAACCAGACAGGAGAGTAGATTAACATCAGTGGACTTGAACCTGAAAAAATAGTGTGTATTGACATCTTTTTGCGGTTGAAACAAGATACTGTCTAATGTTCATTCATGTTTACTTTGTGCTATAACTTAAAGAGGAAGAGATGAACAGTTCACGTGTTGCTTGAACTGAGGTGCTATAGCAGTGTTGCCCAACTCTGTTCCTGGAGATATACCATCCTACAAAGTTCAGCTCCAACCCTGATCAAACACACCGAAACCAACTAATTAACTAAACTAATTATTATCTTAGGTACCACTTGATATATCCAGTGTTGGAGCAGGGCTGCAATTAAAGTCGATCTCCAGGAACAGGATTGGGCACCCCTGAGCTACAGCGATCTGTCACATCACATTAAAGATCCACAAAATGGTATTTATTGTTTAAATTTAATAAAAAAAGGACAAAATATGAAAGCTGAAACTTTCTTTCACACTAAAAGTAACCAATTCTGTCTTGTCTGTTGGCACATTGTCAGTGTCCTCTTTGCACCGCAATGTGTTTTTCACTGCATGAGAACATGATGGCGTCAGAGGGCCATGGCTTGGCAGACATAGCAACAGTAACAAAATGGGGGCGGGTCTTTGCAAAGGGTCAGTTCCTTACAATTAGTGTAATCTAGCTTGTGACCAATGGCTGCCATGGGTCACCTCATTAAGGTTCATTTAAATTCCAATAGGATTTATTCAATTACAGATGCTGCCAGTCAGAGGCTGGCCCGGACAGTTGCTCATGCTGAGATTTTATGCACTGGTACACACTGTCTTTTAATATGTGCACTCATCAGCCAGGTGCATCCATGCACTTCGATTGCATAGGGCTGATGGTGGCCTGTGCTCATAACCTGCCATTTGAGACCGTACAGAGAAGTAAGCCCAGCCCAACGTGTTGTTGATGCAGGTTTACTCAGGTTTAATCAGTGCTAAGTCAACAGTGATATTTACAGAAAGTTATATCTCACACTAAAGGGTAAGTGCAGCTTGTACCCCATCTAGGCTGGTCAGCATGTGTCTCTTCCCAGTCATACCATCCAGGGCTGCCTGCCCACTGCTTCTCTCTGATGTTTCAGACTACAAAGACCTGCAATCAAACACTGCCTACAATCCCACCCCTGCTGAGCCTCTGTCTCTCACTCCTGGTCTGTTTAATGAGACTATCTCTCTCATTTTGTATCTCTTTCTCCTCTTTAGCTCATTCTTTTTATCAGTTCTTTTACTGTTATTTCTTTGCATTTCTCAGTGTCATTTTTCACAAGTATCACTTTAACTGAAGGAAGCCTCTGACAGAGCAGGTAATGGGAGTTTAATGGTGGTGTTCTGTCCATATGCTATCCATAAGCAGTGAGTGGAAACAGATCTTCTGGCTCTATTCAACATGAATCCCATCAGGCAACTATGCACACCCAAAGGGGTCAAAATTGTTCCCAGTACTCATAATCATAGGTGGATTGATTTCACTAGTGATTTGAGACTTCTGAACTGCTCTGTGTATTTCATATTTTATTTACACCGATGATATGATCAATAATATTAAAGCATTAGTTCGCTTCCAGAATTAAAATGTCATCCATGTTGGGCCATTTTCAAGTTGGAGAAGAAAATTAAATGGAGTTTTTCACCCTACCCTACCTTTTTGAGCCGGAGTACATAGACAAAGAACTAACCCTGTGTTTTCCAACTTGATTACATAATGCATGAAGTTGCAGATGTGCATGGCGGAGCTAGTGCAAATTGAGGTTTGTGGTTAAAAGGTATATATCTCCCTCTGAAGCTGCATTGAAACTGCAATTTGGACCTTCAACTTGTTGATCCCCATTTAAATCCACTATATGGAGAAAAATCCTGGAATGTTTTCCTTAAAAAACCTTCTTTTCTTTTTGATTAATCAGATATTTAAAGAGGTACAGTGAGGAAAAAAATTATTTGATCCCCTGCTGATTTTGTATGCTTGCCCACTGACAAAGAAATTATCAGTCTATAATTTTAATTGGTAGTAATAATAATTTTTGGTAGGTTTATTTGAACAGTGAGAGACATAGTAACAACAAAATTCAGAAAAACACTATTCAAAAAAGTTATGAATTGATTTGCATTTTGAGTGAAATAAGTATAAGTATTATTTAAAGGCAATGCTCGTAATCTCAGCTTGTTACCTGTATATAAGACACCTTTCCACAGAAGCAATCAATCAGTCAGATTCCACAACTCTCCACCATGGCCAAGACCAAAGAGCTGCCCAAGGATGTTAGGGACAAGATTGTAGACATACACAAGGCTGAAATGGGCTACATTTACGGGACAGTCGTGGCCTAATGGTTAGAGTCGGACTTACCTGTAGGTTGCGGATTTAAGTCTCAGGTCCGTCAGAGATTGTAGGTGGGGGGAGTGAATAACCAGTGCTCTCTCCACCCTCAATACCATAGCTGAGGTGAGACCCTTGAGCAAGGCACCGAACCCCCAACTGCTCCCTGGGCGCCGCAGCATTGGCTGCCCACTGCTCCGAGTGTGTGTTCACAGTGTTGTGTGTGTGTATGTGTTCACATACTGAGTATGGGTAAATCTCTATGTAACCACCTCAATATTGATATGGTAATATTGAGGTGGTTACATCTATAGCTGTAAATCTCCCTCGGTCTGGGGCTCCATGCAAGATCTCATCACTTTCAATGATCATGAGAACGGTGAGGAATCAGCCCAGAACTACACAGGAGGATGATCTCAAGGCAGCTGGGACCAATGTCACCAAGAAAACAATTGGTAACACACTATGCCATGAAGGATTGAAATCTTGCAAGGTCCCCCTGCTCAAGAAAGCACATGTACAGGCCCGTCTGAAGTCTGAATCGAAATCGAGCTCTTTGGCATCAACTCAACTCGCCGTGTTTGGAGGAGGAGGAATGCTACCTATAACCCCAAGAACACCATCCCTACCGCCAAACATGGAGGTGGAAACATTATGCTTTGGGATTGTTTTTCTGCTAAGGGGACAGGACAACTGCACCGCATCAAAGGGATGATGGACAGGGCCATGTACCATCAAATCTTGGGTGAGAATCTCTTTCCCTCTACTAGGGCATTGCAAATGGGTCATGGATGGGTATTCCAGCATGACACTGACCCAAAACACATGGCCAAGGTAACAAAAGAATGGCTCAAGAAGAAGCACATTAAGGTCCTGGAGTGGCCTAGCCAGTCTCCAGACCTTAATCCCATAAAAAAATCTGTGGAAGGGGCTGAAGGTTCGAGTTGCCAAACGTCAGCCTCAAAACCTTAATGACTTGGAGAGGATCTGCAAAGAGGAGTGGGACAAAATTACTCCTGAGGTGTGTGCAAACCTGGTGGCCAAATACAAGAAATGCCTGACCTCTGTGATTGCCAACAAGGGTTTTGCCACAAAGTAAGTCATGTTTGGCAAAGGGATCAAATACTTATTCCACTCATTGAAATGCAAATCCATTTATAATTTTTAGTTATTCTCTCTCTCACTGCTCAAATAAACCTATCATTAAAATTATAGACTGGTAATTTCTTTGTCAGTGGGCAAACATACAAAATCAGCAGGGGATCAAATAATTTTTTTCCTCACTGTAAATGATAGTGTTTAGGTCAGCATGTTGGCTTGACGCAGTTATGTTTGAGCTGGAGATTTCGCTAACTTTCATATATGCTTCCTTTCATACATTGTGCATTTGGCGTAGTTGATATTCATGCATTATGCATATGTTTCCTCAGCTTTGGTATTTCCCATTCTAAACCAGCAGTAATGATCTGTACCTCATCAGAACTGTGGTTTTATCAAATATGAACGAGCCCAGAGCAGTGGAGTTCCCTCAGGACCGTTGACTGTGACATAGCTGGTGATGTCATCAGCCCAACATAGCGAGTCCAGTGCATGTGTCTGCGCCAAACACGAACCACGCCTGTTCCTTAGCACGCCTGTTTCCTTTTAGCTGATGATGTCAGCCATCCCAACAGCTCAGAGTTTGCCTTCTAACGGACATATATTTTTCAAAGCATGAGAACAAGATTAATACGGTTTAACAAACTCTTTTATTTGAATTATAGAATTATTGACAGGGATTATTTCAGTTATTCTTGTTTGAAGGATTGCTCAGAAATTCAACAGGATTTATGTTCTTTCAATCATTAATTGAGTAATTCACAATAGTTTTATGAATGGAATCAGATTTATTCAAAATATTAAGCTCCCACACTTGGGTTGGAATACAGCACAAGAGTCTTGTGTGATATTTCTCAAAATTCACATTTCTGGTTCCTCAAAGGAACATCTGCTGATGCAGTCTGAAGGTTCTCGAAGCAGCTCTCCACTATAAATAGGAGTGTCTCCCATCCTTTTTATGCGGTTTAACTCATACCTTGAATTCATATAATGATGAGAAAAAGGAGTAGCTAAGATAAATACTGCTTTCACTCCTGTAGGCTGTAATGACAGCTTTAGCTGTAAACTTGAGCCACACCGGACTAATCAATGTCTACTCTGTTTAAGTTTATGTTCGTATTGTTACATATAGTTTTTCTGTATAATATTGGACATTGTTCTTAACCTGTCATTTGAGTGAGGGTATGTATGTGATTTTTATTTTTATTTTTTGTTTTGTTTTGTTTTGTTTAGTTTTTTTGCTTGTTTTTGGTTTTTATTATTTATTTATTTTTGTTTTAATTTGAAGTAAATTGTGTTGAGAAAATGTAATAAATAAATCATATATAAAATAAAAAAAACTTGAGCCACACCAAGGTGAAGGAGTCATTGGCATGCAGTAGGATAAAGCTCTTCTCAAGAGCTGATGTTGCTTGGTGACGGCGTATCACCAGCTCTGGTCTGCAGCTGGAGTCGTGATGCTGTGAGATCCTTGTCTGGAGTGCGGCTGCATCACTGGCTGCCACCTCTGGGCTTTGTGACAATATTATATGCGCTTCCTGCTATTTTCCCAGCACTCCACTGTCAGTTACAGGAAAGTGGGGAAAAGCACGGAGAAGGAAAGTCTTCAATCTTGTTTATGAGCAATGATGAAATTAACAGGGCCTCGTACTCTGACCCAACTCCATTATCAAAATTGGATTGAGGCGGAGAAAAACTGATTGATAGAAACAATGAATAATAAGCCAAAGAAACAAGAGGACATGTTTGTTTTACACTTATTGTAGTATCATTGATTTACTATTATAGTTTTTTTATAGAATTATATTTTATTTTATTTTATATATTTATATTTTAAGTAAGCACTTAGGTACAAGAGTGCTGTATGCCGTTTTCCACTTCGCATCATGCCTAACAATGCCCTTCAGCCATGACTTATTCACAATAGAGGGTTTGTAATTACATCACAGTTTAATCAGTTACCTGGATATGTGGCCATATTGGTGATACTCAGATGTAAACAACAGCATGGACTGCACGGTTCATGTACTACTGAAACTTTGTTCTGCTAAAAACATGCGGAAAGCTGATAAATCATAGAGAAGGATTTAATAAGCTGGAAAGGTTGCGATTTTTTTTTTTTTTTTTGACAAACTAAAGTTAATGGTAATACGAGCAGTATTAATTCAGATATTAGCCTAATATTTCACCTACCTGACCGGAAATAAGAACAAACATGAATGTTGTCAAGATTCTTGCACTGGAAATCCTGGTTCAGTTTGGTCAACCACAAACACCTTTTGTTCCTCAGACAATTTTTTCGAACTCTTCTCCTTGATTTGTTAAAACGTTTGGCAGTTTATGTGGCAGTCTATAATACAGCCAAAAACATGACAATAATTGACCATTTTCAGCAGCAATTATCAGCAAAATATGTGGGTTTCGTTCAGTTCAGTGGCATTGTTTATGTTCTATGTTCTATTCCACCAATATGGCCGATTGATGAAACAGTGAAAACACTCTATACAGCACAAGTACCTTATTGCTTTTATAAAATGGTTTTATACTACAGGGCCATTGAATGCTTGAATCTGATTGGCTGACGAACGTTCTAATGGTGTGCATTATTTTCAGGGAAATGCGCGGCAAACGTAGTTCCAAGCAGCTTTTGACCGCATTACATGTCCATATCACTTCGCCACACGATTTCAGTTATTTTAAAGGTCCTTATAGCCCAAAACACCAAAATAACCAAAACTCACAATGACACGGACCAAACTAATAAATGCAGTAAACAACAGGATAAAAACGTCAGATTATGTCCATGTTTTTTCCACAATATTACGTTTTATTATGTAAAGAAAACACAAACACTATTTTTCTCGCTCTCTCCCTCACAGACGCACACACATACAGTTAGCACTCGTGTTAGCATTCGCGCTAATGTTGTTAGCGCTGCTCTGACATTTAAAAAATGACATGACAGTTCTCACGCGAGGTAACAATGGCGTGGTCTTGAAGAAAATGAACTTAAAATTTAACTGTTAGTAGAGACGATGCTGCCAGTCACCTTTGAGAGACGCACAGACTTGAGAGAGGTCATTTATGATCTTAATCTCTCTCCCCCTCTCTCTTTCTGTCTGTCTGCTTGTCTGTCTAAACTTCATTATTAACTGCATTAGTTTGCTATCAACGGCTCAAGCGTCGTTACTTGGTCTAAAATGACGTTTTGGAACAAGCAACAAAGCTGTTGAATGAGCTGCGTAAGAAATTAATCCTACTCACAGTAGCATTTTAAGGATAAAAACAGGACAAATGTCTTGAAATATATCATCTGATCGATGTCTTGAGGTGTGGTAACTGTAGTATAAGCAGAATAATTGACTTCGGGCCGTAGAATTCTACGGAAATAATGCACACCCAAGGTGTAACGCATGTGTTTTTGTCATTAATATTAGTGTTTAGTTTTATTTTTTAGGTTTAGTTTATTTATTTTAATATTTTTGTAATATTTTAAATGGTTAATAAAAATAACCCTGATTTGTGTGTAAGTAGGTCTAAAGCGGTGAATGAGGGAAAAGCTTAATTTATTAATTCCAAATAGCCATTATTGCTAATAAGATGTGAGTCAAGTCAAGTCACCTTTATTTATTACAGTTAGAGCTTTACAGTAATAAACAGGAGAATAAGGATTCAATAAAGCAAACTGAGTTCAATTCTGCTGTGAAGCAGCTCTAAAAAGACAGTAATAAACAGTCATTATTCAGTTGAAATCCATTCATTGTTGATTCAGTTCATGCAACAATACCGCTCTCACACTATACATCATGTTCTCACGCAGTGAAAAATACATTGCGGAGCAAAGAGGAAACTGACAACACGCTGACAGACAAGACAGAGCAGGTTACTTCTGGTATAAAACAAGGTCTCAGCTTTAAAATGCTGGCATTTTTCAAGAAATTCAAACAATAAATACCGTTTTGTGGCTCTTTAATGTGTCACGACAGATCAGTGTATTGCCTTATTAGATCAATCAATATGTGAACTTAAAACACGAAATAAACATGAATGAACATCAGAACTTATTTTATTTCAACCGCAGAAAGACGTCAATACAATTTTTCAAGTTTAAGTCCACCAAAATTAATTTGCTCTCCTGTCAGATTTGTTTGTCGGACAAAATGGCAGATTCAGCGTTATGATTGGTCAGATTGCCTGTCAGTCAAGCTGTTTGTGAAGGGTCAATTATGAAATGACTTTCATTCGTCTGTAAAGCAGCTCTGGAGAAAACAGACTCTTCTTAAAGGAGAAGTCTGGTGTGATATTGACCTAAAGTGTGTTGAAGCATGATACCGAGTGTGAACTTACCCTTCATAGCTCATGTCGGCTTGTCCACTGCAGTCCGAAATCTGGCGTTAGTTAGCCGATGCTAACAACAGGTTGTCAATGAGGGTGAATAGGGCATCGGACTAGCCATGTAAATAAATCACTTTTTTTTTACGGGTTTTACACCATTTACGAGGCACAAAGTAGCGGCACACTTCATTGGTAGACTTCCAAGGGCCCTGACGTTTAAAACGAGACATTGAGAACTTTGAAAAAGCACCGGTAGTTTATTTACAAGAAGATTTATACAGACATTCCCCTTAGTAAAATTACCGTTCGCCGCCATCTTGAATTTAGTCACGATAAGTCGAGTGACGAGCAGAAAGGAACTTATCAGGTTATCAACTTATCAGGTTGTAGTTTCCTTCCTGCTCGACACTCGACTTATCTTGACTACATTCAAGATGGCGGCGAACGGTAATTTTACTAAGGGGAATGTCTGTATAAATCTTCTTGTAAATAAACTACCGGTGCTTTTTCTGAGTTCTCAATGTCTCGTTTTAAACGTCAGGGCCCTTGGAAGTCTACCAATGAAGTGTGCCGCTACTTTGTGCCTCGTAAATGGTGTAAAACAGTGATTTATTTACATGGCTAGTCCGATGCCCTATTCACCCTCATTGACAACCTGTTGTTAGCATCGGCTAACTAACGCCAGATATCGGACTGCAGTGGACAAGCCGACATGAGCTATGACGGGTAAGTTCACACTCGGTATCATGCTTCAACACACTTTAGGTCAATATCACACCAGACTTCTCCTTTAATCTGAATGGTTTTAACATTGATTTTTATGTTTTTTCCTTCTTAGTTTACGGACATAACGTGAAGAGTAGCAATGATTTTGTTGGCCGCATTGTGATTGGCCAGTTCTCCACTGGCCCGCAGGAAACCACACATTGGCGCCGGCTTCTGGGCTCCCAGCGCACCCCGGTGGAACAGTGGCACAGCCTGCGCTCCCGTGCCGAGTGTGACCGCGTCTCTCCGGCTTCACTCGAGGTCACATAATACTAATACAGGACAGTCATTGAAGGTGAGATAGAAATCTATGAAAAAGAACTTCAACTTCTAACTTAAAACACAAATATCTGGGATTGTCCCAACATTTCTGTGAGTAATTTTTAACGTTTTGAAACATAAACTAATAGATCTGTTCTCTATATAATAGTGGGCTCTGTCTTGTGATTATTTGTGTTCACTCTCCCTCACCATTATTATAATGGGGAGATGTAGACTGTAGAAAAGATCTCAGAGAGTTTTTCTGTTTCTGATGACGAGCAGAAGCCTGCTGTCCATGATTTCTTTTTATCACACTGATACTATCTTACATGGGAGCTCAATAATCTCATAATCTTCTGATCCTCGGCTGCATTCAGGCTGCTCAGGTGTCCAGAGGAAAGAGCAGCTGTGAGGCTCAGGCAGTGAAACCACACCTAACCACTGGTTTGGTCTGCAGTGTTTTAATAATCATATTGTTTCTTTTTTCAGATTTCAATATGATTGCAGTTTTTGAAGTAGTTGGAAATCTGTGGCAACACAGTCGATCGTTTTGAATGTTTAAAGTACAATTTTACACCAAAGCTTGGTTTTGTCGTGTTTTGTGACCCATTTTACTGTTCTCCATGCACATAATAATGTTTGTGAGCGTGCGTTTGGTAAATGTTTGCACTTACGGCAGCTGAGGTCTACAGAAACCCTAAGAGGCCATGCGTTATTGTATTTATATCCTACAAGTTCACTTCCAGAATAAAAATTTCTTCATAATTTACTCACCCCCATGTGATCCAAGATGTTCATGTCTTTCTTTCTTCAGATTAGAAAATTAGGGATTTTGAGGAAAACATTACAGGGATTTTTCTCCATATTCAGTGGTGGACTTCAGTGGTGACCAATGGGTTGAAAGTCCGAATTGCAGTTTCAGTGCAGCTTCAAAAGGCCCTACACAATCCTAGCTGAGGAATAAGGGTCTTACCTAACAAAACAATCGGTTATTTTCTTAATACAATTCAAATGTATATACTTTTTAACCACAAATCCCCGTCTGGCACCAGCTTAATTTGATGTGGGCAGAAATACCAACCCAGTGTTTACAAAGTGACTGTGAAAAAAAACGCCCTTTACAAAAAAAGATAAAACACTGATGTTGGACACTTTTGAAATTGGAGGTAAACATGAGATTTTTGATGCGAGTTCTTCGTCCTATCCTACCTTTTTTAATCGAAGTACACAGATCTTTCCAACATGATTACACAATGCGTAAAGACACACATGCATTTCACAGAGCTACACTCTTAAAAATAAAGAAGCTATAAAAGGTTTTTCACAGCGATGCCGTAGAAGAACCATTTTTGGTTCCACTAAGAGCCATTCAGTCAAAGGATATTTAAAGAACCATCTCTTTCTTACCTTTTTATAATCTGAAGAACCTTCTTTCGCCATAAAGAACCTTTTGTGAAACAAAGTTTCTTCAGATGTTAAATGTTCTTTATGGAACCATTTAGACAAAAAGGGTTATTCTATGGCATTGTGAAGCACCTTTATTTTAAAGAGTCTAGTGCAAGATGAGCATTTGTGGTTAAAAAGTATATAAATTTAAAAAAAAATTAAATGGCAGATTGTTTCACTAGATAAGACCCTTATTCCTTGGCTGGGATCTTGTAGAGCCCTTTGAACCTGCAATGAAACTGGAATTTGGACCTTCAACCTGTTAATCCTCATTGAAGTCCACTATATGGAGAAAAATCCTGGAATGTTTTCCTCAAAAACCTTCATTTCTTTGTGACTGAAGACATGATCAGGACATGATTATCAGGATTTTTTTATTCTGGAAGTGAACTTCCCCTTTAAAGCTTCTGTAGAGGTCTGTATCACCTTGTAAATGCATTAGTGTTAGTGTCTACACAACAGTGAACATGTTTTCACAGCTTGGACAATGTAATGCTGTTGCAAGAAAGTGCAGATAAATGAATTTCTCTTTGCTGTGTTACCTTCACTCCACGCTTTTGCCAAGTTCAGTTAATGTACTGTATTATCGTCTTGGAGCTGTGTTTTGTCTCGACTCTTTCTCAGTCAATCTATGAAGTATGTATAAATAGGATACGTTTGGGGGGGGGGGGGGTATACTTGGCATATAAATCGAAGTGCAATCAGAAACATTACTGTATGTCTTCTAAATCTTTCTTCTGTGTGACCTTTGCGAGATAAGTGTTTGTTTCAGGTCAGCTGTATGTTTCCACCAATGTCAATGTTAATGTAGATGATAACAAATGATTAGAGTCGTAATACTAACACATAATAATAATAATGACACTGTGCCAATGAAGATATGTATCTATCTATTTATTTATTTAGATAAAAAATGCATATAATAATAGCTATACAATAATCTCTAAAACATATCTGTACATATATATAACTTAAATTGTGTACAGAGAATTGAACAAAGCATGTTGCAATATAGATTAAAAAAAAAGAAATATAGATAAATCATGATTTTAGTTTCAAAGGTGACTGTTTTTAACGGTCTTCATTATATTCTAAACAAAAATGTTCCGTCCACTGTCTCCCTGTCTGCTCTGAGAGTTTGTTCCGCTGATACTGTCCATGTAATGGTTTATTAAGTGTGAGTAGAAATGAAGCAGACCTCTGATTAGCAGAATCCCTTTAAAGGTCTCCTCCACAGAGATTGTTATGTGTGATCAATCAGAGAGATGTAAGTGAGGAAAGTGTATTTTGGATGTAATGCATTAAAGTGATGTTTATTAATGCTGCTCCCTTTGTTTTACCATGCTATTTCATTTCTATATTTTTATAGAATCTTATATCTGTCATATTTCATATACCTTGGTTGGACATCCAATAATCCAATAATCCAACATCATTAGATTATTTTAAAAAAACTGAGTAATCTATATGTTATTCATTTTCCAATTGCAATGATGACCTTGGCAATACACTAATTAAATCACAGCAAAATGATTCAGGCTTGTTTGTGTAAAAAATGTTCTCTCTGCAGGATTTATGGGGGAGATAATTACTCTGAGGTTTACAAGAGGGTCAGTTAATTACTCTCTTCAGCAACAGGGGAACAGCTTAACCCCACTGTCCACATGAGTCCTGGGTCGGGCACATAATCATCAAAACAACTCTACGAACTGGAATATTCCTCTTGACATAATTCAAAACTCCCATCTAGAAAGGCAATTTAAGTTGAGGTTTTGAAATGAAAACTTTAAAATCTTATAACAAAAACGAACTTTTAATTTTATGGTTCCCACTTTGCTGATCTAATCATTTCATCGCCACATTTTTAAAGCAGTGTGCCGTGTGAGACAATGTAAAAAAGACAAAGTGCAATGGTCATCCATCTATCAAGTTTGCATAGAAAAACAATTGGAAAAGTACAGTGGAATACAAAAATGTGTTCTGTATGAACAGCCCCTAATATAAAATGTTTTCAAAATATCAACGTATATTCTAAATAAAAAAGCATAATTGTTATTAAGCTAATCTATTGCGTGACAGTGTTGAATTTCTTTAAAGTGATTTAAAGAGCTTTCTGACTCATAGACAGCAACACAACTGACATGTTCAAGGACCAGAAAGGTAGTAAGGACATCATTAAAATAATCCATGTGACATTAGTGGTTCAACCATAATTTTATGAAGCTACAAGAAAACTTTTTTGCGTGCAGAGGGGAAAAAAACACTTTATTCAACAGTTTATTTTCTTTCATGTCAGTCTTCGACGTGCGTTCATGAGAGTACCATGAAATTATAAAATTATGGTTAAACCACTGATGTCGCATAGACTATTTTAAAATGCACTGTAAAAAATAAATATTTGAGAAAACTATAAAAAAGGAAACCTGATGCAGTAAGATTTTTGAGTTCTCTCAACAATAGTTTTTATACTTGTTCTTTTCAGTAAAGATACTTTGTTTAGCCAACGTAAATTTGTTTGTTCATGCAATGCTGATTGTCTTATTTTGATAATAGAAAAATTCTTTTCACGGCTACTGAAACAAAAATTACTGTTGTTGAGTTAATTTTTTCTGTTTCTTGAATAAAAAAAGATGTGTAAAAAGTCACATTATTAATTTTTATTAATGGATAAGTTAGTCTAATATGTAGACAACATTGTCTGTGTTTGTAAAATATCTTACAAGACTAAGATAACCAAGAAACAGATGTAAGTGGCTGAACATACTCTAGGTGACTAGACTAAACACACTACCTCAAGAACGGTGGCAAACAACAAATGTTAAAAAGATGAGCTCTTCGCATCACAGTACAACAAATAACTAACAATAATGACAAAACAACAACAAAAAGTTTATATGAAGTCAGCAAACAGCAAAAAAATAATCCTATAACAGTACCTGCATAATTTATTAATGCTGGGAACTCACAAAGCCTTAACATTTTAACAATATTAAATTCTTTGTTCAGACAACTGTATTTGACAAGTTGGGACAACATTTGGTGCAATTTTGTGGGACTGACAAGGGTTTTATGCAGTTTCAAGAAAATAGCATTTTTTTAGTATTTGAGACTCAAAAGGTTTAGGAAATTGGAAAATATGCAGTTGCATTTTTTACAGTGTGTCCTTATTACCATTCTGGGTCTTGAACGTGGTTGCTTTGCTGTCTATACAGCGTCCAAAAACTCTTAGATTAGATCAAAATTATCTTAATTTGTGTTCCGAAGATGAACAAAGGTTTAATGGATTTGGAATGACGTGAGGGTGAGTAATTAATGACAGAATTTTAATTTTGGGGTAAACTAAGTGTAATGTAGTAAATTTCTCTTCCTGTCATCCGAGTTCAGATTGCAATTTAACAGCCTTGAAAATCCAGATCAGCTAATGAAATAAAAAGAAGCCATTTTTCAACATTTTGAATTTTGGTGAAATTTTAGGTGCATTACCAGCAGTTGTGTGAAAAAGAACAGAGTCACTAATTGGTCCAGCACATAAACTAAAGAGAAAAAAGGTCATCTCCTCTGGTTGAGGTTAAGCTCTTTCTGCCTTTTGAAGCTCTGCAGTCAACAGAGGCTTAAATGCCTTCTCTTTTAGAATCTCACCTTCTAGGTCAAGGACAGATAAATGTGCACAGACGGACACTGACAGTGTTTGGAATTCTAGACCGAAACTCAGGAGTCATTTTATGGACACACACATCTGCAAGAAATTAAAAAATATCCTTTCTTTCAAAACTGAGACATATTTTCTGACTTGATTTGACTGATAAAATCCTGGGGTCTCCAGCAAAAGTACCCTATTTGAAAAGAAGGATCCAGTGTCTCAGATCATTAATGCCTAGATATGGGGACCTCAGTTTTCTTTTAAAAAAACATCCATGAACTCGGTTCAGTCCAGTTCAGTTCAAAATACACTAAAAATAAAAGTTTTTTATTGGCTTCTATGGTTCCATGAAGAACATTCCACATTCATGGAAGCTTACCATTGCACAAAATGTTCTTCATTGACCTTGTTCTTCAGAGAAACAAGCCTGTCACCATCTTTATTCATCTTGATAGAATATTGTCTTTGAACTTCCATTTGTGCGATAGCTCTGTATATTTATATGGCATCGCTAATTTAGCTGGTTAAGTGAATTTATGTATTGTAGAGTTAACGAAAGTTATTGTGAGCATTGTAGTGTTTAAAGCATATGTCTTAACAAATTTCAGTAGACCAGGAAGATTTTAAAACAAGCGGTTAATTCATAAATCCGTCAGATCACTGTGTAAATACAACCGGAAGAAAGAACACAGTATGCAGTGCTAAAAGGGGATGGGGCTAAATAAGGTCAATAGTGGAAAAAAAGGCTCTTAAGATTAATAAAATGTTTGCCACAGAAACAAATATTCACTTAAAGGTTCTTTGGGAATCCAAAAATGGTTCTTCCATGGTATCGATTTCAAAATATAAGTGATGGGAGGACAATAGGGGCAGGGAATTGAAGTAAAGGGGAGTGAAATGCAAATAAAGTGCCTATAGCAGGTTGGAAAGAGCCCTTCATCACTGCAGGGATGGAGATGAGCGGATATCTTGTTGCTACTCTGTGATGGAGTGATGTTGGGGTGTCAGTGTTGACGATAAAGAACTGGATAAACAATCTTATATCTGAGGTTAGGTTTCCAGTGTAGGAATCTTACAGACGAATGGAAAAGCCTTATCACAGCTGTTGTCATTCCAAGACCTCAGTGCTGCAAAAGATGAAAAGATGGAAATTTTGTAATGTCCTGTCTCAGTAATGTTACATAATTAATGGGGCTGCACTTTTAATACTGGTTGCACAAAAAGTATTTAGCAGCAGGACTGTTTTTAACATTGCTAAAAATAAGAAATGTCATTCAAGCGTCAAAATCAGCATATTAGAATGTTTTCTGAAAGATCATGTGACACTGAAGACTGTAATAATGATGTTGAAAATACAGCTTTGACATCAGGATTAAATGACATTAAATAATATACTTAAATAGATCTTAAAGTTATTTGCAATAATATTTAGCAATATTTCTGTTTTTACTCATTACAAATCAGATACAAATTGCAGCTTTTGTGGGCATAAAAGATTTCTTTCAAAGACACTTGTTACCTTAATTAACTAAATTAATTAATGTTATATGATTCAAAAAAGTGTCAACTCACCACTGTTTTGTCTGTACCAGATCTCCACACAGTCCTCCTCCACAGGAATGCGATGGATGCCGTCATCTGGTTGATTTCCATCCCAGTAATTGTATTCATAGGGTGACCCGTCTGTCCACTCCATAGTGCCCTCCTACCGACAAACTATGATTAACAACTCTATCACACTTGCTTGTTCCTTGCCCTTAGACCCTGAAGTGATAACTAAAATCTTTCTGCCAGACATGAGTTCACGGCTTTGGAGCTTTTTGGATCATTTGATCCAGAATCTCCAAGAAACTTTCAATTTACAGATCTGGGGGGTTTGTTACAACATCATCTATAAACTATCTACCTCAGCTTGGTGCTAGACCAAAGTGTTGGTCTGGAAATGATTAAACGTCACTCGGAGAAACTATATTTTCCATTCACGGGATTATTAGTGGGAGGTTTGACATACTGGGCTTGGCCTTTTACAGCAGACACAAGCTATGTCCGTCATGTAGCTGTTTATGTTTTTCATAGGTAACTAGGAATCACAAATGCTTCACATTGCATCTCAGTAAATAAAATATTAGTGAATCAGTCACACACTACATACAGCTGAGGTCAAAAGTTTACATCCCCCTTTCAGAATCTGCAAAATGTTATTTTACCAAAATAAGAGAGATCATACAAAATGCATTTTATGTTTAAAGGTTGTATCAGCGATTTCTAGCCTGAAACATAAAGTGTCAAATTCAGCTGACCTTTCATCACGATCCGCTCGCTGCCTGCCCCATAAATTGTCTGTGAAAAAACCGCGTCTCTCTGGTCAGCCTAGGGTCCGAGATATGCCAAAAAAACAATCAGCACTACCAACCTTTCCACAGATAAACAAACAGTGTTCCAACCAATCAGCGTCAGGGGTTTGGTGTTGTGGACTTTCGCTCTGCCTCCCTCACATCCCTGCACCAGTAGGAAAGTCCACAACACCAAACCCCTGACGCTGATTGGTTGGAACACTGTTTGTTTATCTGTGGAAGGGTTGGTAGTGCCGATTGTTTTTTTGGCATATCTCGGACCCTAGGCTGACCAGAGAGACGCGTTTTTTTCACAGACAATTTATGGGGCAAGCAGCGAGCGGATCTTGAAGAAAGGTCAGCTGAAATTGACACTTTATGTTTCAGGCTAGAAATCGCTGATACAACCTTTAAAAGTTTACATTCCCTTGATGCTTAATACTGTGTTGTTACCTGAATGATCCACAGCTGTGTTTTTTGCTTAGTGATAGTTATTCTTGAGTCCTTTTGTTTGTCCTGAACAGTTAAACTGCTTGCTGTTCTTCAGAAAAATCCTTCAGGTCCCACAAATTCTTCGGTTTTCCAGTATTTTTTTGTATTTGAACCCTTTCCAACAATGACTGTATGATTTTGAGATCCATCTTTTCACACTGAGGACAACTGAGGCACTCATACGCAACTATTACAGAAGATTCAAATGCTCACTGATGCTTCAGAAGAAAACACCATGCATTAAGAGTCGGGGGTGAAAACTTTTGAACAGAATGGAGATGTGTTCATTTTTCTCATTTTGTCTAAGTATCATATTTTCTCATTTAGTACTGCCATTCAGAGGCTACAGAAGATACTTACATGTTTCCCAGAAGACAAAATAAGTTAAATTTACCCTCATCTTCAAATTCAAAAAGTTTTCACCCCCGGCTCTTAACACATGGTTTTTCCTTCTGGAGCATCAGTTCAAGCGCTTGAATCTTCTGTAATAGTTGCATATCAGCATATCAGTGCCTCAGTTGTCCTCAGTGTGAAAAGATGAATCTCAAAATCATACAGTCATTATTGGAAATGGTTCAAATACACAAAATGCTGGAAAACCAAAGAATTTGCAGGACCTAGGGATGTTAACCGATGACCGTTTGACCGGTGGTTGACCGTATCAACGTTAACCGGTCAAAGTTGTCGGTAGTCGGTTAAAAAAAAAAGTGCCTGTGCGTCTTTTACGCATTCTGAAGGTGCCTGTTTTATCCATTGGTTTTATCATGTTGCAGTCTATTAGGCAACATTCCGCATAAGATGGGCTTAGATTTGGAAATACATTACATCTACATTTCAGTGGTAACCGATAAGGTGATGATGATCATCATCTTTCTTTAATATGGTTAGCACTACCTCAACTAAAGCGGCGTCTCTTCGGAGCTGTCATTTTCTTAAATGAGCCGTGGCAATGTTTCAAATGAGCTTCTAACCTAGACAAACGCCTTTATTTTCAAAGCGATCACCTTGTACCCAAACCATTTGAAACTAAGGAGCCATTTGTCCTACGATTACATACAACAAGCTCTTCGGCGCCGCGTTTGCGGGACTCATGTTTCGCGCTGTAGGGGATTTTAAAAAAGTGACGTGAGTGGCAGTGTGTGTGTGTGTGCGGGAGGCAGAGCGGCAGAGAGAGGCCGCGATCACACCGAACGCGTTTTTGCAGATGGAGGCGCCTCTTTTGAATGGTTTTCTGTTGGCAGTGAGCGTTCTACGCGCTGCTTATGCGTCCCAGGCGCCTCGCGTTTTCACCGCCTGCTGCGCCTCGCGTTTTTGCAGGAGCGCTCTGAGCGCGTGAAGTTGAAAAAAAAATCAACTCTGAGCGGAAAAACGCCCAACCGCCCCAACGTCATTCGCATTCTTTTCCAATCGAATGAATGGAGAGGCGGGCCTTCTGTTGTGGTGACGGAATTTTACGGTTGCTTAAAAAGTCCGGAGACTGCAAGAAATAGAGGAGAAACCTTTTGTGTCTATCGTGGGTAACCCGGAGCTGTATTATTTAGGGTTTCTGCTAATATGACAGTTTACTTAACAGCATAAAACTAAGATTTTAGAGCGCTCGCGCTATAATCCTTTGATTTGACTGACAGGACAGCTGTTTTGGTCGTTGCTTAGCAACATAAAAAAAACGCAGCACGCTCTTTTATTAAAAGTCACCAAAAAAAGGCAGTGCTGTGCGCCTCGCGTTTTTAGAACTAAAAGACGCGTTCGGTGTGATCGCGGCCAGATGCGACAGAGTTGCGAAATTGCAGGCGCGGCTGGAAATGGCTGTTATTTCAAATAGCGTACCATATTTTAAACTAATCGGTTAACCGGTTTCAACCGGCTAATGAGGCTCGGTGGTCGGTCAAGAAATTTTTTAGTTTTCGCCATCCCTAGCAGGACCTAAAGGATTTTTCTGAAGATTAACAGGCAGTTTAACTGTTCAGGACAAACAAGGGACTCATGAACAACTATCACTAAACAAACAACATAGCTGCTGATCATTCAGGTTACAGCACAGTATTAAGAATCGAGAGGATGTAAACTTTTGAACGGAGTCATTTTTATATATTCAGCTATTATTTTCTCTTGTGGACTATATGTAAACATCTATTTGAAATATTTTATTCAGGTCAGTACTAAATAAACAATAGCATGCATTTTGTATGATCCCTCTTATTTTGGTAAAGATTCTAAAAGGGGGTGTAAACTTTTGACCTCAACTGTAACTTCTGTTGTTCTAAATGTTATCATATTTACCTGTCTTCTATCATGAAGGCCAATCCAAATATCTGTTGGAATTCCTGGTACACGGCTGTTCACAAGATCATAGACGAACACATTTTCTTCCCAGCTATGAGAGTTATGAGAAAGTGTGTATTTTAATAGAAGATCCAACCAAATCATGTACCGAAAGACAAATTGTGGCATTTTTGCACTATCATTGCAGAGTCATACCTGTGAATGGAGGTGAGTTTGGCAGATTTGTGTCCGTTTGAGAACTCAGCGCAGTACAGATCTGCCTCAGCCCACGTGCGGTTCAAGGGGAAGAAGCGGTAACAGTAACCCACAAATTCAGTCCAGAAAAGCGGACATGTCACAGGCTGGTTTGAGTCTGACAGTTGCATGGGCAGTGCTAGAGAAAGTGACAAATCTGTTTTAATTTAGCAGTTCTGTACAGTATGAGTGTATAATTGGTCAAACACTGACAAACAAATTATTATGTTATTTGAAAAATCATCTGGAAAGTATCTAGCTGATTTCAAAATATATTGTCAAAGTTTCCTTTTCACTACACTAGCCTGCTTTTAATTTAATTAGAGCTGTGCAAGAGCTAAATAAATTGTGATATGCAACAAAAACCATTATAAGGTGCACTTTCCACCAAAAATTATGAACATTACAGTATTTAAATATTACATTACAATCATACAAGTCAGCTAAACGTAAGACAAAATGCTTCCTAATTTAAATAATAAATGATTTGCAGTGTAAGGCATTTGCAAGTGGGAAAACAATTGTATTATTTAGTGCTATGGCTTTTTTTCTAACTTTTTTCAAATCAGATGGTTTCACTGCCAGTTTGAGCTCTTGTAAATCAATAAAACATTTCAAGCATTGCATTTATGTCACACCCTCTTTCACTGGGAAAACTGTCTGCGAAATACAGGTTAAAACTATACTTTCGAAACGGAAGCATCTATAACTTGGCAAAGCATCTTTGGTTTAGCTTCACACTGTCTATTCACCATGTAAAGAAGCAAATTAAAGCATATTAACTGTGTCTGCGTTGTATCCTTGTCTTTGGTTCTGGTGGCACTCACCTTGTGTGATCTTGATGTTTGTTGAAGGCAGAGCCCACACTGGGAAGCCGGTGATCAGCAGGGCTAAACACAATTCCCAAAAGAGCATGTTTAGTGCAAGAGAGAGGAGCTTGAGATCTGGAGTGTGTGTATGTGTGTGTTTGTGAGCATGTGTGCTGCAGTACAGTGTGGAGTGTTGGAGAGATTAGAGGGTGTGTGAGCTTCTCTCAGCCCCTGCCTTTTTCTTGGACTCTTCCTACTTGGTCAAGTCCAAAACACTGACATCAGACTGTGAAAGAGAGAACCCAAGGGCCTAATATTGATATTTTGTATCATTAACCTAATGTATAACCTAATGTAATACTCTCTGGATGGACAATTTACTACACACACTATCCTTCAAAAGTTTTTTTAAAATAAATTAATACTCTTATTCAGCAAGGGTGCATTAAATTAATCAAAAGTGACAGTAGAGACATTTATAATGTTATAAAAATGTCTGTTTCAAATATAAACAGTTTTTTGGAACCTATAGCACCAAATCAGTATGAAAGATTTCTAAAGAATCATGTGATACTGAAGATTGGAGGAAATGCTGCTGAAAATTCCGTTTTGCTATCACAGGAATAAATTACATTTGAAAATATATTAAAATAGAATTTACATGTACTGTTTTTACAAATAAATGCAGTCTTAGGCATCATAAAAGTCTTAATTTGAAAACATAAGATCTAAACCAGCCCTATTTATTTATTTAAGTAAATATCACATATTCATATCACAAATGGCAAAAAGGTATGTTCAAATTGAATTTAATAGTTTATTTTTTTTATGTAACTTTTATGTAATGTATTAATTAAAATCAATAATATTTCTATTAGTGATCCAAGTCAGTATTACATTTGTTAAAGGATAATAACCTTTTGCAATTTTAACTTTTCCATACACTACCAGTCAAAAGTTTTTGAACAGTAAGACTTTTAATGTTTTTTGATTAAAATACAGCAAAATCAATAAAATTGTAAAATATTTTGTACTATTTAAAACAACTGTTTTCTATTTGAATATATTTTAAAATGTATTTTTTTCCTGTGATCATTAATTTTAGCATCATTACTCCAGTCTTTAATGTCACATGATCCTTCAGAAATCATTGTAATATGCTGATTTACTGTTCAAGAAAAATTGTATTATTATTATAAATATTTAAAACAGTTGAGTTCAGTTTTTTCTCAGGATTCTTTGATGAATAGAAAGATCCAAATATCAGCATTTATCGGAAATAAAAAGCTTTAGTAAGATTATTTGGGGAAAAGAAATTATAGAAATGAATACTTTTATTTAGCAAGGATGCTTTCAATTGATCAAAAGTTATGATAAAGACATTTATAATGTTACAAAAGATTTCTATTACAAATATATGCTGTTCTTCTGAACTTTCTATTCATCAAAGAAACCTGAAAAAAATATACTCAGCTATTTTCAACATAATAATAATAAATGTTTTTTGAACAGCAAATCACAGTATTAGAATGATTTCTGTAGGATCATGTGACTGGAGTAATGCTGCTAAAACTTTAGCTTTGAAATCACAGGTATAAATTACATTTTAAAATATATTCAAATAGAAAAGATTTTTTTAAGTAGTACAAATATTTCAGAATTGTACTGTTTTTTCTGTACTTTGGATCCAATAAATGCAACACAACTGACACGTGTTTCTTCATCAACCTTTATTAAACTTGTGAAATTCAATCTCCAGACACCACAGTATGGCCACAACCTGGAGTGAGTAAGATAAATGCTTCAGAAGTACCAACAACTAGAATAAAGCAAGAAAACAACAAACCATTAAATGGTTTACCTTCAAATCTATGGAAACATTTCATCTTGTAATAATTTGCTGAAAATATCACAACGTCCAGCTTGTCTGTAGAGTTATTGAACACCCACTTCACACTACTTGCTTAGTTCCATTAGTCTCCCCTGACACCGTCTTGCATTTGATAGTGTGTCTGCTTTATCTCAGGGCCTACAGAGCCCATGCTATTAAAGGCCCAGAATTCCTCTTATCTTTGTGAGGGCTGCCACCTATAAGAGCTAAGGGCAGGAGCATGATGATATGACTCGTTCTTATACTGAAGAAGGCCTCCAATTAAGATTTTCAAATGGGATTGCTGCTAAATATGGCCTCTAAGTTTGTATGCCCTGTTGCTGCATCCTGTGCAGCACAAATAATATCTAACATGCAATACAGACAGGAGGGTCTTTTAAAGCTTTAATCATCATATAGGACAATTTCACTGTATAACAGCCATGTGCACACTGCACCAAAATGCGGTTGTCAATTCACATTTTACTCCAGTTCTGTACACACCCAGTTCAAATGACAACTGCATTCTACAAACAAACTGAATTCAACAAACCCAAACCGTAAGCCCAAAAACAATTCGAACAGCAAATAAATTCTATACAGAAAGTGAGCTAAGAACATTATCACTAACTTCGACCTATTGCGAGTTTAAGCCATTTTTTAACAAAAAATAAATTTAAAAAAAGTGATTTTTTTTATCTCAAAATTCTGACTTTTTTTCTCAGAATTGTGAGGTATAAAATCGCATTTGCAAATTATTAATTCAGAGCTGTACAATATAAACTTGCAATTCTGACTTTTATTCTCTGAATTGTAAGATATAAACTCACAATTGTGAGTTATAAATTCAGAGTTGTACAATATAAACTTGCCGTTCTCACTTTTTTCTCGCATTTGTAGGTTCACATTTTACAATTTTGACTTTCTTTCTCAGAAATGTGTGATACAAACTTGTTCTTTTTGTAAAAAAAAGAACTGCCTTTTTTCAGAACTGTGAGATATAAACTCGCCATTGCAAGTTATAAATTCAGAATTGTAGAATATAAACTCACAATTCTGACTTTCTTCTCAGAATTGTGAGATATAAATCTCAGTTACGAGTTATAAATTCAGAGCTTTACAAAATAAACTCACAATTCTGACATTTTTCTCACAATTTCAAGTTTATATCTTACAATTCTGACTTTTTTTCTCAGAAATGCATGATACAAACTCATAATTCGGACTTTTTTCTCAGAAATGCGTGATAAAAACTCGTAATTTTGCCTTTTTTCAGAATAGTGACTGCAATTGCGAGTTATAAATTCAGAATTGTACAATATAAACTAGCAATTCTGACTTTTGTCTTGAAATTTCAAGTTTACATCACAATTATGACTTTTTTCTCAGAATTGTGAGATATAAACTTACAATTGTGAGAAAAAAGTCTGAATCGCAAGTTTTCATCTTTATAATTATATTTTTTCATCTTTATAACTCGCAATTGTGAGTTTATATTATGCAATTATGAGAAAAAAGTCAGAATTGTGTTTTTTTTTTCTCTTATAATTGTGTGATATAAACTATAAATTATAAAATGGAATTGCAAGTTTATATCTCACAATTCTGACTTTATAACATGGAATCTATATTCCACAATTCTGATAAAAAAAAAAATCGAAATTGCGCGTTGGTATCATGCAATTCTGAGATAAAAAGTCAGAATTGCGAGATAAAAAGTCACAATTACCTTTTTTATGTCTTATTCAGTGGCAGAAAAGGGCTTCCAAAGTCTACACTGTGAAATTAATCTTTTACTTACATTGTATGTACATCTGCGCTTTGTTGCTTGTGATGAGAGAATTTACAAGAGTGCAGAATTCAGTCAGCGAGCGAGTGCACTGAACAAAACTATTGAGTTTTAGGGATGACTCATCTGAATGCCTCTGATTGGCCAGTGCGTTCCTAAACTCAACAGAATCATGTGTGATTAGTTATAATGCGCAATGCTGTAAAAATGCGTAAAAAGAAATATGGTGCAACATGAGCAGATCTTAATTTAATGCCACATTCGAGACTTTTTATTAATTTTTTACTTACAACAGATGTAATAGACACACTCCGCCTATGGTGGCTTATTTTAACATAAGTCTTTGGCTGCAAAAAAGTCAAAAATAGTGGATACCAAAAATAGCGCTCTTCCATACTCACATGAAGCGATCATTTTGGGGGTTCACTCTTGTATATAACATTAAATGCAATTGTTACTCTTCAAACTTTACAGTGTATACGTGGGCATCTTTATAGAGCGACATTCCTAATTCATTCCCTGAATCACTGCACTTTCAATCAAGCCAAAAATGAGAACGTAGTTCAGACATTTCCCGTGCATCATTGGGTGTAGCCACGACCTGTTTGAGGAAGATGAACTGAGACGTGTGAGCTATCTAAAAATACCCTTTTTGAGTCTGGTATTGATTTTGAGTCAGTTCAAAGCCAGCTGATGTGCAGACATGAGATGAAACATAGCACCCCCTGTTTTACTGGTAGAATTCACAGAAGTATGTTCTTGTACGTTGTACAATTTACATTGAAAGGGATGATTCATTCTAGAAAAATGTCTCTGGTTACCTTTTCTTACATTTTCCTACATTGCTTGTAATCCCTCAGGTGTAGTGCAGATGGCGGTGCACATTTAGATAAGCAACAGCTGTGACATTCAGCACTTCCTGTTGCAAGACAAACGAACAGCTGCACATATCGTTAATTATGAGAGCTTTCTGCTGATCTCCAATGAGCATTTCCATGAAATTATGCTTTCTGCAGTGCTTAGGGTTTTTTTTCCTCCACAAAACACAAAAAATGTGGCCAATAATAGTTTGCAGTATAGTCATATAGTCTTAATTAACAGTCATAGTTAACTCAAAGGGTGCAATAACAAACTGTGAGGCAGATAATCTCCTTAAGTTACCAGCTGTCATCTCTGTTTACTGTGACAGTGTTTATTGTGCACATTGTTGCTTAGCAACTTCAAATCCATGCATTGAGGTGGGCAAGGGTGCCACAAAAACATGATATCACAGCAAGGCTCTGTGAAAGAGAATGGGACGTTTTAAGTGGACCATCTCTTTCCAATTGCTTGAGAGAACAAGTGCAATGGCTTGAGTGTTACTGGACATTACTGCAAGACACGACTGAAAAGTAGGGGGAAAACAGTATTGAGCTGATGAATTCTGCTTTAGCTCCTTGCTACCATCTTGTGGTGTAATTATGCAACGTGGGTGTGGTGAACGGATATGCAAACAACACTGTTTGTCCTCAAATAATAGCTTTAAACGCAAATACATTTGCTACTTATTAACATGCTAATATTGTGTATTAAGTATTGCAAGACAAACTTTGATGCTGGCTTGAGAACTAAAATTAAATGCTTTTGTATAAGTCAGGTAATGTTAACAAGATCACACCAACTGTAAACAATAAAAGTTCACAAAATCTACAGAATATTTAGACACCAGGCATTTATGCTGCACCCGGTGTTTTTGTCTTTTTCAGTTAATAAATAGCTAGACATTTTTAAACCAAAATGCAGTGACATGAGAAACAAATGATTTGATTCATGTATAAATGAATGAATGAACAATAAATAAATAAATGTGACCCTGGACCACAAAATCAGTTATAAGTAGCACAGGTATATTTGTAGCAATAGCCAACAATACAACAATATTCTTTGATGCCAAAAATCATTAATATATTAAATAAAGATCATGTTCCATGAAGATGTTTTGTAAATTTCCTACCGTAAATATATTAAAACTTAATTTTTGATTAGTAATATGCATTGCTAAAAACTTCATTTGGACAACTTTAAAGGTGATTTTCTCAATATTTAGATGTTTTGCTCCTTAAGATTTTTAAATAGCCTGTCAAATATTATCCTCTTTTGTAACTCGCTTTGGATAAAAGAGTCTGCTGAATGTTTAAATGTAAATGTAAATTTTGATTTTTTTTCTTTTTTTTTTGCACCCTTAGATTACAGATTTTAACAAACAGTTGTATCTAGGCCAAATATTGTCCATCCTAACAATCCATACATCAATAGAAACTTATTTATTCAGCTTTCAGTGGCTGTATAAATCTCAGTTTTAAAAGAAATTACCCTTATGACTGGGTTTATGGTCCAGGGTCACAAATGAATGAATGAATGAATGAATGAATGAATGAATGAATGAATGAATGAATGAATGGGCAAGCAAGTTTAAGCAAAACTAGGACAAAAAGTAAACTTAATTCAAAGGTGGAACATGTTTATTTTGCTTACCCCAAATATTGTTTTAAGCCCACTTGATTTTTTTTTTATTGAAAAGGGGTTTCGAGTAGATATAAACACAATAAAAGTTTAACACAGATTTTTTATGTGTGTGTGTGTGTGTGTGTGTGTGTGTGTACCTGGTATTCATCACGTTGTGGGGACCAAATGTCCCCACAAGGATAGAAATACCAGTAGATTTTGACCTTGTGGGGACATTTCTCAGGTCCCCATGAGGAAACAGGCTTATAAATCATGCTCATCAGTTTTTTTGAGGAAGTAAAGGTATGCACAATCTCCTGTGAGGGCTAGGTTTAGGTGTAGATTAGGTGTAGGGCCATAGAAAATACGGTTTGTACAGTATGAAAACCATTACGCCTATGGAATGTCCCCATAAAACATGTAAACCCAACGTATGTGTGTGTGTGTGTGTGTGTGTGTGTGTGTGTGTGTGTGTGTGTGTGTGTGTGTGTGTGTGTGTGTGTGTTGTGAGCATACCTACCAATAACATTGTACCACATATAAAACCAAACATAACGTGCCTCTCTGAATCTAATGGTGAATGGGAAACTTGAGACGTGTTTAATTAAACAGCGCTGAAATGCTGGTTTACATCGTTTTCTTTTCTGTTGAAGCTCTTCTCCATTTCATACACATCCAGTTGTCACTAGGCAACCACGCGGTGAATCGAGCTACCTCAACAGATGTTTCTATTTTCTGCTCAGGTGAAGTTTACGTGAAATCACACATTCAAATAATTACTTTTTCCTGCTTAACCTTCACCTGCCACTTCACTCGCTAAGCTTCAAGTGAACGAACAACCTTGGAGTTATTTTAAGTAAGTCCATGTTTCTGCCATTGTGCGTGTAGGCACCATGGGAAATGTATTTGCCTCGGCATTTGCACTAATAACAATAGAGCTGCAGTTATTTCTATCCACCGACAGATGGAGAAGCCGCCGTGTGAACCGCGGTGAAGGAAAGAGTAGAGAAATAGATGGGAGGGTCAGGCCGCTGCCTCTCAGTTTCAAACACACTCAGTGCATTTCAAACCTGTGCATGGACATAAACTGAACGCTGAAATTAGGGTTTGTTTGCGGATTCTTCCCGTGTTAGACGGGTCATGCTGTCTTCGCGAAGGTAATGAGCCGCAAAGCCCTCGGGTCTCGGCTGAGCAGCGCCCACAAACTGCAGCGAAACTGGAATGACTGGCAGCCCAGGTCAGTAGCGCACCACACGGCCGAGCGCTCGCACTATAGACCGAGGCTTCGGCGAGGCCTTGCTCTCATGCGCCTCTGTATGAAACACAGCAGCGGTCTGTTTCCACGTGAGGAGACTTTTCTGAGCGTTCGTCTCGTATCAAATCGCATGATAATGTCCCTGAGCTCTGGTTTGTAGGAATAACAACGCCGCACAGTTAAAACGATAAATGTCATACGCTCATGTTCATTTTTTCAGGTTGGTAAGCAGATGTTAGCATCAGCTAACTCACAAACAATCGGCGCACACTGGTGATTTTTAACACGTTTGTGTTTATTCGCTAGGTTTGGTTTGTAGACCAAGGAAACATGTGAGTGTAACAGTGTTGAAATCACTAATTTGTGTCTTTTGACGGACACGCGGATGCGACCAGAGTGTCGTGGCGTTCATTTGTGGTTTGTGTGGAGAAACGCGTGTGGTCTGACACGTTTAGCCACAAACTACGAAAGGTTAGTATTTCAACATTTGCGATAAAGTTAGTGAGTCGATTCATGTTGTAATATGTGCGTTATACTGCAGACATGTGGGATAATAGTCGTCTCGTACTGATTTAATGCTTTTGAACTCTCATAAATCGCGACGCTCATGTCAGTTTGCTAACCAGCTCCATTATTTTCGTTGTGCCCCTGACTGTGAAGCGGATTCCTAATTTCCAACCTCACAAGTTCATTTGTAATTTTAAACCGCCTAATTTGGACGTTTTTATTTTCAAGCCAGTTGAAGCATGGACTGAATGTCAAAGTCAGCTGAGTGTGCCTGTGTTTGTCTAGAAAGCTTAGAAATTGGCAGCGAGTACATTGAACTTCAGGTTTCAGTGTTTGAATTCAATTTTCAGCTTGTCTGCTAACCAAATAGTCAATGTCCAGCCAGTAACTTTGAAACAACTATTTGTTGTTTATTTAGGATGACCATTCATAGTTTTCATATGAGTTGCATTATTTGAAACCATGTGGAAAATCGAAATCTCAGCTGGACTGTCAAATGACGTCTTGTCCATAACTCCCGGATGCACATGCAATTTTATGAATAGCCAGGGAAGATTTATGAATTGTTTATATTGTATTTAACAATTTAATAGTTCAGATTGTGAGTACTAATACTTTCTGCCATGTTTGGGAAGTTTGCAATTAAATGTTTGGCAGGTGTTGAAATTATCAACTTTATACTTGTATGAAGTGTTAGATTTCAAAATGTTATTCAATTAGAGATTTTTATATTTATATTTTATATTTCACTCAGAAAAGGAAGTTTAAGTCATCTCATTCAATCAGTTCACATGTTTCAAACCTATGACTGACTTTATTCATTGCAACACAAAATATAAATTTTTGAACAATATCATAGTCAGATTTTCCCCCCAACATAATAAGTTAATGAGAATTGATGTCAGGTTCCAAACTTGAGAGTCTGATTTCATTGATATCTGAGTTTACTGATCGTACCAGTGTATTGACTGATCAACTTAATTTGTCTGAATGATCCATTTGCAAACTGGACTGATCCAGTTTATCATTTGGGTGTTTCATAGAAGAAAGATTTATGGATTTGGCATGATATCGTAATGAGTAAACATAATTTAGCAGATACCTGTTGATTTATTGTTTATTCCACTGGCAACTAATAAAGTTTGTATAGATCCAACTAAGCATTCACATTTGTTTAGGAGCAATGTGTGTTCTTATGTAGATGTTCCTTTTGTACATGAACAGTGGATATGTACACTATCCTTTCAGAGTTTGAGGTCAGTAAGATTTGTTTTGTTTAGTGATAATTGTTTAGTCCCTTGTTTGTCCTGGACAGTTAAACTGCCTGCTGTTCTTCAGAAAAATCCTTCAGGTCCCATAAATTCTTTGGTTTTTCAGCTTTTGTATATTTAAACCCTTTCCAACAATGACTGGATGGATGATTTTGAGATCCATTTCTTCATACTAAGGACAACTGGGGGACTCATGTGAAACTATTACTGAAGGTTCAAACGCTCACTGACACTTCAGAAGGAAATACAATGCATTAAGAGCTGGGGGTGAAAAGTTCTTGAATTTGAAGATCAGGGTAAATTTAAATTATTTTGTCTTCTGGGAAACATGTAAGTATCTTCTGTAGCTTCTGAAAGTCAGTACTAAATAAAGAAAAATATGATGAGCGTTTGAACCTTCTGTAACGGTGCGTTCACACCACCGCCGGCGAGAGCGTCAAAGTGGCCGGAAGTCATTCATTTTCAATGTGAGCCGGCGGCGAGAGCGGCGCGGCGCGGTGTGGGCGTCGGGAAGAGTTGAAGTCAGGTCAACATATTAAAAGCGGCTAGAGCTCCTAATTAAATATATATTTTTATCCATGAGCGAGCTATTGAGCTCTGTGAAACAGCCAATCAGAGCAGAGCTCATTAATATTCATGAAGCTTCCAAATAAGGCAAAAACAGAGCCTTTCATTCTAGGGGCAAATCCTAGGGTTGTAAATGGACCTGTAAAACCATTTCTGGAGATTTTTTACCCTTTCCTATGCCATATACCTTCTATGTAGATATCAGAGAACAATTTCAAATATTCTCTCAATGCATTCTATGGCACCTTTAAAAACTACCTTTTGTAAATGCATTGAGTTGATCAAAAGTGGCAGTGAAGACACTGTCACAAGATTTTTTTTTTGTTTCAGCATATTAGAATGATTTTTGAAGCATCATGTGACACTAAAGACTGGAGTAATGGCTGCTGAAAATTCAGCTTTGCCACACCGTAATAAATTACATTTGAAAATATCTTCAAATAAACAACAGTTCTTAAAACAGCAATTTTAATGTTATTTCACAATCGTATCGTTTTTGCTGTTTGTTTGTTTTTTTTTCGTTTTTTTTTTTGTTTTGTTTTGTTTTCTAAATGTAGTCTTGCTGAGCAGAAGAGACTTCTTTCAAAAACATTACAAGAATCTTACTGATCTTGCTGATACTGAAAGGGTGTGTAAACGAATTGTGGTGTTTGTTGTTTTGTGCATATGATGTAATGAATGTGTAAAGACCAACCCCTTTTTGTCCAGTTGCACAATAAGTGGTGACCCCTGGTCAACCTTTAGCATGTTGACATCAACGTCAACACGGACAGTTAAGTTGGTATAGTCGCTGATGGTATATCGAATGTTTTTCAGAGGCGACAGTCTGTCAGCCAGCCAGGACGGTGTGAAGAGCAGCGTCTCTAGAGACCGCGGTTCAGAAGTACTTTTCGACATTCTGCCCTCTGACCAGCCTGGCACCCCACCACTGCACAATGACGCCTTCACTGCCGCAGACATACACGAAGAAGGAGGTGTGTGCTTCATCTGGCCCTTTGTTTAGCCTGGCTTTAATCAGCTAGATACATTCAACAGTGTTTTTCACCTGCATTATTGTGGTTTTCAACATCAAAACCATGTGTCATTCTGTTAGTCCGGTATCTGAGGGTTTGATCATTGTTTGATTCCTCTTCTGTGTGTCACCCTGGTTAATGTTTCTGTTTATAGAAATGGAAAGAGAAAGTAATGTCAGGGTTTTTCTTTCTTTTTTGGGAAGGTCCCAGAGTTTCCTTGTGCAACTAAATCCATGTTTATTTTTTATAAATATTTTTTAATCTAGGTCTGGGCAGCATGATTTCGCTATATTGTATTTATTGTGGAATATAAGCAGTGTTTCCCCTAGGTTTCCAGTGTTGGGGGGGGGGCTTAGGGGGTTGGGTGCCGGTAGCCAACGTTACTTTTTTTTCCCCGGTACTTTACCCTACTTTGTGAAATAACGAAAACATTATTATAGACTTATTCAGTGGAAAAATAAGTCCAAAACTCTCTATTTTAACATTTTGAACAATAGGGCTCTACCAACTTTTGCTTTTTTTTTTTTTTTTAATTCTTGTGTGTATTATTTTTTAATGTTTAAAAGTATAAACATTTATTTATTTTTAATCAAATGAAAAATAAACCCTTTTAATTTTTGGCAAACAAACAGAGGTTTACTGTTAAAATCAATAAATAATAATTTAACATTTAAATAATAATTGTAGTATTTTTTCTACAATTAAGTGGTTAATCTTGTTATATTTATTTTTATCATATATATTGTTTCATGTCAATTATTTAAATAGGAATATATAAACAACTACATTATACTGTACAAAAGTAATACAAGACTAATGTTCTGTTACATGTTACTTTTATTTTGACAGGTTGCCTTGAAGTTTCTGTGTGTGTACAGCATGTTATGATGCTAGTTTTCTCAAATGAAACGGTAAAAGTGACACTCACAGCAGCTTTGGATATTGAGTTTATCTGTTCATGCGAGATGCAAATGCCCAAAATTAGCGGGAGCGTCACGTGTGCTTCAGTATATGCGTGTAGTAAAAGCGCGTCTCCACCATTCATACATACAGAGGCAAACGGAGCATGCAGGATTCATATTGAAACGGTCTTTTTGCATTTCAGTTTTCACAGACACTAGTCCATATCGCGATTTGAATGAAGTAACAGACCAACTTTTGATTTATTAATCCAAAAATCGACGAATTTACGTGGCATTTCGCGCTATAGTAGATTCGGTTTTTATGAATGGAGTCCGCGATCCCGTCTGTGTTTTCGCAGATGAGACATTGTAAACACGCGATCATGTAAAGACAGAAATGACATGCCTTCGTGTAAATACGATAAATAACACAAGGCAATTTAGTTTGTTTAATAAAAGAACAATGTATAGCCCTGTTCTATAGGAAAGATAACCTTAATGACTTCTATTGTGATCTGACGCTATATCAAAAATAAAATGAACTTGACATTCAAGGGGGGCGGGGGGGGCCGTTGGGGGGGCGGGGCGCCCCCCTAAGATAATGGTAGGGGAAACACTGATAAGTTACATTTTGATTAGTAATATGCATTGCTAAGAACTGTAAAGGTGATTTTCTCAGTATTTTGATTTTCTTGCACTCTCACATTCCAGATTTTCAAATAGTTATATCTCGGCCAAATATTGTCCTATCCTAACAAACCATACATCAATGGAAAGTTATTTATTCAGCTTTCAGATGATGTGTAAATCTCAAAAAAAAAAAAAAAAAAAATACGCTTATGACTGTTTTTGTGGTCCAGGGTCACATTAATGCATTTATTGTCTCTTGTGGTGTTTTTTTTTTTCTTTTGTTCAGAAATTTCAGAGTTACAAATGTTATTTCTTTAGTGATGGAAACTGACAGTATTCTTGCTTTCTAGGTGGATATGATGCTGATGGAGGCCTCTCTGAAAATACTTATGGTTGGAAGTCGCTGGGGCAAGAGTTGAGAATCAATGATGTGACTACTGATATAATCACTTTTCAGCATGGAAACCGTGCTTTAGCTACAAAGGACATGAGGAAATCACAGGGTACGTTCACTTTTCAGAGCTCATACATGGCTTAAGTTGGGCTGTTGGAATCGTTTATTTACTAGCATCACTTTGACTTCTATGTCCCAGACCGACCGTTGGCTCACTCTGAGGAGTCTCGTCTGGCCAATCTTCTGCGTAGAGTGTCACGGGAAGATGACCGGGAACGCAGACTGGCCACTATGAAACAAATGAGGGAGTTCATTGTGCACTCTGAAAATAAAGTGGTACGGTCTCACATACACAAATGAATTTATTTGTGTCTTTAGAATCAAACTGTTTTTAATCATTTTATGTGTGTGTATTCATACATTACAGGTCCTAGTGAAACAGTTGGATTCCATTTTGAGTACCCTGAATGACATTTTGAACGAGAGGTATGACTGCACAGCCTATTTTTAACACAATAGGGGGTTATCAGAATTCACCCCATTGAGGATATATTTAGCACGTCATTGTTCATGAAGTGTTACGAACATCTTACTGAATCCTAGTCAAAAACAATTTAACCCACCCTTACCTTTTGCCGCACATTGAATAAGTTAGCCCGCCAGTGTGGGAGTTTTTGGAAATTCGTAAAAAAGACTGGGTGTTAGACACCTCACTCCACAGGAAGTGCAAATCATCAGGAAGTTCTTTTGTATGATCTTGTACAGTTATGATTGCAAAATCTATCTGCACTGTTATTTTGTGTGTGATTGGCCCAAAAGAGAACATGCATAAGCAAAGTTAAATATGAAATGTAATATGACTTTTTCAAAATTTCTATACAGTAGTGGCCAAAATTATTAGAACACTAGTATTTTCACCATCTAAAAATGGTTTTAAGTCAGTTATTTATATCTGTTGCTGTGGTATGTCAGGAAATATCAGTTTACATTTCCAAACATTCATTTTGCCAATAGTCCAATAATCCATCCAATCCAGATGTCTGATGACATGAAGAACAAACCGAGACAACTAAATCCAGAAGAACTGTGGCAACGTCTCCAAGATGCTTTAAGAGACCTACCTGCAAAGCTACCTGAAAAACTATGCGCAAAAGCTGCTTTAAAGCAAAGGATGGTCACACCAAATATTGATTTGAATTTAGTTAATAGAAGTTAATTGATAAATCTATTTATCTCAGCATCCTCATTTTAAGCATTTTTACACAAGTGCCTAAAACTTTTAGCAGTGCTGTAGCTTTGCAGGTAAGTTTCTTGAAGCATCTTGGAAACATTGCCAGAGTTCTTCTGGATTTAGTCTGTCTCAGTTTGTTCTGTTTCTTTATGTCAGTCCAGACACACTAGATGATTATGAGATCAGATCTCTGTGTGGAGCACTGGTTGTACTCAGACTCCTTTGTGCAAAAAGAAATATCACTGGGTTATTACAATTAATGGCAAAATTAATGTTTGTAATAATTTTGGCCACCAGTGTAGATGTTGCAATAATACATAGGCCCTGTCCCAAATGGCACTCTAAGCCCTTGCGGTCTTCCTCCAGGTCCACACTTTCATAACATAATGCCATCTCAGAAAGCTCAACTCAGTTTGTCACTTGTCACATCAAGTGTGCATAGTGGCCGCAAAAGGGGCACTCACAAGCACACCTCTGAAACCTAAAACGATGACTGAGAAACCATACTGGATTCACAAGTGGATTCACAAGGAGGGGCATTTTAAGTTTACAAGTTCACATGAAGTGTGGCATTCATGACCTAACTTTAACAAAAATCAATACTTCACATCTATTTATTTATATATTTGTAAAGTAGCCTTCTAGCAAGCAGGGTAGTGTACAATCAGCTGGTCATTATTGCAAAATAAACCCACGCAATACCTGACCTCACAGTTCTGTTTGTTTCTGTTTGGCCTTACAGTAGTAAGCTCCTTCAGGAGCTCAGGCAGGAGGCAGCTTGCTGCCTGGGATTGCTGTGTGCCTCCCTCAGTTATGAAGCAGAGAGGATCTTCAAGTGGATGTTCCTCAAGTTCAGTGTGTCCACAAAGGATGAGGTGAAGCTTCTGTATCTGGTGGCAGTGCACAAGGCACTTGAAACAGCAGGAGAGAAGAAAGCTTTTTCAACTGTAATGCAGGTATTTATTCAGCACCGTTGGTAAATCTTAAATTACCCTTCGTTATAATCGTTTTCTGTGGCTGAAATGTTACCATTTTGTCATTCAGTTGGTGATGAGCAGCCTTCAGTCTATCTTGGAGAACCTGGATACACCAGAGCTGTTGTGCCAAAGTGTAAAATGTATTTTGCTGGTGGCCCGTTGCTATCCACACATATTCAGCACCAACTTCAGAGTAAGCGGCGCAAGCAGCCTCAAATTTAAAATCTGGAAATGCTAAAAGGAAAAGATTTGTAAATGATCTGCTGGTTATGTTTTCCAGGACACAGTGGATATCTTAGTAGGTTGGCATATAGACCATACACAGAAGCAGTCTCTTACTCAACAAGTGTCTGGTGAGATTTGTTTTATTTAGTTTTATTTCCCTTTTTTGGGAAATAACCTGTTTAACCTGTCTCAATTCATTCTTTCTAGGCTGGCTGCAGAGTCTGGAGCAGTTTTGGGTGGCAGATTTGGCCTTTTCAACTACACTACTGGGTCAGTTTTTGGAGGATATGGAGGCATATGCTGAGGTACGTGAATTGAAATAGTTTCTCATTGTCCCTTATGAGATTTCTGAGGTTCTAATACTCTTTTCCTGATAGGATTTGAGTCATGTTGTATCTGGGGAATCAGGAGACGAGGACATTCCCCCTCCCACTGTATCCCTGCCAAAACTGGCAGCCCTGTTGAGAGTTTTTAGCACTGTTGTGCACAGCATCGGAGAACGATTCAACCCTATCAGAGGGCCTCCAATCACAGAAGCATATGTCACTGATGTTAGTATCCAACACGCATGGCCTTTGCAATACAAATGTGACCCTGGACTACTAAACCAGTCTCAAGTAGCACGGTTATATTTGTAGGAATAGCCAAAAATACATTGTATGGGTCAAAATGATCAATTTTTCATTTATGCCAAAAATTATTAGGACATTAAGTAAAGATCATGTTCCAGATATTTTGTGAATTTCTTACCGTAAATGTATCAAAACTTAAATTCTGATTAGTAATATGCATTGCAAAGAACTTATTGTATATTCTATCCTATCCTAACAAACCATGCATCAATGAAAAGCTTATTTATTCAGCTTTCAGATGATGCATAAATCTCAATTTAGAAAAATTGACGCTTCTGTGTGGTTTTGTGGTCCAGGGTCACAAATAGATAATCTATAATAAGCCACTGTCATTTATAGATCAAACAAACACTTTTGAGCAAGTTGAGAATACACAAGCGCAATCCTTTACTGATCTGACGTAAATTGTTTTGCATTTTCTCGCTCGCAGGTTTTGAACCGTGTTTTGGCCTGCGTCACCACAGCCAAGCAGGTGTTCTTCTCGGAGGCGGTGCTGACAGCAGGAAATGAGTGTGTGTGCGTCCTGCTGGTGAGCATGGACTTGGGCAGCCAGTTGATTGAAGCTGTAATCTCGTATGGCCTAGACCAGCTGGAGAGCTGCCAGTGCTGTGGACCAGAATACAGCATGTCCGTTCTCACCCTGCTTACGCTGGTAGGACTTGATTAATCCAATAATCGACAGACTGGAGTACAATTTATGAGATTTACGTAAATGCAGTACACTGGTCACACTTTGGCTTTGTCAGTGTTTGTCTTTATTCTTTTTCACACATTTAATCCATTTTTGTTTGTGATTGTAGATTGTTGATCAGATAAACACCAAACTCCCGGCTGCTTTTGTGGAGAAGCTGCTAGCGCCAAAATCCCAACTCTTAGAGCTGCGCTTCCACAGAGAAAGAGAGGTATGTAGAGGATCCGTAACCTCAGTTGTTATAAATTCAACATTCACAACAGCAATAAGTTAACGCATGTTTGTTTGTGTCACAGGTGATGGCTGCATCACATGGAGTGTATCATGCTGTGCTGAGCCTAAAGAACATCCCTACCCTGGAGGCTGCTTATAAACTAGTCTTGGGCGAGATGGGCTGTGCATTGACCAGTTTGCTGAGCCCTCTGGGTTTGCCTGCTGCCTGTCCTAATATACAACATCCTGCCTTCAGCCAGCTGCAGTTCAGCCCAGAGAGAGCAGAGTTTATCCTCATTTTCAACCTCAGTGCTCTCACCACCATTGGCAACACTAAGAACTCCCTCATCGGGGTCAGCATGAATTCATACCTAGTTTTGTGAAAGCATTTTTTGCAGTCAATAAGAAAATGTGTAAAAGGGAAGAGTGTAATAACGCTTATCTTTTCTGTGTTCCAGATGTGGGCTTTGTCCCCTACTGTGTTTGCCCTTCTCAGTCAGAATCTGGTTGTAGTTCATTCTGATTTGGCAGTTCATCACCCTGCTGTCCAGTATGCAGTGCTTTACACTCTCTATTCACACTGCACCAGGTAACAATGCAATGTCTAGTTTACTTAACTAGATGATGATGCTTGAAAAATGCACAGGGTTACCACTGTCATAGTGTTTTCCAGACCAGAAAAAGTCAGAATTTGATATACATTGTTAGATAATATTATTATTAATATAATTATACACCATCATTCTTCTTAGGTTCAGTTAGATTTAAAAAAAAGAATACTTTCATTCAGGAAGGATGCATTAATTTGGTCAGCAATTATTTTACAAATTATTTTCTATTTTAAATAAACGATGTAAAATAAAATAATAAAAATGTATCATTGTTCCCACAAATGCAAATCAGTTAATAGTTTTTGAACAGTAAGATTTTGTTTTTTAAAGAAGTCTCTCCTGCTCACGAAGCCTTCATTTATTTCATCCAAAATACGGCAAAAGCAGTAGTAATGTCAAATATTTTACTATTTAAAATAACTGATTTCTATTTGAATAAATTTTAAAATTACATTTTTCCTGTGATTAAAGCTGCATTTTCAGCGTCATTTCTTCAGTCTTAAGTGTCACATGATCCTTCAGAAATCATTCTAATATGCTGATTTGCTGTTTAAGAATCATTTTATTATTATTATCAATATTTAAAACAGGTGAGTACATTTTTCAGGATTCTTTAAATAGAAAGATCCGAAGATCAGCATTTATTTGAAATGCCCATTAAAAAGCTTGGAGTCTTTTTTTTTTTTTTTTTTTTTTTAGAAATTAATACTTTTACTTACCAAGGATGATTTAAATTGATTAAACGTTATGATAAAGACATTTATAATGTTACAAAAGATTTAAATTTCAGATAGATGCTGTTTTTCTGAACTTTCTATTCATCAAAGAAACCTGACAAAATTCTGCTCAGCTGTTTTCAACATAATGTTTTTTTGAGCTGCGAAACAGAATATTAGAATGATTTCTGAAAAACCACGTGACTGAAGAAATTAAGCAAAAAATGTAGCTTTGTACTCACAGGAGTAAATTACATTTTAAAATATATTCAACTAGAAAACAGTTATTTTAAATGGTACAAATATTTCAAAATGTTACTGTTTTTGCTGTACTTTGGATTAAATAAATGCAGACTTGGTGAAAAGAAGAGACTTCTTTAAAAAAATAAAACTCTTACTGTTCAAAAACTTTTGACTGGTAGTGTGTATATTATAAGCAGAAAAACTGTTTGACATTGATAATAAGAAATGTTCCTTGAGCATCAAATCATTAAAATAATTTCTGAAGGATTATAAAAAAACGTAAAAACTTATTGAAATGGGAACAATAAAGAGTCTTAAATTGTAGGACTATTTCATATTACTGTTGTACTGTTTTTTTTTTTTTTTTTTTTTTTTTTTTTTTTTTGATCCAATGAAAGCAAATTTGGTGAGCAATTAAATGATAAAAAAAAAGCTAAATTAAAATCACAAATGTTTTTGGACAAAAAGTGTGAATTTATTGCAGAACAACACTAAAGTGTTTAGCAAGTGGCGGTGTGAATTATGCAGTGCTATATGGTTTTATCATAGATTGTATTTTTATTCAGTGTACATAAAACTGTCAAAAACACTTTGTCATTCGACGCGTGCACGAGCTTGAATTGAGCCTCAATCACTCCAGGCGTGATGACTAATAGACTGCTGCTTCTCTCTTTATTTCTCCCAAGACATGATCACTTTATCTCAAGCAGCCTGAGCTCTTCGTCTCCATCCCTTTTCGACGGTGCTGTCATCAGCACAGTTACCACGGCAACCAAAAGGCATTTCAGCACGCTCCTTAATTTGCTGGGTATGCTGCTCAGCAAGGATCATCTCAACCCTGAGGCGAGGTACAGAGCTCACACTGCCTGTCTATAATGAGGCCTGTTGTGATTAATTAATCTGAACCACTTGCTCTTTCAGCTGCTATAATCACTTACACAGTGACGAGCGTAATTACACCTTTCTTTTTAATCCCTTACTTGTATGCGTGGGGCAACAGGTTAGTATTTAAGGAAATTACAGGATCCAAAAATGCTAAACAGAAGTGTTTTCAATATTCAAATTCAAAGCCATAATGAGTTCAGGTGAAAGTTGAATTTAGAGCCTTTAATTGGAAAATGTATTCATAATTGGGGTTTCTTGCATAATTAAATATAATTTAGCCTATTTCTAGTTTTACTCGATGTAATTTTTTTAATATGGTCTCATACTCCTGTGGTCTTATATGTAATTCCCCTTCGTTAACATAAAACAATAACATTTATTGTCTTTTTAACCTTTTTTTAGGCGGCTGTTACTTACCTGGTCATTAGAGGTCTCTCTAATGATGAAGAAATCTGAAACCTACGCCCCTCTGTTCTCTCTCCCATCCTTCCTCAAATTCTGCAAAGGGTTACTGGCAAATTGTGAGTTAATATCCCTGTTATTAATTCTGCATTTTGAGCTCTAACCATTTTCTAGATCAATAGGGGTTTTAACAAACAATGGAAAATGATAGTAAACTGGTGACCGAGTGAATGGACTTTTAACATGTTGTCGGTTTTCCTCTCTGCAGCTTTGAATGAAGACCCCACCATATGTCTGCAGGCATGTAACAGTCTACAGGTTCTGTCATCTTCCTTGACCACAGAGCTGCTCCAGAGGTAATCGCACATCCTTGTTAGACACTGTCTTCCTGCAGGAACATTCATCAGTGCTGCAACTCTTCCTCCTGCTCTCGGGGGCGGAGGTAAAAACATCTTGTTTGATCAGCACTGATTCTGTCTCCGTTCTCTGTGCAGGTGTGTGGACGTGTGCCGAGTTCAGCTAGTGCACTCAGCAGTCCGAGTCCGGCAGGCCTTTGGGAAATTGCTGAGATCCGTTCCCATGCATGTTGCTTTGAGGTTCGCAAGACTCCTTTTTATCTGTCTTGATTTCACACAATAGAAACCAGTGGGGGAATACTAATACCTAGCTTGTAGTTTTACCTCCAGCTATAGTTGATGTGATGGTAATTGTCGGCTTGTCTCCCAGCAGTGCCCGTAGTCACTCTGAGATTAAGGAGATTTCTCTGGCCATCCGCCGACACATGAGCAAAGTGCCTAGCAACACATTCCACCCACAGGACTTCTCCGACCTCATTGGGTTTATTCTATATGGAACGGTCCACCGTGGGGGGTGAGTAGGTTTATCTCTTTAGTCCCACTTTTTTGTTCATTTGAATATGTTTTACATTTGATAGTGTAACTGATCAAACCCTGTGCAGCTAAAATACATGCAATTTGTGTGGAGTCATTATATGTAGAATTATTTATTAGATATTTATTGTTTATGTGCAGTAAGGAGCCCTGGTTGGAGCGGCTGTACCACAGCTGTCAGCGACTGGAGAAGAAAGACTCTGCCATGGTGCCTCGTGCCCTGTTGAAGACTGAGGCAGTCCTGTGGCAGTGGGCGGTGTGGGAGGCTGCTCAGTTCACTGTTCTTTCTAAACTCCGGACCCCTCTGGGACGAGCCCAGGATACTTTCCAGACCATTGAGGGTTAGTCAGTTACCCCTTTCGTAATTAGGACCTAAGATTTATTTAAGGAATAGTTCGCCTAATTGAAGTTTTGACACTATTCACTCACCTTCATGTCAATCGGAAGACTTTCGTTTGACATTCTAGACACTTAGCCAACCATGGTCGCAAGTTTCATTGTACTCTGTTGTTAATGATCTTGTGACTAGGGATGCACCGAAATGAAAATTCCTGGCCGAAGCCGAACAAAATTAAGCATTGGGCCAAAGTCAGAAGTCGGTTTTTCGTGTTTCCCCTCCCCATGTATTTTGCCAATTTTGTTTCACCATTGGGTAAATTAAATGGACAATTTGTTTTTTTACAGCTTTGTCTTGCTTTTCAAAGAAAAAAATCAATTACAAAACAACAATTTCAAATTAAAGCTGCAAGCAGCGATGAACGGGCCCTCGCACACGGGCTCACCGCTGACCGGTGGCTTTAGGAACACAGCAAATGGTGGGTAGTATGCTTTTAATACAGTAAAAATAGGAGAAATATGTCAAAGTCACTTAAATGTGCCAAATTTACTGCCGCCAGCTGGTGGCGCTATGCCTATAACTGATTATTGGCATGTAGATGTGTTTAGGCTACCACTTTCATCAAACATATGAAGTTTGGTGCAGATTGACCTTGGTATGTTTGAGTCAGTGAAAGATATGATATATCCTGCTACCAACAGGTGGCGCTATGATAATATCTGAATATTGGCCTTTAGGTGTCTTCAGGCCAGGACTCTTACCAAACCTGTGAAGTTTGAGGCAGATCGGACATTTTATGGCTGAGTTATAACAACTTCTATGTCCATGGCGAAACATCAAACTTTGTCAGGCCGCCACAGACACGCCCTTTAACGAAAACTCAAGATCTTCGCAATTTAACATCTCTAAGGCCTCTAGATCAGAATGACCAAATATAATGTTGGTATCATTAAATCTCTAAGAGGAGTTTGATACAAGTCATTTCCTGCTGCCAACAGGTGGCGCTGTGATTATAATCGAATATTGGCCTTTAAGATGTGTTCAGGCCAGGACTCTTATCGAATATGTGAACTTTGAGGCAAATCGGACATTTTATGGCTGAGTTATGACAAGTTTTATATCCATGGCGAGACCTCGAAATTTGTCAGGCCGCCACGGACACGCCCTTTACCGAAAACTCAAGATCTTCACAATTTAACATCGCTAAGGCCTTTATATTAGACTGACCGATTTTGGTGTTGATCTGTATAAATCTCTAGGAGGAGTTGGTTGTAGAGTACAGCATGACACTTCCTGTTGCCTGCAGGTGGCGCTATGACTATAACTGAATATGGGCATGTAGATGTCTTCAGGTCAGGAGTGTTATCACACATGTGAAGTTTGGGACAGATGGGACATTTTATGCCTAAGTTATAGCAACTTCCTTTTTCATGGCGAAACATCGAAATTTGCCAGGCCGCCATGGACACGCCCTCCGATGAAAACTCCAGATCTTCACAATTTAATGTCACAAAGGGCTTTAGATTAGACTCACCAAATTTACTGTTGATCGGAATAAATCTCTAGGAGGAGTTCGTTCAAGTATGACACCTGAAAATGGCAAAAATGACACAAATTTTGCTGAGAAAATTAATAATAACCGACCTCCTGTTGGGTTTCGGAATTTATCTCAAGAGGCTTTTTTGTAGGTATTGGTGTGTTACATGTGTGTACCGATTTTTGTGCATGTACAATAATCACAGCTGAATGCGCACACCGCGGAACGTGTAAAGGTGGCGCTATTGAGCCATTTTGCCACACCCACTTCTGCAACCCATATCAGACGTCCATTTTCCCCAGGTCTGATGTGTGTGCAAAGTTTCGTTAGTTTTCGGGTATGTTTAGGCCCTCAAAAATGCGATTCATTCCGGATAAGAATAATAATAATAATAATAATTAAAGCTGCAAGCAGCGATGAACGGGCCCTCGCACACGGGCTCACCGCCGACCGGTGGCTTTAGGAACACAGCAAACGGTGGGCAGTATGCTTTTAATACAGTAAATGTAGGAAAAATAGATCAAAGTCACTTAAATGTGCCAAACTTCCTGCTGCCAGCTGGTGGCGCTATGCCTATAACTGATTATTGACATGTAGATGTGTTCAGGCCAGCACTTTGATCAAACATATGAAGTTTGGTGCAGATTGACCTTGGTATGTGTGAGTTAGTGCAAGATATGATATATCCTGCTGCCAATAGGTGGCGCTATAATAATATCTGTATATTGGCCTTTAGATGTCTTCAGGCCAGGACTTTTACCAAACATGTGAAGTTTGAGGCAGATCGGACATTTTATGGCTGAGTTATAACAACTTTTATGTCCATGGCGAAACATCAAACTTTGTCAGGCCGCCATGGACACGCCCTTTAACGAAAACTCAAGATCTTCACAATTTTACATCTCTAAGGCCTCGAGATCAGACTGACCAAATATAATGTTGATATCATTAAATCTCTAGGAGGAGTTTGGTACAAGTCATTTCCTATTGCCAACAGGTGGCGCTGTGATTATAATAGAATATAGGCCTTCAGATTGGTTCAGGCCAGGACTCTTATCGAACATGTGAAGTTTGAGGCAAATCGGACATTTTATGGCTGAGTTATAACAAGTTTTATATCCATGGCGAGACCACGAAATTTGCCAGGCCGCCACGGACACACCCTTCAACGAAAACTCAAGATCTTCGCAATTTAACATCGCTAAAGCCTTTTTATTAGACTGACCGATTTTGGTGTTGATCTGATTAAATCTTTTGGAGGAGTTTGTTGCAGAGTACAGCATGACACTTCCTGGTGCCAGCAGGTGGCGCTATGAGTAAAACTGAATATGGGCATGTAGATGTCATCAGGTCAGGAGTGTTATCACACATGTGAAGTTTGGGGCAGATCGGGCATTTTATGCCTGAGTTATAGCAACTTCCTTTTTCATGGCGAAGCATCGAAATTTGCCAGGCCGCCACGGACACGCCCTCCGATGAAAACTCTAGATCTTCGCAATTTAACGTCACAAAGGGCTTTAGATTAGACTCACCAAATTTGCCGTTGATCCGAATAAATCTCTAGGAGGAGTTCGTTCAAGTATGACGCCTGAAAATGGCAAAAATTACACAAATTTTGCTAAGAAAATTAAAAATAACCGACTTCCTGTTGGGTGTCAAATTTTGCTCCAAGAGGCTTTTTTGTAGGTATTGGTGAGCTAGATGTGTGTACCGATTTTCGTGCATGTACGTGAATCACAACTGAAAGCGCACACCGCGGAACGTGTAAAGGTGGCGCTATCGAGCCATTTTGCCACACCCACTTCTGCAACCCATATCAGACGTAAATTTTCGCCAGGTCTGATGTGTGTGCGAAGTTTCATGAGTTTTCGGGTATGTCTAAGCCCTCAAAAATGCGATTCATTTTGGAGAATAATAATAATAATAATAATTAAAGCTGCAAGCAGCGATGAACGGGCCCTCGCACACGGGCTCACCGCCGACCGGTGGCTTTAGGAACACAGCAAATGGTGGGTAGTATGCTTTTAATACAGTAAAAATAGGAGAAATATGTCAAAGTCACTTAAATGTGCCAAATGTCCTGCTGCCAGCTGGTGGCGCTATGCCTATAACTGATTATTGGCATGTAGATGTGTTCAGGCCACCACTTTCATCAAACATATGAAGTTTGGTGCAGATTGACCTTGGTATGTTTGAGTTAGTGAAAGATATGATATATCTTGCTGCCAACAGGTGGCGCTATGATAATATCTGAATATTGGCCTTTAGGTGTCTTCAGGCCAGGACTCTTACCAAACCTGTGAAGTTTGAGGCAGATCGGACATTTTATGGCTGAGTTATAACAACTTCTATGTCCATGGCGAAACATCAAACTTTGTCACGCCACCACAGACACGCCCTTTAACGAAAACTCAAGATCTTCGCAATTTAACATCTCTAAGGCCTCTAGATCAGACTGACCAAATATAATGTTGATATCATTAAATCTCTAGGAGGAGTTTGATACAAGTCATTTCCTGTTGCCAACAGGTGGCGCTGTGATTATAATAGAATATTGGCCTTCAGATTTGTTCAGGCCACGACTCTTATCTAATATGTGAAGTTTGAGGCAAATCGGACATTTTATGGCTGAGTTATAACAAGTTTTATATCCATGGCGAGACCTCGAAATTTGTCAGGCCGCCACGGACACGCCCTTTACCGAAAACTCAAGATCTTCACAATTTAACATCGCTACGGCCTTTATATTAGACTGACCGATTTTGGTGTTGATCTGAATAAATCTCTAGGAGGAGTTGGTTGTAGAGTACAGCATGACACTTCCTGTTGCCTGCAGGTGGCGCTATGACTATAACTGAATATGGGCATGTAGATGTCTTCAGGTCAGGAGTGTTATCACACATGTGAAGTTTGGGACAGATAGGACATTGTATGCCTGAGTTATAGCAACTTCCTTTTTCATGGCGAAACATCGAAATTTGCGAGGCCGCCACGGACACGCCCTCCGATAAAAACTCTAGATCTTCACAATTTAACGTCACAAAGGGCTTTAGACTAGACTCAGCAAATTTGGCGTTGATCCGAATAAATCTGTAGGAGGAGTTCGTTCAAGTACGACACCTGAAAAAGGCAAAAATGACACAAATTTTGCTGAGAATATTAATATTAACCGACTTCCTGTTGGGTTCCGGATTTTGTTCCAAGAGGCTTTTTTGTAGGTATTGGTGAGTTACATGTGTGTACCGATTTCGGTGCATGTACGTGAATCACAGCTGAAAGCGCACACCGCTGAACGTCTAAAGGTGGCGCTGTCGAGCCATTTTGCCACACCCACTTCTGAAACCCAAATCAGACGTAAATTTTCGCGAGGTTTGATGTGTGTGCAAAGTTTTGTGAGTTTTCGGGAATGTTTAGGTCCTCTAAAATGCGATTCACTTTGGAGAAGAAGAAGAATAATAATAATTAAAGCTGCAAGCAGCGATGAACGGGCCCTCGCACCCGGGCTCACCGCCGACCGGTGGCTTTAGGAAAACAGCAAACGGTGGGCAGTATGCTTTTAATACAGTAAATATAGGAGAAATATGTCATAAGTCACTTAAATGTGCCAAATTTCAGGCTGCCAGCTGGTGGCGCTATGCCTATAACTGATTATTGGCATGTAGATGTGTTCAGGCCAGCACTATTATCAAACATATGAAGTTTGGTGCAGATTGATTTTGGTATGTTTGAGTTAGTGAAAGATATGATATATATTGCTGCCAACAGGTGGCGCTATGATAATATCTGAATATTGGCCTTTAGGGGTCTTCAGGCCAGGACTCTTGCCAAACCTGTAAAGTTTGAGGTAGATCGGACATTTTATGGCTGAGTTATGACAACTTCTGTATCCATGGCGAAACATCAAACTTTGTCAGGCCGCCATGAACACGCCCTTTAACGAAAACTCAAGATCTTCACAATTTAACATCTCTAAGGCCTCTAGATCAGACTGACCAAATTTAATGTTGATATCATTAAATCTGTAGGAGGAGTTTGCTACAAGTCATTTCCTGTTACCAACAGGTGGCGCTGTGATTATAACAGAATATTGGCTTTCAGATGTGTTCAGGTCAGGACTTTAATCGAACATGTGAAGTTTGAGGCAAATGGGACATTTTATGGCTGAGTTATAAAAAGTTTTATATCCATGGCGAGACCTCGGAATTTGTCAGGCCGCCACGGACACGCCCTTTACCGAAAACTCAAGATCTTCACAATTTAACATCACTAAGGCCTTTATATTAGACTGACCGATTTTGGTGTTGATCTGTATAAATCTCTAGGAGAAGTTTGTTGTAGAGTATAGCATGACACTTCCTGTTGCCTGCAGGTGGCGCTATGACTATAACCGAATATGGGCATGTAGATGTCTTCAGGTCAGGAGTGTTATCACACATGTGAAGTTTGGGACAGATCGGACATTGTATGCCTGAGTTATAGCAACTTCCTTTTTCATGGCGAAACATCGAAATTTGCCAGGCCGCCACGGACACGCCCTCTGATGAAAACTCTAGATCTTCGCAATTTAACGTCACAAAGGGCTTTAGATTGGACTCACCAAATTCGGCATTGATCCGAATCAATCTCTATGAGGAGTTCGTTCAAGTACGACGCCTGAAAATGGCAAAAATGACACAAATTTTGCTGAGAAAATTAAAAATAACCGACTTCCTGTTGGGTGTCAAATTTTGCTCCAAGAGGCTTTTTTGTAGGTATTGGTGTGTTACATGTGTGTACCGATTTTCGTGCATGTACGTGAATCACAGCTGAAAGCGCACACCGCTGAACGTGTAAAGGTGGCGCTGTCGAGCCATTTTGCGACACCCACTTCTGAACCCCATATCAGACGTAAATTTTCGCCAGGTTTGACGTGTGTGCGAAGTTTCATGAGTTTTCGGGTATGTCTAAGCCCTCAAAAATGCGATTCATTTTGGAGAAGAATAATAATAATAATAATAATAATAAACGAAGCAGATCCAATAGGGTCCTCACACCATCGGTGCTCGGGCCCTAATTAAAGCTGCGAGCAGCGTTGACCGGGCCCTCGCCGTCTGGCAGTCGCCATCCCGATAGCATCAGGAAAACGGTGCCCAGTTGGCACATGCATTCACAGTAACCCTTTGGACTAACCCTTACTGTCTCTCCTCCTCTCTGACTCTTTCTCTTGCCACCCATCCCCCCTCCTTACACTCAGCCACTTACCACACACATAGAGTGCAGAGCAGAGTGAGATCAGATATGTTTTTTAATTTTCTTTCATTCGTGGAGTTTTGTATAATTATGAAATGAACTGTGTTTGATCAGAATGAATAGTTATTTGTATGAAAAAAGTTTCAAAGAGTTAGAATGCTGCCCTTTAAATATATAATAAATAATTGAAAATTGAAAATGGAAAATGAAATTCTAGGCACGCTATCTGCCTCAAAAACACAGGAAACAAATATTTGAATGTATTTTGTATTTTTATTTATTTGCCATGGCAACAGCATTTGATGCATCAGAGACGCCTTTACAGACTCTCATCGGCCGTGTTTTTACATCATTCTGATGAAGTTTGAAGAAAATCGAGTACAAACATATTGTTTGTTGTTCGTTCGTGTGTTAGTTCATTAACCATTGTTAACAAAAGAGACCCTATTTTAAATAGTTACCATGTTTTATGATCTACAACCATTTTTAAATATTATTTTAATGATCTATAAGCATCTGTGAAATAATTATAAACAAATATATTAAAAATAAATACATATTAACTTAGTTGATGTATTTGTTTCTCATTCTAATTAAGTGAACTGAGCAGTATAGTGTCATACTTATAAGATTTTTTATTCTATCAGTGAGATTGTATATATGTATATAAATCATATAATTTTTCCTTAAAAGATTAAAAAAAGATTTTAATGCTCTTTAAGCACCTATACAAAATAATTATGTAAAAGTACACTGACAGTACATTATATATCAACTGATTCTATGGATTATTTTCATTCTTATACACTGAGAATGAGCTAAATAGCATTATTGTTCAAACGATTCCTTATCTTATGAGGACCTCTAGTGTTCATCCCTGGTACTAGAGCTTTAATCTGACAATTTATATGACACTTTTAATGTTTTTGGTGCCTCTGAGCATGATAACATTTTGAAACTACACGTATTTCCTAAGAATTTCTTGTTCTTTATATGTAAAAAGTTTTGATGAGTTAGAATAATGCAATTTAAAGATATATGGAAATAACTCTCCATCTTTTTTACTGTTACTTTCATAAATCACCACATCAACACCGTTCAAGATATCCCAAAGCCGTTCACATTTTAACATCTTCAGTATCTTGGCATCATGTTGACAAAGTTTGGTGTGCACTGTCTGATTCTGCTATGAGTGATATGAATTTATTCAGCTATATTTTTCCAAAAATCCACATTCAAATCAAAATAGCTGACTTCCTGTTGGTCGTAGCTAATGGGTGTAAATTTTTTGCAAAAAAAAATCTGGTGATCAAAAAATATTAGGCTTTAGTTAAGATCTGTTAGTTTTATGGACAGTTAGAATGTTTTGTATATGCAGACAAGGGCTTTATGATGGGCCTGATTTGAATTTAGAAAAAAAAAATATTTCTTAAACATGTTTGAAGTTCTTAATAGATTTCACTGTTGCACATTTAGTCTTTTTATTTTTTTACAGTAATGTGCATTTTGCAGTTTGTTTACATGGTGTACATTGGATGCACATATTTATGACTTCTTGTTACAGTATTCATTTAAAATAAAAGTTGTTTAAAATAAACAACTGTGTGCACCCTATTATTAATGTAGATGTGTATTTCAGTAATAAACTTAAGTAGGGGAGTTTTAAGTTACCAGGATTTATATCAAAATAGTGATCCCATGTCTGCAAAACTAACATTTTAAATGAAATATTGATAGCTAATCGATATCGAATCGAATATAATCGAATCGAAACCATAAAAATAACAATCGAATCGAATTGCCAAATTGGTCACAATACCCAGCCCTAATTCACATCCTAATGAATAAACAACCAAGAGTTTAAATATTCCCTTCTATCTCCTCCTCTCTGACTCTCTCTTTCCACCCATCCCCCCTCCCCACTCTCACCCTAACACTCAACAAACACACACCCACTTACCACGCACACACATAAGTGCAGAGCAGAGAGGGATCAGATTTGTTTTTTAATTTTCGTTAATTCATAGATCTTTGTATAATTATGAAATGAACGGTGTCTGATCAGAATGACTAGTAGTCTGTATGAAAAAACTTTCAAAGACTTTGGATGCTGCACTTTAAAGATATAATAAAATTACGGCTATCTTGTTTTACTCCGATTTCAATCAATCACCACATCAACACCGTTCAAGATATCCTAAATCTGCTCGCAATTTAGAATCTTCAGAATGTTGGCAACATGTCAAAAAAGTTTGGTGTGAATTGGTTGGTTTTCCTGAGAGAAGTATATAAAATTCCACAGCCTGATTTTTCCAAATATCCACATTCAAATCAAAATAGCCGACTTCCTGTTGATCGTAGCTAATGGGTGTAAATTAGAAATGTTTCTGGCTTGATGAGATCAATATATGTACCGAGTTTGGTGACTGTAGGACAAACTAAACCCCCAACTTTTGTCAAAAGGTGGCGCTATGGAGCGCCTGCTCCACGCCCATTTATGGGCTTTTATCAGTGTCTAAATATCATTAATACAGATGTGTGTGTGAAGTTTCATGAAATTCTGAGTATTTTAAGTGGCTTCAAAACACAAAAAACTAAAGTTAAAGTTTGACACATTGCCATGGCAACATGATAAAAGTTATCGATAATGCAATTCACAGATTCTCTTCGGCCGTGTTTCAACATTATTGAGATGAAGTTTGAAGCAAATTGAGTAAAATTAAGAGGTTGATTTAAAAGCATTTAGAAAACGTTGCGCTTTGTGTTGCCAGTTGGTGGCGCTATAACTTTGACTCCTAATAGTCACATCTCTGTGATCGGCATCATAAGATGAACAAACTGCTGATGTTTGGTCAAAATCAGACAAAGTGTGTTAAAGTAATTAGACACTTCCTGTTTCTCATTTCTCGCCATAACTTTGTCGCCCCGCCACGGCCAAACCGTTCGAGATATCAAAAATCCCCTGGCAATTTTGCGTCCCCAATGTCTTGAGATCATGCTGACCGAGTTTGGTGGCCATCGGTTGGAAGGTCTAGGAGGAGTATTTCAAATTCCATTGCATGCGCTTTTTAGACATCCCTGAATAGCTGACTTCCTGTTTGGTGAAGCACGGACTGTGAGCACGGAAGTTGGTCGGCCCGATGAGGTCTATATGTGTATGAATTTTGGTGACTGTAGATCAATTGGTGTGCGCTCCAGAGTCCCTCAAAAGTCGCAATTTTTAACGCTGTGCCACGCCCCCCCCAGGTGACCCCCCCATGTCAAAGTCTGTCCGGCCCTGATGGCCGCAGGTTCCAATGTGTGTGCAAATTTTCAAGAGTTTTCGTGTATGTTAAGGGCCCCAAAATCTCCCAAAACATTGAAAAAAAAATAATAATTAAAGCTGCAAGCAGCGATGAACGGGCCCTCGCACCCGGGCTCACCGCCGACCGGTGGCTTTAGGAAAACAGCAAACGGTGGGCATTATGCTTTTAAAACAGTAAATGTAGGAAAAATAGATCAAAGTCACTTAAATGTGCCAAACCTCCTGCTGCCAGCTGGTGGCGCTATGCCTGTAACTGATTATTGACATGTAGATGTGTTCAGGCCAGCACTTTCATCAAACATATGAAGTCTGGTGCAGATTGACCTTGGTATGTTTAAGTTAGTGCAAGATATGATATATCCTGCTGTCAATAGGTGGCGCTATGATAATATCTGAATATTGGCCTTAAGATGTCTTCAGGCCAGGACTCTTATCAAACATGTGAAGTTTGAGGCAGATTGGACATTTTATGGCTGAGTTATAACAACTTCTATGTCCATGACCAAACATCAAACTTTGTCAGGCCACCACGGACACGCCCTTCAACGAAAACTCAAGATCTTCGCAATTTAACATCACTAAAGCCTTTTTATTAGACTGACCGATTTTAGTGTTGATCTGTATAAATCTCTTGGAGGAGTTTGTTGTAGAGTACAGCATGACACTTCCTGTTGCCAGCAGGTGGCGCTATGACTATAACTGAATATGGGAATGTAGATGTCTTCAGGTCAGGAGTGTTATCACACATGTGAAGTTTGGGACAGATCGGACATTGTATGCCTGAGTTATAGAAACTTCCTTTTTCATGGCGAAACATCGAAATTTGCGAGACCGCTATGGACACGCCCTCCAATGAAAACTCTAGATCTTTGCAATTTAACGTCACAAAGTGCTTTAGATTACACTCAGCAAATTTGGCGTTAATCCGGATAAATCTCTAGGAGGAGTTCGTTCAAGTACGAGGCCTGAAAATGGCAAAAATGACAAAATTTGCTGAGAAAATTAAAAATAACCGACTTCCTGTTGGGTGTCAAATTTTGCTCCAAGAGGCTTTTTTGTAGGTATTGGACCCTATTTTAAATAGTTACCATGTTTTATGGTCTACAAGCATTTTTAAATATTATTTTAATAGTCTATAAGCATCTGTGAAATAATTATAAACAAATATATTGAAAATAAATACATATTAACTTAGTTGACTTTTTGGCCTTTTTGTATTTGTTTCTCATTCTAATTAAGTGAACTGAGCAGTATAGTGTCATACTTATAAGATACTTTGTTCTATCAGTGAGAGTGTATATATGTATTTAAATCACATAATTTTTCCTTAAAAGATAAAAAAAATATTTTAATGCTCTTTAAGCACCTATACAAAATAATTATGTAAAATTACACTGACAGTACAGTACATATCAACTGATTCTATGGATTATTGTCATTCTTATACACTGACAATGAGCTAAATAGCATTAGAGGTCAAACGATTCCTTATCTTATGAGGACCTCTAGTGTTCATCCCTGGTATTAGAGCTTTAATCTGACGAATTTATTTGACACTTTTAATGTTTTTGGGGCCTCTGAGCATGATAACATTTTGAAACTACACGTATTTCCTAAGAATTTCTTGTTCTTTATATGTAAAAAGTTTTGATGAGTAAGAATAATGCAATTTAAAGATATATGAAAATAACTCTTCATCTTTTTTATTGTTACTTTCATAAATCACCACATCAACACCGTTCAAGATATCCCAAAGCCGTTCACAATATAGGGAACATTTTCCCTATATTCTGAGGATGATGATAAGAACATGTAATTCATGATGATAACAAAATGTTATTATTGCTTGCTTTACGTCCACCACTTCTGTTTAAATGTCATCGTTACCTATCTGTTCCATTTGTGTGTGGACATTGCTTTGCAGGTGACTCCTGTTATAAGACATCACTCTTAAGCGCTACATAACTAAGAATCAATTAGGAAAACGGTGCCCAGTTGGCACATGCATTCACAGTAACCCTCTGCCAGTTTGGATTTAAAGTTTACAGAAATGAAAGGGTTACATTTTTAAATCAACACACAGACAAATACACACTAAATATACAACTTTACCATCCAGTTTCATTTGTTAACATTGTTAACATGAACAATAATAAATAGCATTTATTAATGTTAATTAATATTAACCTAAAAAAGTACTCATATATTGTTTAAAGGTAAATTAGTATCTTTTAACATAGTGTATGTACTGTGAATTAACATGAACATGAACACAGTTCATGTGGGTATACAACAATAAACAATAAAGTGCTCAATAAACGCTTCATTCTTTCAAAATATCTTTAAAAATCAAGTTGGGTATTGTAATGGGGCGATATATAAATATAACTCATCTTAAAATGGTACAATTTTCAGATGTTTTGAACAGATAACAGCAAAGTTTGTTTTGTTGTCAAAGTTTGTCTTGAAATTGTTAGTGTTTTTTTTTTTTATTGAATCAAAAATTTTAATTATGAAAATAAATGTCTATCAATGAAGATAAATCGCTCATGCTAAAAAGCTGTATTTTTCTTAATCTTTTGCTATGTGACTGAATAGGACAAGTTCATGGTATAGTTCAGTAAAAAATAAATAAAAAACAACAACTGCAATATACAAAGAATGAAAGAGTTCGTGACCCTTTATATTTTCTCAAAGATCAGACTCTCAAAGTTCAGACTTATTTATGCAGATTAAACTACAGCAATGTGCAATGTGCAAATTGCATCTTCCTCAAAGATGGTCTTAAGCAAAACAGCATGTTCCACTGGTCTCTCTCCCTTTCACCCCTCCCCCCTTCAGTCACTCTTAGTGTCAACACAGACTGTCAGCCCAGTGACAACAGTTTACTGATTTCTTTTTTTAATTTTCTTTAATTCATAGAAGCTTGAATAACTATGATATTACCAGCACTTGCTCATAATGATTAGATCTCTGTGTGAAAAAAGTTTTAAAGAGTTTGGATGCTGCACTTTAAAGATATAAAAAATTAGGGTTATGTTTTTAAAAAAATCACCACGTCAACACCGTTCAAGATATCCCAAATCCGCTCGCAATTTAACATCTTCAGAATCTTCTCTTCATGTTAAAAAAGTTTGGTGTGAATACCTTGTTATTCTTAGGAGGAGTGTGAATTTGTTTACAGCCTGATTTTTCCAAAAATCCACATTCAAATCAAAATAGCCGGCTTCCTGTTGGTCTTAGCTAATGAGTTTGATTTAGAAAGTTGTCCAGATTGATGAGAACAATATATGTACAGAGTTTGGTGACTGTAGGAAAAACTAACCCCCCAACTTTTGTCAAAAGATGGCGCTATAGAGTGCCTGCTCCACGCCCATTTATGACCTTTTGCCAGTGTCTAACTATCATTAATATTGATGTGTGTGTTGAGTTTCATGAAATTCTAAACATGTTATCTGCTTCGAAAAGACAGGAATCTAATTTTAAAGTTTAACACGTTGCCATGGCAACAGCATTTGATTTATCATCGTACCCTTTACATATTCTTATCGGCCGTGTTTTGACATTATTTTGATGAAGTTTGAAGAAAATCAAGTAAAATTAAGAGGCTGATTTCAACGCATTTTGAAAATGACACGCTTCCTGCTACCAGTTGGTGGCGCTATAACTTTGACTCATAATAGTCACATTTATGGAATCGGCATCATACAACGAACAATCTGGTGAAGTTTCATCAGAATCAGGCAATGTGTGCAACAGTTATTAGACACTTCCTGTTTCTCATTTCTCGCCATAACTTTGTCGCCTTGCCACGGCCAAACCGTTCGAGATATCAAAAATCCCCTCGCAATTTAGCGTCCCCAATGTCTTGAGATCATGCTGACCGAGTTTGGTGACAATCGTATGGAAATCCTGGGAGGAGTACGTTAAATTCCAGAGCATGCGCTTTTTAAACAGCCCTAAATATCTCACTTCCTGTTGCGTTAAGAAAATGACATAGAGTACAAAAGTTGTTCAGCTCAATGAGTTCTATATGTGTACCGAGTTTCATATGTGTACGTTCAAGTATGTGTGCTATATGGCCCTAAAAATTCCAGGGGGCGCTGTAGAGTCCCCTTGCCACGCCCCGGTACCAGCCTCTGTGACGTCCTGATGGCCGCAGATTCCGACATGTGTGCAAATTTTCAAGAGTTTTTGAGCATGTTAAGACCCCCTTAAGTGCCCGGAAGGTTAACAAAAAATAAAAAAAAAAAAAATAAGAATCCTTAGGAAAACAAGAGGGCCTTCGCCCATTCTGGGCTCGGGCCCTAATTAAAGCTGCAAGCAGCGATGAACGGGCCCTCGCACACGGGCTCACCGCCGACCGGTGGCTTTAGGAACACAGCAAATGGTGGGTAGTATGCTTTTAATACAGTAAAAATAGGAGAAATATGTCAAAGTCACTTAAATGTGCCAAATGTCCTGCTGCCAGCTGGTGGCGCTATGCCTATAACTGATTATTGGCATGTAGATGTGTTCAGGCCACCACTTTCATCAAACATATGAAGTTTGGTGCAGATTGACCTTGGTATGTTTGAGTTAGTGAAAGATATGATATATCTTGCTGCCAACAGGTGGCGCTATGATAATATCTGAATATTGGCCTTTAGGTGTCTTCAGGCCAGGACTCTTACCAAACCTGTGAAGTTTGAGGCAGATCGGACATTTTATGGCTGAGTTATAACAACTTCTATGTCCATGGCGAAACATCAAACTTTGTCACGCCACCACAGACACGCCCTTTAACGAAAACTCAAGATCTTCGCAATTTAACATCTCTAAGGCCTCTAGATCAGACTGACCAAATATAATGTTGATATCATTAAATCTCTAGGAGGAGTTTGATACAAGTCATTTCCTGTTTCCAACAGGTGGCGCTGTGATTATAATAGAATATTGGCCTTCAGATTTGTTCAGGCCAGGACTCTTATCTAATATGTGAAGTTTGAGGCAAATCGGACATTTTATGGCTGAGTTATAACAAGTTTTATATCCATGGCGAGACCTCAAAATTTGTCAGGCCGCCACGGACACGCCCTTTACCGAAAACTCAAGATCTTCACAATTTAACATCGCTACGGCCTTTATATTAGACTGACCGATTTTGGTGTTGATCTGAATAAATCTCTAGGAGGAGTTGGTTGTAGAGTACAGCATGACACTTCCTGTTGCCTGCAGGTGGCGCTATGACTATAACTGAATATGGGCATGTAGATGTCTTCAGGTCAGGAGTGTTATCACACATGTGAAGTTTGGGACAGATAGGACATTGTATGCCTGAGTTATAGCAACTTCCTTTTTCATGGCGAAACATCGAAATTTGCGAGGCCGCCACGGACACGCCCTCCGATGAAAACTCTAGATCTTCACAATTTAACGTCACAAAGGGCTTTAGACTAGACTCTGCAAATTTGGTGTTGATCCGAATAAATCTGTAGGAGGAGTTCGTTCAAGTACGACACCTGAAAAAGGCAAAAATGACAAATTTTGTTGAGAATATTAATATTAACCGACTTCCTGTTGGGTTCCGGATTTTGCTCCAAGAGGCTTTTTTGTAGGTATTGGTGTGTTACATGTGTGTACCGATTTCTGTGCATGTACGTGAATCACAGCTGAAAGCGCACACCGCGGAACGTGTAAAGGTGGCGCTGTCGAGCCATTTTGCCACACCCACTTCTGAAACCCATATCAGACGTAAATTTTCGCCAGGTTTGATGTGTGTGCGAAGTTTCATGAGTTTTCGGGTATGTCTAAGCCCTCAAAAATGCGATTCATTTTGGAGAATAATAATAATAATAATAATAATAATAATAATAATAATAATAAACGAAGCAGATCCAATAGGGTCCTCACACCATCGGTGCTCGGGCCCTAATTAAAGCTGCAAGCAGCGATGAACGGGCCCTCGCACCCGGGCTCACCGCCGACCGGTGGCTTTAGGAAAACAGCAAACGGTGGGCAGTATGCTTTTAATACAGTAAATGTAGGAAAAATAGATCAAAGTCACTTAAATGTGGCAAACTTCCTGCTGCCAGCTGGTGGTGCTATGCCTATAATTGATTATTGGCATGTATATGTGTTCAGGCCAGCACTTTCATCAAACATATGTAGTTTGGTGCAGATTGACCTTGGTACGTTTGAGTTAGTGCAAGATATGATATATCCTGCTGCCAACAGGTGGCGCTATGATAATATCTGAATATTGGCCTTTAGGTATCTTCAGGCCAGGACTCTTACCAAACCTGTGAAGTTTGAGGCAGATCGGACATTTTATGGCTGAGTTATAACAACTTCTATGTACATGGCGAAACATCAAACTTTGTCACGCCGCCACAGACACGCCCTTTAACGAAAACTCAAGATCTTCGCAATTTAACATCTCTAAGGCCTCTAGATCAGACTGAGCAAATATAAAGTTGATATCATTAAATCTCTAGGAGGAGTTTGCTACAAGTCATTTCCTGTTGCCAACAGGTGGCGCTGTGATTATAATAGAATATTGGCCTTCAGATTTGTTCAGGCCAGGACTCTTATCGAACATGTGAAGTTTGAGGCAAATCGGACATTTTATGGCTGAGTTATAACAAGTTTTATATCCATGGCGAGACCTCGAAATTTGTCAGGCCGCCACGGACACGCCCTTCAACGAAAACTCAAGATCTTCGCAATTTAACATCACTAAAGCCTTTTGATTAGACTGACTGATTTTGGTGTTGATCTGTATAAATCTCTAGGTGGAGTTTGTTGCAGAGTAAAGCATGACACTTCCTGTTGCCAGCAGGTGGCGCTATGACTATAACTGAATATGGACATATAGATGTCATCAGGTCAGGAGTGTTATCACACATGTAAAGTTTGGGGCAGATCGGACATTTTATGCCTGAGTTATAACAACTTCCTTTTTCATGGCGAAGCATCGAAATTTGCCAGGCCGCCACGGACACGCCCTCCGATGAAAACTCTAGATCTTCGCAATTTAACGTCACAAAGGGCTTTAGATTAGAATCAGCAAATTTGGCGTTGATCGGAATAAATCTCTATTAGGAGTTCGTTCAAGTACGAGGCCTGAAAATGGCAAAAATGACACAAAATTTCCTGAGAAAATTTAAAATAACCGACTTCCTGTTGGGTGTCAAATTTTGCTCCAAGAGGCTTTTTTGTAGGTATTGGTGTGTTACATGTGTGTACCTATTTTCGTACATGTACGTGAATCATAGTTGAATGCGCACACCGCGGAACGTGTAAAGGTGGCGCTGTCGAGCCATTTTGCCACACCCACTTCTGCAACCCATATCAGACGTAAATTTTCGCCAGGTCTGATGTGTGTGCGAAGTTTCATGAGTTTTCGGGTATGTCTAAGCCCTCAAAAATGCGATTCATTTTGGAGAAGAATAATAATAATAATAATTAAAGCTGCAAGCAGCGATGAACGGGCCCTCGCACACGGGCTCACCGCCGACCGGTGGCTTTAGGAACACAGCAAACGGTGGGCAGTATGCTTTTAATACAGTAAATGTAGGAAAAATAGATCAAAGTCACTTAAATATGCCAAACTTCCTGCTGCCAGCTGGTGGCGCTATGCCTATAACTGATTATTGGCATGTAGATGTGTTCACGCCAGCACTTTCATCAAACATATTAAGTTTGGTGCAGATTGACCTTGGTATGTGTGAGTTAGTGCAAGATATGATATATCCTGCTGCCAATAGGTGGCACTATAATAATATCTTTATATTGGCCTTTAGATGTCTTCAGGCCAGGACTCTTACCAAACATGTGAAGTTTGAGGCAGATCGGACATTTTATGGCTGAGTTATAACAACTTTTATGTCCATGGCGAAACATCAAACTTTGTCAGGCCGCCACGGACACGCCCTTTAACGAAAACTCAAGATCTTCACAATTTAACATCTCTAAGGCCTCGAGATCAGACTGACCAAATATAATGTTGATATCATTAAATCTCTAGGAGGAGTTTGGTACAAGTCATTTCCTGTTGCCAACAGGTGGCGCTGTGATTATAATAGAATATAGGCCTTCAGATTGGTTCAGGCCAGGACTCTTATCGAACATGTGAAGTTTGAGGCAAATCGGACATTTTATGGCTGAGTTATAACAAGATTTATATCCATGGCGAGACCACGAAATTTGCCAGGCCGCCACGGACACGCCCTTCAACGAAAACTCAAGATCTTCGCAATTTAACATCGCTAAAGCCTTTTTATTAGACTGACCGATTTTGGTGTTGATCTGATTAAATCTCCAGGAGGAATTTGTTGCAGAGTACAGCATGACACTTCCTGGTGCCTGCAGGTGGCGCTATGAGTAAAACTGAATATGGGCATGTAAATGTCTTCAGGTCAGGAGTGTTATCACACATGTGAAGTTTGGGGCAGATCGGGCATTTTATGCCTGAGTTATAGCAGCTTCCTTTTTCATTGCGAAACATCGAAATTTGCGAGGCCGCCACGGACACGCCCTCTGATGAAAACTCTAGATCTTCGCAATTTAACGTCACAAAGGGCTTTAGAATAGACTCACCAAATTTGGTGTTGATCCGAATAAATCTCTAGGAGGAGTTCGTTCAAGTAAGACGCCTGAAAATGGCAAAAATGACACAAATTTTGCTAAGAAAATTAATAATAACCGACTTCCTGTTGGGTTTCGGATTTTGTCCCAGGAGGCTTTTTTGTAGGTATTGGTGAGTTACATGTGTGTACCGATTTGCGTGCATGTACGTGAATCACAGCTGAATGCGCACACCGCGGAACGTGTAAAGGTGGCGCTATTGAGCCATTTTGCCACACCCACTTCTGCAACCCATATCAGATGTCCATTTTCGCCAGGTTTGATGTGTGTGCAAAGTTTCATGAGTTTTCGGGTATGTTTAGGCCCTCAAAAATGCGATTCATTCCGGAGAAGAAGAATAATAATAATAAGAAACGGAGCAGATCCAATAGGGTCCTCACACCATCGGTGCTCGGGCCCTAATAATAATAAACGAAGCAGATCCAATAGGGTCCTCACACCATCGGTGCTCGGGCCCTAATTAAAGCTGCAAGCAGCGATGAACGGGCCCTCGCACACGGGCTCATCGCCGACCGGTGGTTTTAGGAACACAGCAAATGGTGGGTAGTATGCTTTTAATACAGTAAAAATAGGAGAAATATGTCAAAGTCACTTAAATGTGCCAAATTTCCTGCTGCCAGCTGGTGGCGCTATGCCTATAACTGATTATTGGCATGTAGATGTGTTCAGGCCACCACTTTCATCAAACATATGAAGTTTGGTGCAGATTGACCTTGGTATGCTTGAGTTAGTGAAAGATATGATATATCCTGCTGCCAACAGGTGGCGCTATGATAATATCTGAATATTGGCCTTTAGGTGTCTTCAGGCCAGGACTCTTACCAAACCTGTGAAGTTTGAGGCAGATCGGACATTTTATGGCTGAGTTATAACAACTTCTATGTCCATGGCGAAACGTCAAACTTTGTCACGCCGCCACGGACACGCCCTTTAACGAAAACTCAAGATCTTCGCAATTTAACATCTCTAAGGCCTCTAGATCAGACTGACCAAATATAATGTTGATATCATTAAATCTCTAGGAGGAGTTTGATACAAGTCATTTCCTGTTGCCAACAGGTGGCGCTGTGATTATAATAGAATATTGGCCTTCAGATGTGTTCAGGCCAGGACTCTTATCGAATATGTGAAGTTTGAAGCAAATCGGACATTTTATGGCTGAGTTATAACAAGTTTTATATCCATGGCGAGACCTCGAAATTTGTCAGGCCGCCACGGACACGCCCTTTACCGAAAACTCAAGATCTTCACAATTTAACATCACTAAGGCCTTTATATTAGACTGACCGATTTTGGTGTTGATCTGTATAAATCTCTAGGAGGAGTTGGTTGTAGAGTACAGCATGACACTTCCTGTTGCCAGCAGGTGGCGCTATGACTATAACTGAATATGGATATGTAGATGTCATCAGGTCAGGAGTGTTATCACACATGTGAAGTTTGGGACAGATCGGACATTTTATGCCTAAGTTATAGCAACTTCCTTTTTCATGGCGAAACATCGAAATTTGCGAGGCCGCCACGGACACGCCCTTCGATGAAAACTCTAGATCTTCACAATTTAACGTCACAAAGGGCTTTAGATTAGACTCACCAAATTTGCTGTTGATCGGAGTAAATCTCTAGGAGGAGTTCGTTCAAGTACGACGCCTGAAAATGGCAAAAATGACACAAATTTTGCTAAGAAAATTAATAATAACCGACTTCCTGTTGGGTCTCGGATTTTGTCCCAGGAGGCTTTTTTGTAGGTATTGGTGAGCTACATGTGTGTACCGATTTTCATGCATGTACGTGAATCATAGCTGAAAGCGCACACCGCGGAACGTGTAAAGGTGGCGCTATCGAGCCGTTTTGCCACACCCATCTCTGAAACCCATATCAGACATCCATTTTCGCCAGGTTTGATGTGTGTGCAAAGTTTCATGAGTTTTCGGGTATGTTTAGGCCCTCAAAAATGCGATTCATTCCGGAGAAGAAGAATAATAATAATAATTAAAGCTGCAAGCAGCGATGAACGGGCCCTCGCACCCGGGCTCACCGCCGACCAGTGGCTTTAGGAAAACAGCAAACGGTGGGCAGTATGCTTTTAATACAGTAAATATAGGAGAAATATGTCATAAGTCACTTAAATGTGCCAAATTTCCAGCTGCCAGCTGGTGGCGCTATGCCTATCACTGATTATTGGCATGTAGATGTGTTCAGGCCAGCACTATTATCAAACATTTGAAGTTTGGTGCAGATTGATTTTGGTATGTTTGAGTTAGTGAAAGATATGATATATACTGCTGCCAACAGGTGGCGCTATGATAATATCTGAATATTGGCCTTTAGGGGTCTTCAGGCCAGGACTCTTACCAAACCTGTGAAGTTTGAGGCAGATCGGACATTTTATGGCTGAGTTATGACAACTTCTATATCCATGGCGAAACATCAAAATTTGTCAGGCCGCCACAGACACGCCCTTTAACCGAAACTCAAGATCTTCACAATTTAACATCTCTAAGACCTCTAGATCAGACTGACCAAATTTACTGTTGATATCATTTAATCTGTAAGAGGAGTTTGCTACAAGTCATTTCCTGTTACCAACAGGTGGCGCTGTGATTATAACAGAATATTGGCTTTCAGATGTTTTCAGGCCAGGACTTTAATCGAACATGTGAAGTGTGAGGCAAATCGGACATTTTATGGCTGAGTTATAACAAGTTTTATATCCATGGCGAGACCTCGAAATTTGTCAAGCCGCCACGGACACGCCCTTCAACGAAAACTCAAGATCTTCACAATTTAACATCACTAAAGCCTTTATATAAGACTGACCGATTTTGGTGTTGATCTGTATAAATCTCTAGGAGGAGTTGGTTGTAGAGTACAGCATGTCACTTCCTGTTGCCTGCAGGTAGCGCTATGACTATAACTGAATATGGGCATGTAGATGTCATCAGGTCAGGAGTGTTATCACACATGTGAAGTTTGGGGCAGATCGGACATTTTATGCCTGAGTTATTGCAACTTCCTTTTTCATGGCGAAACATCGAAATTTGCCAGGCCGCCACGGACACGCCCTCCGATGAAAACTCTAGATCTTCGCAATTTAACGTCACAAAGGGCTTTAGATTAGATTCACCAAATTTGGCGTTGATCCGTATAAATCTCTAGGAGGAGTTCGTTCAAGTATGACGCCTGAAAATGGCAAAAATGACACAAATTTTGCTGAGAAAATTAATAATAACTGACTTCCTGTTGGGTTTTGGATTTTATCCCAAGAGGCTTTTTTGTAGGTATTGGTAAGTTACATGTGTGTACCGATTTTCGTGCATGTATGTGAATCACAGCTGAAAGCGCACACCGCGGAACGTGTAAAGGTGGCGCTATCGAGCCATTTTGCCACACCCATCTCTGAAACCCATATCAGACGTACATTTTCGCCAGGTTTGATGTGTGTGCAAAGTTTCATGAGTTTTCGGGTATGTTTAGGGCCTCAAAAATGCGATTCATTCCGGAGAAGAAGAATAATAATAAGAAACGGAGCAGATCCAATAGGGTCCTCACACCATCGGTGCTCGGGCCCTAATAATAAACGAAGCAGATCCAATAGGGTCCTCACACCATCGGTGCTCGGGCCCTAATTAAAGCTGCAAGCAGCGATGAACGGGCCCTCGCACACGGGCTCACCGCCGACCCGTGGCTTTAGGAACACAGCAAATGGTGGGTAGTATGCTTTTAATACAGTAAAAATAGGAGAAATATGTCAAAGTCACTTAAATGTGCCAAATTTCCTGCTGCCAGCTGGTGGCGCTATGCCTATAACTGATTATTGGCATGTAGATGTGTTCAGGCCACCACTTTCATCAAACATATGAAGTTTGGTGCAGATTGACCTTGGTATGTTTGAGTCAGTGAAAGATATGATATATCCTGCTGCCAACAGGTGGCGCTATGATAATATCTGAATTTTGGCCTTTAGGTGTCTTCAGGCCAGGACTCTTACCAAACCTGTGAAGTTTGAGGCAGATCGGACATTTTATGGCTGAGTTATAACAACTTCTATGTCCATGGCGAAACATCAAACTTTGTCAGGCCGCCACGGACACGCCCTTTAACGAAAACTCAAGATCTTCGCAATTTAACATCTTTAAGGCCTCTAGATCAGAATGACCAAATATAATGTTGATATCATTAAATCTCTAAGAGGAGTTTGATACAAGTCATTTCCTGTTGCCAACAGGTGGCGCTGTGATTATAATAGAATGTTGGCCTTGAGATGTGTTCAGGCCAGGACTCTTATCGAATATGTGAAGTTTGAGGCAAATCGGACATTTTATGGCTGAGTTATAACAAGTTTTATATCCATGGCGAGACCTCGAAATTTGTCAGGCCGCCACGCACACGCCCTTTACCGAAAACTCAAGATCTTTACAATTTAACATCGCTAAAGCCTTTATATTAGACTGACCGTTTTTGGAGTTGATCTGTATAAATCTCTAGGAGGAGTTTGTTGTAGAGTACAGCATGACACTTCCTGTTGCCTGCAGGTGGCGCTATGACTATAACTGAATATGGATATGTAGATGTCATCAGGTCAGGAGTGTTATCACACATGTGAAGTTTGGTAAAGATCGGACATTTTATGCCTAAGTTATAGCAACTTCCTTTTTCATGGCGAAACATCGAAATTTGCGAGGCCGCCACGGACACGCCCTCCGATGAAAACTCTAGATCTTCACAATTTAACGTCACAAAGGGCTTTAGATTAGACTCACCAAATTTGGTGTTGATCGGAATAAATCTCTAGGAGGAGTTCGTTCAAGTATGACACCTGAAAATGGCAAAAATGACACAAATTTTGCTGAGAAAATTAATAATAACCGACTTCCTGTTGGGTTTCGGATTTTATCTCAAGAGGCTTTTTTGTAGGTATTGGTGTGTTACATGTGTGTACCGATTTTTGTGCATGTACGATAATCACAGCTGAATGCGCACACCGCGGAACGTGTAAAGGTGGCGCTATTGAGCCATTTTGCCACACCCACTTCTGCAACCCATATCAGATGTCCATTTTCGCCAGGTCTGATGTGTGTGCAAAGTTTCGTTAGTTTTCGGGTATGTTTAGGCCCTCAAAAATGCGATTCATTCCGGATAAGAAGAATAATAATAATAATTAAAGCTGCGAGCAGCGATGAACGGGCCCTCGCACCCGGGCTCACCGCCGACCGGTGGCTTCAGGAAATCATCAAACGGTGGGCAGTATGCTTTTATTACAGTAAATATAGAAAAAATATGTCATAAGTCATTTAAATGTGCCAAACTTGCCGCTGCCAGATTGTGGCGCTATGCCTGTAACTAATTATTGGCATGTAGATGTGTTCAGGCCAGCACTATTATCAAACATATGAAGTTTGGTGCAGATTGACCTTGGTATGTTTGAGTTAGTGAAAGATATGATATATCCTGCTGCCAACAAGTGGCGCTATGATAATATCTGAATATTAGTCTTTAGGTGTCTTCAGGCCAGGACTCTTACCAAACCTGTGAATTTTGTGGCAGATCAGACATTTTATGGCTAAGTTATAACAACTTCTATGTCTATGCAGAAACATCAAACTTTGTCAGGCCACCACGGACATGCCCTTTAATGAAAACTCAAGATTTTCACAATTTAACATCTCTAATGCCTCAAGATCAGACTGACCAAATATAATGTTGATTTAATTAAATGCAATCAATGCAAGGACTTCAGATAATG
>NC_133361.1:40860316-40964978 GCF_049309525.1 Garra rufa
AGAGATAACAGTAACATTTGTTTTGTTGTCAAAGTTTGTCTTAATGTTTTATTATTATTATTTTATATTCAATAAATAACACTATGTAAATATTGTCTATCAATGAAGATAAATTGATCATGCTAAAAAGTTGTATTTTTTAAAATCTTTTGCTATGTGACTGAATAGGACAAATTCATGGTACATTTAAGTAAAAAATAAATAAAAAACAACAACTGCAAAATACGAACAATGAAAGACTTAGTGACCCTTTATATTTTCTCAAAATATCAGACTCTCAAAGATCAGACATATTTATGTAATTACACTACATACAGTAGTACTACATACGTGCATTTTTTGTTCAAAGATGGTCTGTAGGATGACTCTCTACTCTGTCACCCTCTCTGCCTCTCACCCCTCCCCCCTGCAATAATGAGCTTCTCTGTGCCTGACTGAACGCACACACATACTGTAGAGACATTCACCAGAGTGACAGCAGGTTTCTGAGTTATTTTTTTAATTTTCTTTAATTCATTGAAGCTTGTATAAAATTTATATTTCCAGCACTTGCTCAGAGTGATTAGATCTCTGTGTGAAAAAAGTTTTAAAGAGTTTGGATGCTGCACTTTAAAGATATAAAAAATTAGGGTTATGTTTTCTACTACATCTTTAAAAAATCACCACGTCAACACCGTTCGAGATATCCAAAATCCGCTCGCAATTTAACATCTTCAGAATATTCTCTTCATGTTAAAAAAGTTTGGTGTGAACAGCTGGTTGTTCTTAGAAGTAGTGTGCATTTGTTTACAGCCTGATTTTTCCAAAAATCCACATTCAAATCAAAATAGCCGGCTTCCTGTTGGTCTCAGCTAATGAGTTTGATTTAGAAAGTTGTCCAAATTGATGAGATTAATATATGTACAGAGTTTGGTGACTGTAGGAAAAACTAACCCCCCAACTTTTGTCAAAAGATGGCGCTATAGAGTGCCTGCTCCACGCCCATTTATGACCTTTTGCCAGTGTCTAACTATCATAAATATTGATGTGTGTGTTGAGTTTCATGAAATTCTAAGCATGTTAACTGCCTCGAAAAGACAGGAATCTAATTTTAAAGTTTGACATGTTGCCATGGCAACAGCATTCGATTTATCATCGACCCCTTTACATATTCTTATTGGCCGTGTTTTGACATGATTTTGATGAAGTTTAAAGAAAATCGATTAAAATTAAGAGGCTGATTTCAAAGCATTTTGAAAATGACACGTTTCCTGCTGCCAGTTGGTGGCGCTATAACTTTGACTCATAATAGTCACATTTATGGAATCGGCATCATACAAGGAACAAACTGGTGAAGTTTCATCAGAATCAGGCAATGTGTGCAACAGTTATTAGACACTTCCTGTTTCTCATTTCTCGCCATAACTTTGTCGCCTTGCCACGGCCAAACCGTTCGAGATATCAAAAATCTCCTCGCAATTTAGCGTCCCCAATGTCTTGAGATCATGCTGACCGAGTTTGGTGACAATCCCATGGAATTCCTGGGAGGAGTACGTTAAATTCCAGAGCATGCGCTTTTTAAACAGCCCTAATTATCTCACTTCCTGTTGCGTGGAGCCCATGACATAGAGTACAAAAGTTGTTCAGCTCGATGAGTTCTATATGTGTACCGAGTTTCATATCAATACGTGCAAGTATGTGTGCGCAGTACATCAAGTTTTCAAACTGTGTTCCAGGGGGCGCTGTAGAGGCCCTGAACCACGCCCGGGTCCCAGCCTCTGTGGCGTCCGGACGACGGCAGATTCCGACGTGTGTGCAAATTTTCAAGAGTTTTTGAGTATGTTAAGGCCCCCAAAAGTGCCCCAACGGTTGAAAAAAAATAAAAATAAAAAAAAAAAAAAAAAAAACAAATAAGAATCCTTAGAAGAACAATAGGGCCTTCGCCCTTTTGGGCTCGGGCCCTAATTAAAGCTGCAAGCAGCGATGAACGGGCCCTCGCACACGGGCTCATCGCCGACCGGTGGCTTTAGGAACACAGCAAATGGTGGGTAGTATGCTTTTAATACAGTAAAAATAGGAGAAATATGTCAAAGTCACTTAAATGTGCCAAATTTCCTGCTGCCAGCTGGTGGCGCTATGCCTATAACTGATTATTGGCATGTAGATGTGTTCAGGCCACCACTTTCATCAAACATATGAAGTTTGGTGCAGATTGACCTTGGTATGTTTGAGTTAGTGAAAGATATGATATATCCTGCTGCCAACAGGTGGCACTATGATAATATCTGAATATAGGCCTTTAGGTGTCTTCAGGCCAGGACTCTTACCAAACCTGTGAAATTTGAGGCAGATCGGACATTTTATGGCTGAGTTATAACAACTTCTATGTCCATGGCGAAACATCAAACTTTGTCACGCCGCCACAGACACGCCCTTTAACGAAAACTCAAGATCTTCACAATTTAACATCTCTAAGGCCTCTAGATCAGACTGACCAAATATAATGTTGATATCAATAAATTTCTAGGAGGAGTTTGATACAAGTCATTTCCTGTTGCCAACAGGTGGCGCTGTGATTATAATAGAATATTGGCCTTCAGATGTGTTCAGGCCAGGACTCTTATCGAATATGTGAAGTTTCAGGCAAATCGGACATTTTATGGCTGAGTTATAACAAGTTTTATATCCATGGCGAGACCTCGAAATTTGTCAGGCCGCCACGGACACGCCCTTTACCGAAAACTCAAGATCTTCACAATTTAACATCTCTAAGGCCTTTATATTAGACTGACCGATTTTGGTGTTGATCTGTATAAATCTCTAGGAGGAGTTGGTGGTAGAGTACAGCATGACACTTCCTGTTGCCAGCAGGTGGCGCTATGACTATAACTGAATATGGATATGTAGATGTCATCAGGTCAGGAGTGTTATCACACATGTGAAGTTTGGGACAGATCGGACATTTTATGCCTAAGTTATAGCAACTTCCTTTTTCATGGCGAAACATCGAAATTTGCGAGGCCGCCACGGACACACCCTCTGATGAAAACTCTAGATCTTCACAATTTAACGTCACAAAGGGCTTTAGATTAGACTCACCAAATTTGCTGTTGATCGGAGTAAATCTCTAGGAGGAGTTCGTTCAAGTACGACGCCTGAAAATGGCAAAAATGACACAAATTTTGCTAAGAAAATTAATAATAACCGACTTCCTGTTGGGTTTCGGATTTTGTCCCAGGAGGCTTTTTTGTAGGTATTGGTGAGATACATGTGTGTACCGATTTTCATGCATGTACGTGAATCATAGCTGAAAGCGCACACCGCGGAACGTGTAAAGGTGGCGCTATCGAGCCGTTTTGCCACACCCATCTCTGAAACCCATATCAGACATCCATTTTCGCCAGGTTTGATGTGTGTGCAAAGTTTCATGAGTTTTCGGGTATGTTTAGGCCCTCAAAAATGCGATTCATTCCGGAGAAGAAGAATAATAATAATAATAATAAACGAAGCAGATCCAATAGGGTCCTCACACCATCGGTGCTCGGGCCCTAATTAAAGCTGCAAGCAGCGTTGACCGGGCCCTCGCTGTCTGGCAGTCGCCATCCCGATAGCATCAGGAAAACGGTGCCCAGTTGGCACATGCATTCACAATAACCCTTTGGACTAACCCTAACTGTCTCTCCTCCTGTCTGACTCTTTCTCTTACCACCCATCCCACCTCCTTACACTCAGCCACTTACCACACAAACACACAGAGTGCAGAGCAGAGTGAGATCAGATTTATTTTTTAATTTTCTTTCATTCGTGGAGTTTTGTATAATTATGAAATGAACTGTGTTTAATCAGAATGAATAGTTATTTGTATGAAAAAAGTTTCAAAGAGTTAGGATGCTGCACTTTAAATATATAATAAATCATTGAAAATTGAAAATGGAAAATAAAATTCTAGGCACGCTATCTGCCTCAAAAACACAGGAAACAAATATTTGAATGTATTTTGTATTTTTATTTATTTGCCATGGCAACAGCATTTGATGCATCAGGGACGCCTTTACAGACTCTCATCGGCCGTGTTTTTACATCATTCTGATGAAGTTTGAAGAAAATCGAGTACAAATATATTGTTCGTTGTTCGTTCGTGTGTTAGTTCATTAACCAATGTTAACAAAAGAGACCCTATTTTAAATAGTTACCATGTTTTATGATCTACATCCATTTTTAAATAGTATTTTAATGATCTATAAGCATCTGTGAAATAATTATAAACAAATATATTAAAAATAAATACATTAACTTAGTTGATGTATTTGTTTCTCATTCTTATTAAGTGAACTGAGCAGTATAGTGTCATACTTATAAGATTTTTTTATTCTATCAGTGAGATTGTATATATGTATATAAATCATATAATTTTTCCTTAAAAGATTAAAAAAAGATTTTAATGCTCTTTAAGCACCTATACAAAATAATTATGTAAAAGTACACTGACAGTACAGTCTATATCAACTGATTCTATGGATTATTTTCATTCTTATACACTGAGAATGGGCTAAATAGCATTAGAGGTCAAACGATTCCTTATCTTATGAGGACCTCTAGTGTTCATCCCTGGTATTAGAGCTTTAATCTGACAAATTTATGTGACACTTTTAATGTTTTTGGGGCCTCTGAGCATGATAACATTTTGAAACTACACGTATTTCCTAAGAATTTCTTGTTCTTTATATGTAAAAAGTTTTGATGAGTTAGAATAATGCAATTTAAAGATATATGAAAATAACTCTTCATCTTTTTTATTGTTACTTTCATAAATCACCACATCAACACCGTTCAAGATGTCCCAAAGCCGTTCACAATTTAACATCTTCAGTATCTTGGCATCATGTTGACAAAGTTTGGTGTGAACTGTCTGATTCTGCTATGAGTGATATGAATTTATTCACAGCTATATTTAAAAACACAGGAAACAAATGTTAAAGTTTGACATGTTGCCATGGCAACAGCATTTGATGTATCAAGGACCCCTTCACAGATTCTCATCGGCCGTGTTTTGATATTATTCTGATGAAGTTTGAAGCAAATTGAGTAAAATTAAGAGGTTGATTTAAAAGCGTTTTGCAAGCAACACACTTCCTGCTGCCAGTTGGTGGCGCTATAACTTTGACTCATAATAGTCACATCTCTGTGATCGGTATCATACGACGAACAAACTGCTTAAGTTTGGTCAAAATCAGATAAAGTGTGTCAAAATTATTAGACATTTCCTGTTTCTCATTTCTCGCCATAATTTGTCGCCCTGCCACGGCCAAACCGTTCGAGATACCAAAAATCCCCTGGCAATTTTGCATTCCCAATATCTGTAGATCATGCTGACCGAGTTTGGTGGCCATCGGTGGAAAGGTCTAGGAGGAGTATTTCAAATTCCACAGCTTGATTTTTCCAAAAATCCATATTTAAATAAAAATAGCTGACTTCCTGTTGGTCGTAGCTAATGGGTGTAAATTAGAAAGTTGTCCGGCTTGATGAGTCCAATATATGTACCGAGTTTGGTGACTGTAGGACAAAGTAACCCCCCAAATTTTGTCAAAAGGTGGCGCTATGGAGCGCCTGCTCCACGCCCATTTATGGGCTTTTATCAGTGTTTAGCTGTCATTAATACAGATGTGTGTGTTGAGTTTCATGAAATTCTAAGCATTTTAAGTGGCTCAAAAACACAAAAAACTAAAGTTAAAGTTTGACACGTTGCCATGGCAACATGATAAAAGTTATGGATAACGCCCTTCACAGATTCTTATCGGTCGTGTTTTGACATTATTGGGATGAAGTTTGAAGCAAATTGAGTAAAATTAAGAGGCTGAGTTTAAAGCGTTTCAAAAACGTCACGCTTTCTGCTGCCAGTTGGTGGCGCCATAACTTTGACTCATAATAGTCACATCTCTGTGATCGGCATCAGACGATGAACAAACTGCTGAAGTTTGGTCAAAATCAGACAAAGTATGTCAAAGTTATTAGGCACTTCCTGTTTCTCATTTCTCGCCATAAATTTGTCGCCCCATCACGGTCAAACCGTTCGAGATATCAAAAATCCCCTGGCAATTTTGCGTCCCCAATGTCTTGAGATCATGCTGACCGAGTTTGGTGGCCATCGGTGGAAAGGCCTAGTAGGAGTATTTCAAATTCCATTGCATGCACATTTTAGACATCCCTGAATAGCCAACTTCCTGTTTGGCGAAGCACGGACTATGAGTGTGAAATTTGTTCGGCCCGATGAGGTCTATATGTGTATGAATTTTGGTGACTGTAGGTCAACCGTTGTGCGCTCCAGAGCCCTTCAAAAGTCGCAATTTTTAACGCTGTGCCATGCCCCCCCCAGGTGACCCCCCCATGTCAAAGTCTGTCCGGCCCTGATGGCCGCAGGTTCCAATGTGTGTGCAAAGTTTCAAGAGTTTTCGTGTATGTTAAGGCCCCCGAAATCCCCCAAAACATTGAAAAAAAAATAATAATAATAATAATAATAATCCTTAGAAAAACAATAGGGCCTTCGCCCTTTTGGGCTCGGGCCCTAATTAAAGCTGCAAGCAGCGATGAACGGGCCCTCGCACCCGGGCTCACCGCCGACCGGTGGCTTTAGGAAAACAGCAAACGTTGGGCAGTATGCTTTTAATACAGTAAATATATGAGAAATATGTCATAAGTCATTTAAATGTGCCAAACTTCCCATTGGCAGCTGGTGGCGCTATGCCTATAAATAGCATGTAGATGTGTTCAGGCCAGCACTATTATCAAACATATGAAGTTTGGTGCAGATTGATCTTGGTATGTTTGAGTTAGTGAAAGATATGATATATCCTGGTGTGAACAGGTGGCGCTATGATAATATCTGAATATTGGCCTTTAGGTGTCTTCAGGCCAGGACTCTTACCAAACCTCTGAAGTTTGAGGCAGATCAGACATTTTATGGCTGAGTTATTACACCTATGTCCATGGCAAAACATCAAACTTTGTCAGGCCGCCACGGACACGCCCTTTACTGAAACTCAAGATCTTCACAATTTAACATCTCTAAGGCCTCTAGATCAGACTGACCAAATATAATGTTGATTTCATTAAATGTCTAGGAGGAGTTTGCTATAAACCTAATCCCCTGCAAGGACTTCAGATAATGCCAACTGTGAACCAAATGTGAACATTTTCACTATATTCTGATGATGATGATAAGAACATGTAATTCATGATGATAACAAAATGTTATTATTGCTTGCATTACATTCACCACTTCTGCTTAAATCGTTACCTATCTGTACAATTTGTATGTGGATATTGCTTTGCTGGTGACTCCTGTTATAAGACATCACTCTTAAGCGCTACATAACTAAGAATCAATTAGGAAAACGGTGCACAGTTGGCAAATGCATTCACAGTAACCCTCTGCTAGTTTGGATTTTAAGTTTACTGAATTGAAAGGGTTACACTTTTAAATCAACACAGAGACACACAAAATATAAAATGTTGCCATCCAGTTTCATTTGTTAACATTAACTATATTAGTTAACATGAACAATAATTAAATAGCATTTATTAATGTTAATTAATATTAAGCTAAAAAAAAGTATTCATATATTGTTTAAAGGTAAATTAGTTTATGTACTGTGAATTAACATGAACAGGAACACAGTTCATGTGGGTGTACAGCAATACACAAAGTGCTCTATAAACGCTTAATTCTTTAAAAATATCTTTAAAAATCAAGTTGAGTGTTTTAATGGGGCGATATATATATAACTGATCTTAAAATGATGGTTTTCGGATGTTTTGAACAGATAACAGCAAAGTTTGTTTTGTTGTCAAAGTTTGTCTTGAAATTTTTAATTATTATAATTTTATATTCAATAAATAACACTATGAAAATATTGTCAATGAACAATGAACAATGAAGATTATTCACTCATGCTTAAAAGTTGTATTTTTCTTAATCTTTTGCTATGTGACTGAATAGGACAAGTTCATGGTACAGTTCAGTAAAAATAAATAAAAAACAACAACTGCAAAATACAAACAATGAAAGATTTAATGACCCTTTATATTTTCTCAAAATATCAGACATATTTATGTCGATTACGCTACAGCAATGTGCATCTTCCTCAAAGATGGTCTTAAGCAAAACAGCATGTTCCACTGGTCTCTCTCCCTTACACCCCTCCCCCCTTCAGTCACTCTTCAGTGACTCAATGGTGACTGAACACAGACAGGCACAGGCAGAGTGACAGCAGGTTTCTAATTTCTTTTTTTAATTTTCTTTAATTCATAGAAGCTTGTATAAAATTGATATTTACACCACTTGCTCAGAATGATAAGATCTCTGTGTGAAAAAAGTTGTAAAGAGTTTGGATGCTGCACTTTAAAGATATAAAAAAATTACGGTTATGTTTTTTTCCTACATCTTTAAAAAATCACCACGTCAACACCGTTCAAGATATCCCAAATTCGCTCGCAATTTAACATCTTCAGAATCTTCTCTTCATGTTAAAAAAGTTTGGTGTGAATACCTTATTTTTCTTAGAAGGAGTGTGAATTTGTTTACAGCCTGATTTTTCCAAAAATCCACATTCAAATCAAAATAGCCGGCTTCCTGTTGGTCTTAGCTAATGAGTTTGATTTAGAAAGTTGTCCAGATTGATGAGAACAATATATGTACAGAGTTTGGTGACTGTAGGAAAAACTAACCCCCCAACTTTTGTCAAAAGATGGCGCTATAGAGTGCCTGCTCCACGCCCATTTATGACCTTTTGCCAGTGTCTAACTATCATTAATATTGATGTGTGTGTTGAGTTTCATGAAATTCTAAGCATGTTATCTGCCTCGAAAAGACAGGAATCAAATTTTAAAGTTTGACACGTTGCCATGGCAACAGCATTTGATTTATCATCGACCCCTTTACATATTCTCATCGGCCGTGTTTTGACATTATTTTGATGAAGTTTGAAGAAAATCAAGTAAAATTAAGAGGCTGATTTCAAAGGATTTTGAAAATGACACGCTTCCTTCTGCCAGTTGGTGGCGCTATAACTTTGACTCATAATAGTCACATTTATGGAATCGGCATCATACAACGAACAAACTGGTGAAGTTTCATAAGAATCAAGCAATGTGTGCAACAGTAATTAGACACTTCCTGTTTCTCATTTCTCGCCATAACTTTGTCGCCTTGCCACGGCCAAACCGTTCGAGATATCAAAAATCCCCTCGCAATTTAGCGTCCCCAATGTCTTGAGATCATGCTGACCGAGTTTGGTGACAATCCTATGGAAACCCTGGGAGGAGTACGTTAAATTCCAGAGCATGCGCTTTTTAAACAGCCCTAAATATCTCACTTCCTGTTGCGTTCAGCCCATGACATAGAGTACAAAAGTTGTTTGGCTCAGTGAGATCTATATGTGTACTGAGTTTCATATCAATACATGCAAGTATGTGTGCGCAGTACATCAAGTTTTCAAACTGTGTTCCAGGGGGCGCTGTAGAGGCCCTGAACAACGCCCGGGTCCCAGCCTCTGTGGCGTCCTGATGGCCGCAGATTCCGACGTGTGTGCAAATTTTCAAGAGTTTTTGAGTATGTTAAGGCCCCCAAAAGTGCCCAGAAGGTTTAAAAAAAAAAAAAAAAAAAAAAAATTAAAGCTGCAAGCAGCGATGACCGGGCCCTCGCCGTCTGTGCAGTCGCCATCCCGATAGCATCAGGAAAACGGTGCCCAGTTGGCACATGCATTCACAGTAACCCTTTGGACTAACCCTAACTGTCTCTCCTCCTCTCTGACTCTTTCTCTTACCACCCATCCCCCCTCCTTACACTCAGCCACTTACCACACAAACACACATATAGAGTGCAGAGCAGAGTGAGATCAGATATGTTTTTTAATTTTCTTTCATTCGTGGAGTTTTGTAAAATTATGAAATGAACTGTGTTTGATCAGAATGAATAGTTATTTGTATGAAAAAAGATTCAAAGAGTTAGGATGCTGCACTTTAAATATATAATAAATCATTGAAAATTGAAAATGGAAAATGAAATTCTAAGCACACTATCTGCCTTAAAAACACAGGAAACAAATATTTGAATGTATTTTTTATTTTTATTTATTTGCCATGGCAACAGCATTTGATGCATCAGGGACGCCTTTACAGACTCTCGTCGGCCGTGTTTTTACATTATTCTGATGAAGTTTGAAGAAAATCTAGTACAAATATATTGTTCGTTGTTCGTTCGTGTTTGTTAGTTCATTAACCATTGTTAACAAAAGAGACCCTATTTTAAATAGTTACCATGTTTTATGATCTACAACCATTTTTAAATATTATTTTAATGATCTATAAGCATCTGTGAAATAATTATAAACAAATATATTAAAAATAAATACATATTAACTTAGTTGATGTATTTGTTTCTCATTCTAATTAAGTGAACTGAGCAGTATAGTGTCATACCTATAAGATTTTTTATTCTATCAGTGAGAGTGTATATATGTATATAAATCATATAATTTTTCCTTAAAAGATTAAAAAAAGATTTTAATGCTCTTTAAGCACCTATAAAAAATAATTATGTAAAAGTACATTGACAGTACAGTATATATCAACTGATTCTATGGATTATTTTCATTCTTATACACTGAGAATGAGCTAAATAGCATTAGAGGTCAAACGATTCCTTATCTTATGAGGACCTCTAGTGTTCATCCCTGGTACTAGAGCTTTAATCTGACAAATTTATGTGACACTTTTAATGTTTTTGGGGCCTCTGAGCATGATAACATTTTGAAACTACACGTATTTCCTAAGAATTTCTTGTTCTTTATATGTAAAAAGTTTTGATGAGTTAGAATAATGCAATTTAAAGATATATGGAAATAACTCTTCATCTTTTTTACTGTTACTTTCATAAATCACCACATCAACACCATTCAAGATATCCCAAAGCCGTTCACAATTTAACATCTTCAGTATCTTGGCATCACGTTGACAAAGTTTGGTGTGCACTGTCTGATTCTGCTATGAGTGATATGAATTTATTCACAGCTATATTTTTCCAAAAATCCACATTCAAATCAAAATAGCTGATTTCCTGTTGGTCGTAGCTAATGGGTGTAAATTAGAAAGTTGTCTGGCTTGATGAGACCAATATACCGACCAAGTTTGATGTCTGTAGCTACAACTAACCCTCCAACTTTTGTCAAAAGGTGGCGCTATAGAGTGTCTCCAACAAATCACCACATCAACACCGTTCAAGATATCCCAAAGCCGTTCACAATATAGGGAACATTTTCCCTATATTCTGAGGATGATGATAACAAAATGTTATTATTGCTTGCTTTATGTCCACCACTTCTGCTTAAATGTCATCGTTACCTATCTGTACAATTTGTGTGTGGATATTGCTTTGCAGGTGACTCCTGTTATAAGACATCACTTTTAAGTGCTACATAACTAAGAAAGAATCAATTAGGAAAACGGTGCCCAGTTGGCACATGCATTCACAGTAACCCTCAGTCAGTTGGATTTAAAGTTTACTAAATTGAAAGGGTTAAACTTTAAAATCAACACACAGACACATACACACAATATATAAAATTACCAACCAGTTTCATTTGTTAACATTAACTATATTAGTTAACATGAACAATAATTAAATAGTGTTTATTAATGTTAATTAATATTAAGCTAAAAAAAGTATTCATATATTGTTTAATGGTAAAATATTTTTTATATTTTAACATTAGTTTATGAACTGTGAATTAACATGAACATGAACACAGTTCATGTGGGTGTACAGCAATACACAAATGCTCTATAAACGCTTCTTTCTTTCAAAATATCTTTAAAAATCAAGTTGAGTATTGTAATGGGGCGATATATATATAACTGATCTTAAAATGGTAAAATTTTCAGATGTTTTGAACAGATAACAGCAAAGTTTGTTTTGTTGACAAAGTTTGTCTTGAAACTGTTAATTAAAATGTTATATTCAATAAATAACACTATGAAAATAAATGTCTATCAATGAAGATAAACCGCTCATGCTAAAAAGTTGTATTTTTCTTAATCTTTTGCTATGTGACTGAATAGGACATGTTCATGGTACAGTTCAGTAAAAAATAAATAAAAAAACAACAACTGCAAAATACAAACAATGAAAGACTTAGTGACCCTTTATATTTTCTCAAAATATCAGACTCTCAAAGATCAAACATATTTATGTAATATCAATGTGCATTTTTTCCTCAAAGATGGTCTTTAGCAAGACAGCATGTTCTACTCTCTCTCCCTCTCTCCCTTTCACCCCTCCCCCTTCAGTCTCTCTTCAGTCACTCAATGGTAGTCACTCAATGGTGACTGAACACAGACACTCAAGGCAGAGTGACAGCAGGCTTCTGATTTCTTTTTTTAATTTTCTTTAATTCGTAGAAGCTTGAATTAAATTGATATTTACAGCACTTGCTCAGAATGATAAGATCTCTGTGTGAAAAAAGTTTTAAATAGTTAAGATGCTGCACTTTAAAGATATAGAAAATGACGGTTATACATCTTTAAAAAATCACCACGTCAACACCGTTCAAGATATCCCAAAACCGCTCGCAATTTAACATCTTCAGAATCTTCTCTCCATGTTAAAAAAGTTTGGTGTGAACAGCTTGTTCTTCTTAGGAGGAGTATAAATTTGTTTACAGCCTGATTTTTCCAAAAATCCACATTCAAATCAAAATAGCCGGCTTCCTGTTGGTGTTAGCTAATTAGTTTAATTTAGAAAGTTGTCCAGATTGATGAGAACAATATATGTACAGAGTTTGGTGACTGTAGGAAAAACTAACCCCCCAACTTTTGTCAAAAGATGGCGCTATAGAGTGCCTGCTCCACGCCCATTTATGATCTTTTGCCAGTGTCTAACTATCATTAATATTGATGTGTGTGTTGAGTTTCATGAAATTCTAAGCATGTTATCTGCCTCGAAAAGACAGGAATCTAATTTTAAAGTTTGAGACGTTGCCATGGCAACAGCATTTGATTTATCATCGACCCCTTTACATATTCTTATCGGCCGTGTTTTGACATGATTTTAATGAAGTTTAAAGAAAATCAAGTAAAATTAAGAGGCTGATTTCAAAGCATTTTGAAAATGACACGCTTCCTGCTGCCAGTTGGTGGCGCTATAACTTTGACTCATAATAGTCACCTTTATGGAATCGGCATCATACAACGAACAATCTGGTGAAGTTTCATCAGAATCAGGCAATGTGTGCAACAGTTATTAGACACTTCCTGTTTCTCATTTCTCGCCATAATTTTGTCGCCTTGCCACGGCCAAACCGTTCGAGATATCAAAAATCCCCTCGCAATTTAGCGTCCCCAATGTCTTGAGATCATGCTGACCGAGTTTGGTGACAATCGTATGGAAATCCTGGGAGGAGTACGTTAAATTCCAGAGCATGCGCTTTTTATACAGCCCTAAATATCTCACTTCCTGTTGCATTGAGAAAATGACATAGAGTACAAAAGTTGTTCAGCTCAATGAGTTCTATATGTGTACCGAGTTTCATATGTGTACGTTCAAGTATGTGTGCTATATGGCCCTCAAAATTCCAGGGGGCGCTGTAGAGTCCCCTTGCCACGCCCCGGTACCAGCCTCTGTGGCGTCCTGATGGCCGCAGATTCCGACATGTGTGCAAATTTTCAAGAGTTTTTGAGTATGTTAAGACCCCCTTAAGTGCCCGGAAGGTTAACAAAAAATAAAAAAAAAAAAAAAAAAAATAAGAATCCTTAGAAGAACAATAGGGCCTTCGCCCTTTTGGGCTCGGGCCCTAATAAGAACCCTTAGAAGAACAATAGGGCCTTCGCCCTTTTGGGCTCGGGCCCTAATTAAAGCTGCAAGCAGCGATGAACGGGCCCTCGCACACGGGCTCACCGCCGACCGGTGGCTTTTGGAACACAGCTAATGGTGGGCAGTATGCTTTTAATCCAGAAAAAATAGGAAAAATTATGTCAAAGTCACTTAAATGTGCCAAATTTCCTGCTGCCAGCTGGTGGCGCTATGCCTATAACTGATTATTGGCATGTAGATGTGTTCAGGCTGGCACTTTCATCAAACATATGAAGTTTGGTGCAGATTGACCTTGGTATGTTTGAGTTAGTGAAAGATATGATATATCCTGCTCCCAACAGGTGGCGCTATGATAATATCTGAATATTGGCCTTTAGGTGTCTTCAGGCCAGGACTCTTACAAAACCTGTGAAGTTTGAGGCAGATCGGACATTTTATGGCTGAGTTATAACAACTTCTATGTCCATGGCGAAACATCAAACTTTGTGACGCCGCCACGGACACGCCCTTTAACGAAAACTCAAGATCTTCACAATTTAACATCTCTAAGGCCTCTAGATCAGACTGAGCAAATATATAGTTGATATCATTAAATCTCTAGGAGGAGTTTGCTACAAGTCATTTCCTGTAACCAACAGGTGGCGCTGTGATTATAATTGAATATTGGCCTTCAGATTTGTTCAGGCCAGGACTCTTATCGAATATGTGAAGTTTGAGGCAAATCGGACATTTTATGGCTGAGTTATAACAAGTTTTATATCCATGGCGAGACCTCGAAATTTGTCAGGCCGCCACGGACACGCCCTTCAACGAAAACTCAAGATCTTCGCAATTAAACATCACTAAAGCCTTTATATTAGACTGACCGATTTTGGTGTTGATCTGTATAAATCTCTAGGAGGAGTTTGTTGCAGAGTACAGCATGACACTTCCTGTTGCCAGCAGGTGGCGCTATGACTATAACTGAATATGGACATATAGATGTCATCAGGTCAGGAGTGTTATCACACATGTGAAGTTTGGGGCAGATCGGACATTTTATGCCTGAGTTATAACAACTTTCTTTTTCATGGCGAAGCATCGAAATTTGCCAGGCCGCCACGGACACGCCCTCCGATGAAAACTCTAGATCTTCGCAATTTAACGTCACAAAGGGCTTTAGATTAGACTCAGCAAATTTGGCGTTGATCCGAATAAATCTCTAGGAGGAGTTCGTTCAAGTATGACGCCTGAAAATGGCAAAAATGACACAAAATTTGCTGAGAAAATAAAAAATAACTGACTTCCTGTTGGGTGTCAAATTTTGCTCCAAGAGGCTTTTTTGTAGGTATTGTTGAGTTACATGTGTGTACCGATTTTCGTGCATGTACGTGAATCACAACTGAAAGCGCACACCGCGGAACGTGTAAAGGTGGCGCTATCGAGCCATTTTGCCACACCCATCTCTAAACCCCATATCAGACGTACATTTTCGCCAGGTTTGATGTGTGTGCAAAGTTTCATGAGTTTTCGGGTATGTTTAGGCCCTCAAAAATGCGATTCATTCCGGAGAAGAAGAATAATAATAAGAAACGGAGCAGATCCAATAGGGTCCTCACACCATCGGTGCTCGGGCCCTAATAATAATAATAATAAACGGAGCAGATTCAATAGGGTCCTCACACCATCGGTGCTCGGGCCCTAATTAAAGCTGCAAGCAGCGATGAACGGGCCCTCGCACCCGGGCTCACCGCCGACCAGTGGCTTTAGGAAAACAGCAAACGGTGGGCAGTATGCTTTTAATACAGTAAATATAGGAGAAATGTCATAAGTCACTTAAATGTGCCAAATTTCCAGCTGCCAGCTGGTGGCGCTATGCCTATCACTGATTATTGGCATGTAGATGTGTTCAGGCCAGCACTATTATCAAACATATGAAGTTTGGTGCAGATTGATTTTGGTATGTTTGAGTTAGTGAAAGATATGATATATATTGCTGCCAACAGGTGGCGCTATGATAATATCTGAATATTGGCCTTTAGGGGTCTTCAGGCCAGGACTCTTACCAAACCTGTGAAGTTTGAGGCAGATCGGACATTTTATGGCTGAGTTATGACAACTTCTATATCCATGGCGAAACATCAAAATTTGTCAGGCCGCCACAGACACGCCCTTTAACCGAAACTCAAGATCTTCACAATTTAACATCTCTAAGACCTCTAGATCAGACTGACCAAATTTACTGTTGATATCATTTAATCTGTAGGAGGAGTTTGCTACAAGTCATTTCCTGTTACCAACAGGTGGCGCTGTGATTATAACAGAATATTGGCTTTCAGATGTTTTCAGGCCAGGACTTTAATCGAACATGTGAAGTTTGAGGCAAATCGGACATTTTATGGCTGAGTTATAACAAGTTTTATATCCATGGCGAGACCTCAAAATTTGTCAAGCCGCCACGGACACGCCCTTCAACGAAAACTCAAGATCTTCACAATTTAACATCACTAATGCCTTTATATTAGACTGACCAATTTTGGTGTTGATGTGTATAAATCTCTAGGAGGAGTTGGTTGTAGAGTACAGCATGTCACTTCCTGTTACCTGCAGGTGGCGCTATGACTATAACTGAATATGGGCATGTAGATGTCATCAGGTCAGGAGTGTTATCACACATGTGAAGTTTGGGGCAGATCGGACATTTTATGCCTGAGTTATAGCAACATCCTTTTTCATGGCGAAACATCGAAATTTGCCAGGCCGCCACGGACACGCCCTCCGATGAAAACTCTAGATCTTCGCAATTTAACGTCACAAAGGGCTTTAGATTAGATTCACCAAATTTGGCGTTGATCCGTATAAATCTCTAGGAGGAGTTCGTTCAAGTATGACGCCTGAAAATGGCAAAAATGACACAAATTTTGCTGAGAAAATTAATAATAACCGACTTCCTGTTGGGTTTCGGATTTTATCCCAAGAGGCTTTTTTGTAGGTATTGGTAAGTTACATGAGTGTACCGATTTTCGTGCATGTATGTGAATCACAGCTGAAAGCGCACACCGCGGAACGTGTAAAGGTGGCGCTATCGAGCCATTTTGCCACACCCATCTCTGAAACCCATATCAGACGTACATTTTCGCCAGGTTTGATGTGTGTGCAAAGTTTCATGAGTTTTCGGGTATGTTTAGGGCCTCAAAAATGCGATTCATTCCGGAGAAGAAGAATAATAATAAGAAACGGAGCAGATCCAATAGGGTCCTCACACCATCGGTGCTCGGGCCCTAATTAAAGCTGCAAGCAGCGATGAACGGGCCCTCGCACACGGGCTCACCGCCGACCGGTGGCTTTAGGAACACAGCAAATGGTGGGTAGTATGCTTTTAATACAGTAAAAAAAGGAGAAATATGTCAAAGTCACTTAAATGTGCCAAATTTCCTGCTGCCAGCTGGTGGCGCTATGCCTATAACTGATTATTGGCATGTAGATGTGTTCAGGCCACCACTTTCATCAAACATATGAAGTTTGGTGCAGATTGACCTTGGTATGTTTGAGTTAGTGAAAGATATGATATATCCTGCTGCCAACAGGTGGCGCTATGATAATATCTGAATATTGGCCTTTAGGTGTCTTCAGGCCAGGACTCTTACCAAACCTGTGAAGTTTGAGGCAGATCGGACATTTTATGCCTGAGTTATAACAACTTCTATGTCCATGGCGAAACATCAAACTTTGTCACGCCGCCACGGACACGCCCTTTAACGAAAACTCAAGATCTTTGCAATTTAACATCTCTAAGGCCTCTAGATCAGACCGACCAAATATAATGTTGATATCATTAAATCTCTAGGAGGAGTTTGATACAAGTCATTTCCTGTTGCCAACAGGTGGCGCTGTGATTATAATAGAATATTGGCCTTCAGATGTGTTCAGGCCAGGACTCTTATCGAATATGTGAAGTTTGAGGCAAATCGGACATTTTATGGCTGAGTTATAACAAGTTTTATATCCATGGCGAGACCTCGAAATTTGTCAGGCCGCCACGGACACGCCCTTTACCGAAAACTCAAGATCTTCACAATTTAACATCACTAAGGCCTTTATATTAGACTGACCTATTTTGGTGTTGATCTGTATAAATCTCTAGGAGGAGTTGGTTGTAGAGTACAGCGTGACACTTCCTGTTGCCAGCAGGTGGCGCTATGACTATAACTGAATATGGATATGTAGATGTCATCAGGTCAGGAGTGTTATCACACATGTGAAGTTTGGGACAGATCGGACATTTTATGCCTAAGTTATAGCAACTTCCTTTTTCATGGCGAAACATCGAAATTTGCGAGGCCGCCACGGACACGCCCTTCGATGAAAACTCTAGATCTTCACAATTTAACGTCACAAAGGGCTTTAGATTAGACTCACCAAATTTGCTGTTGATCAGAATAAATCTCTAGGAGGAGTTCGTTCAAGTATGACGCCTGAAAATGGCAAAAATGACACAAATTTTGCTGAGAAAATTAATAATAACCGACTTCCTGTTGGGTTTCGGATTTTATCTCAAGAGGCTTTTTTTTAGGTATTGGTGTGTTACATATGTGTACCGATTTTTGTGCATGTACGATAATCACGGCTGAATGCGCACACCGCGGAACGTGTAAAGGTGGCGCTATTGAGCCATTTTGCCACACCCACTTCTGCAACCCATATCAGATGTCCATTTTCGCCAGGTCTGATGTGTGTGCAAAGTTTTGTTAGTTTTCGGGTATGTTTAGGCCCTCAAAAATGCGATTCATTCCGGATAAGAATAATAATAATAATTAAAGCTGCAAGCAGCGATGAACGGGCCCTCGCACACGGGCTCACCGCCGACCGCTGGCTTTAGGAACACAGCAAACGGTGGGCAGTATGCTTTTAATACAGTAAATGTAGGAAAAATAGATCAAAGTCACTTAAATGTGCCAAATTACCTGCTGCCAGCTGGTGGCGCTATGCATATAACTGATTATTGGCATGTAGATGTGTTCAGGCCACCACTTTCATCAAACACATGAAGTTTGGTGCAGATTGACCTTGGTATGTTTGAGTTAGTGAAAGATATGATATATCCTGCTGCCAACAGGTGGCACTATGATAATATCTGAATATTGGCCTTTAGGTGTCTTCAGGCCAGGACTCTTACCAAACCAGTGAAGTTTGAGGCAGATCGGACATTTTATGGCTGAGTTATAACAACTTATATGTCTATGGCGAAACATCAAACTTTGTCATGCCGCCACAGACACGCCCTTTAACGAAAACTCAAGATCTTCACAATTTAACATCTCTAAGGCCTCTAGATCAGAATGGCCAAATATAATGTTGACATCATTAAATCTCTAGGAGGAGTTTGATACAAGTCATTTCCTGTTGCCAACAGGTGGCGCTGTGATTATAATAGAATATTGGCCTTCAGATTTGTTCAGGCCAGGACTCTTATCGAATATGTGAAGTTTGAGGCAAATCGGACATTTTATGGCTGAGTTATAACAAGTTTTACATCCATGGCGAGACCTCAAAATTTGTCAGGCCGCCACGGACACGCCCTTTACCGAAAACTCAAGATCTTCACAATTTAACATCGCTACGGCCTTTATATTAGACTGACTGATTTTGGTGTTGATCTGAATAAATCTCTAGGAGGAGTTGGTTGTAGAGTACAGCATGACACTTCCTGTTGCCTGCAGGTGGCGCTATGACTATAACTGAATATGGGCATCTAGATGTCTTCAGGTCAGGAGTGTTATCACACATGTGAAGTTTGGGACAGATAGGACATTGTATGCCTGAGTTATAGCAACTTCCTTTTTCATGGCGAAACATCGAAATTTGCGAGGCCGCCACGGACACGCCCTCCGATGAAAACTCTAGATCTTCACAATTTAACGTCACAAAGGGCTTTAGACTAGACTCTGCAAATTTGGCGTTGATCCGAATAAATCTGTAGGAGGAGTTCGTTCAAGTACGACACCTGAAAAAGGCAAAAATGACACAAATTTTGCTGAGAATATTAATATTAACCGACTTCCTGTTGGGTTCCGGATTTTGTTCCAAGAGGCTTTTTTGTAGGTATTGGTGAGTTTCATGTGTGTACCGATTTCGGTGCATGTACGTGAATCACAGCTGAAAGCGCACACCGCTGAACGTCTAAAGGTGGCGCTGTCGAGCCATTTTGCCACACCCACTTCTGAAACCCAAATCAGACGTAAATTTTCGCCAGGTTTGATGTGTGTGCAAAGTTTTGTGAGTTTTCGGGAATGTTTAGGTCCTCTAAAATGCGATTCACTTTGGAGAAGAATAATAATAATAATAATAATAATTAAAGCTGCAAGCAGCGATGAACGGGCCCTCGCACACGGGCTCACCGCCGACCGGTGGCTTTAGGAACACAGCAAACGGTGGGCAGTATGCTTTTAATACAGTAAATGTAGGAAAAATAGATCAAAGTCACTTAAATGTGCCAAACTTCCTGCTGCCAGTTGGTGGCGCTATGCCTATAACTGATTACTGGCATGTAGATGTGTTCAGGCCAGCACTTTCATCAAACATATGAAGTTTGGTGCAGATTGACCTTGGTATGTGTGAGTTAGTGCAAGATATGATATATCCTGCTGCCAATAGGTGGCGCTATAATAATATCTGTATATTGGCCTTTAGATGTCTTCAGGCCAGGACTCTTACCAAACATGTGAAGTTTGAGGCAGATCGGACATTTTATGGCTGAGTTCTAACAACTTTTATGTCCATGGCGAAACATCAAATTTTGTCAGGCCGCCATGGACACGCCCTTTAACGAAAACTCAAGATCTTCACAATTTAACATCTCTAAGGCCTCGAGATCAGACTGACCGAATATAATGTTGATATCATTAAATCTCTAGGAGGAGTTTGGTACAAGTCATTTCCTGTTGCCAACAGGTGGCGCTGTGATTATAATAGATTATAGGCCTTCAGATTGGTTCAGGCCAGGACTCTTATCGAACATGTGAAGTTTGAGGCAAATCGGACATTTTATGGCTGAGTTATAACAAGATTTATATCCATGGCGAGACCACGAAATTTGCCAGGCCGCCACGGACACGCCCTTCAACGAAAACTCAAGATCTTCGCAATTTAACATCGCTAAAGCCTTTTTATTAGACTGACCGATTTTGGTGTTGATCTGATTAAATCTCCAGGAGGAATTTGTTGCAGAGTACAACATGACACTTCCTGGTGCCTGCAGGTGGCGCTATGAGTAAAACTGAATATGGGCATGTAGATGTCTTCAGGTCAGGAGTGTTATCACACATGTGAAGTTTGGGGCAGGTCGGGCATTTTATGCCTGAGTTATAGCAACTTCCTTTTTCATGGCGAAACATCGAAATTTGCGAGGCCGCCACAGACACGCCCTCTGATGAAAACTCTAGATCTTCGCAATTTAACGTCACAAAGGCCTTTAGATTAGACTCACCAAATTTGGTGTTGATCCGAATAAATCTCTATTAGGAGTTCGTTCAAGTACGAGGCCTGAAAATGGCAAAAATGACAGAAAATTTGCTGAGAAAATTAAAAATAACCGACTTCCTGTTGGGTGTCAAATTTTGCTCCAAGAGGCTTTTTTGTAGGTATTGGTGAGTTACATGTGTGTACCTATTTTCGTGCATGTACGTGAATCACAGTTGAATGCGCACACCGCGGAACGTGTAAAGGTGGCGCTGTCGAGCCATTTTGCCACACCCACTTCTGCAACCAATATCAGACGTAAATTTTCGCCAGGTCTGATGTGTGTGCGAAGTTTCATGAGTTTTCGGGTTTGTCTAAGCCCTCAAAAATGCGATTCATTTTGGAGAAGAATAATAATAATAATAATAATAATAAACGAAGCAGATCCAATAGGGTCCTCACACCATCGGTGCTCGGGCCCTAATTAAAGCTGCAAGCAGCGATGAACGGGCCCTCGCACCCGGGCTCACCGCCGACCGGTGGCTTTAGGAAAACAGCAAACGGTGGGCAGTATGCTTTTAATACAGTAAATATATGAGAAATATGTCATAAGTCATTTAAATGTGCCAAACTTCCCATTGGCAGCTGGTGGCGCTATGCCTATAAATGATTATTGGCATGTAGATGTGTTCAGGCCAGCACTATTATCAAACATATGAAGTTTGGTGCAGATTGACCTTGGTATGTTTGAGTTAGTGAAAGATATGATATATCCTGGTGTCAACAGGTGGCGCTATGATAATATCTGAATATTGGCCTTTAGGTGTCTTCAGGCCAGGACTCTTACCAAACCTCTGAAGTTTGAGGCAGATCAGACATTTTATGGCTGAGTTATTACACCTATGTCCATGGCAAAACAACAAACTTTGTCAGGCCGCCACGGACACGCCCTTTACTGAAACTCAAGATCTTCACAATTTAACATCTCTAAGGCCTCTAGATCAGACTGACCAAATATAATGTTGATTTCATTAAATGTCTAGGAGGAGTTTGCTATAAACCTAATCCCCTGCAAGGACTTCAGATAATGCCAACTGTGAACCAAATGTGAACATTTTCCCTATATTCTGATGATGATGATGATAAGAACATGTAATTCATGATGATAACAAAATGTTATTATTGCTTGCATTACATTCACCACTTCTGCTTAAATCGTTACCTTTCTGTACAATTTATCTGTGGATATTGCTTTGCTGGTGACTCCTGTTATAAGACATCACTCTTAAGCGCTACATAACTAAGAATCAATAAGGAAAACGGTGCCCAGTTGGCAAATGCATTCACAGTAACCCTCTGCTAGTTTGGATTTTAAGTTTACTGAATTGAAAGGGTTACACTTTAAAATCAACACAGAGACACATACACACAATATATAAAATGTTGCCATCCAGTTTCATTTGTTAACATTAACTATATTAGTTAACATGAACAATAATTAAATAGCATTTATTAATGTTAATTAATATTAAGCTAAAAAAATATTCATATATTGTTTAAAGGTAAATTAGTATCTTTTAGTTTATGTACTGTGAATTAACATGAACATGAACACAGTTCATGTGGGTGTACAGCAATACACAATAAAGTGCTCTATATACGCTTAATTCTTTCAAAATATCTTTAAAAATCAAGTTGAGTGTTTTAATGGGGCGATATATATATAACTGATCTTAAAATGATGGTTTTCGGATGTTTTGAACAGATAACAGCAAAGTTTGTTTTGTTGTCAAAGTTTGTCTTGAAATTTTTAATTATTATAATTTTATATTCAATAAATAACACTATGAAAATATTGTCTACAATGAAGATAAATCACTCATGCTTAAAAGTTGTATTTTTCTTAATCTTTTGCTATGTGACTGAATAGGACAAGTTCATGGTACAGTTCAGTAAAAATAAATAAAAAACAACAACTGCAAAATACAAACAATGAAAGATTTAATGACCCTTTATATTTTCTCAAAATATCAGACATATTTATGTCGATTACGCTACAGCAATGTGCATCTTCCTCAAAGATGGTCTTAAGCAAAACAGCATGTTCCACTGGTCTCTCTCCCTTACACCCCTCCCCCCTTCAGTCACTCTTCAGTGACTCAATGGTGACTGAACACAGACAGGCACAGGCAGAGTGACAGCAGGTTTCTAATTTCTTTTTTTAATTTTCTTTAATTCATTGAAGCTTGTAGAAAATTTATATTAACAGCACTTGCTCAGAATGATTAGATCTCTGTGTGAAAAAAGTTGTAAAGAGTTTGGATGCAGCACTTTAAAGATATAAAAAAATGACGGTTATGTTTTTTACTACATCTTTAAAAAATCACCACGTCAACACCGTTCAAGATATCCAATATCCGCTCGCAATTTAACATCTTCAGAATCTTCTCTTCATGTTAAAAAAGTTTGGTGTGAACAGCTGGTTGTTCTTAGGAGTAGTGTGAATTTGTTTACAGCCTGATTTGTCCAAAAAAACACATTCAAATGGAAATATCCGGCTTCCTGTTGGTCTTAGCTAATGAGTTTAATTTAGAAAGTTGTCCAGATTGATGAGAACAATATATGTACAGAGTTTGGTGACTGTAGGAAAAACTAACCCCCCAACTTTTGTCAAAAGATGGCGCTATAGAGTGCCTGCTCCACGCCCATTTATGACCTTTTGCCAGTGTCTAACTATCATTAATATTGATGTGTGTGTTGAGTTTCATGAAATTCTTAGCATTTTATCTGCCTCGAAAAGACAGGAATCTAATTTTAAAGTTTGACACGTTGCCATGGCAACAGTATTTGATTTATCATCGACCCCTTTACATATTCTTATCGGCCGTGTTTTGACATGATTTTGATGAAGTTTAAAGAAAATCAAGTAAAATTAAGAGGCTGATTTCAAAGCATTTTGAAAATGACACGCTTCCTGCTGCCAGTTGGTGGCGCTATAACTTTGACTTATAATAGTCACATTTATGGAATCGGCATCATACAACGAACAATCTGGTGAAGTTTCATCAGAATCCGGCAATGTGTGCAACAGTTATTAGACACTTCCTGTTTCTCATTTCTCGCCATAACTTTGTCGCCTTGCCACGGCCAAACCGTTCGAGATATCAAAAATCCCCTCGCAATTTAGCGTCCCCAATGTCTTGAGATCATGCTGACCGAGTTTGGTGACAATCGTATGGAAATCCTGGGAGGAGTACGTTAAATTCCAGAGCATGCGCTTTTTACACAGCCCTAAATATCTCACTTCCTGTTGCGTTGAGAAAATGACATAGAGTACAAAAGTTGTTCAGCTCAATGAGTTCTATATGTGTACCGAGTTTCATATGTGTACGTTCAAGTATGTGTGCTATATGGCCCTCAAAATTCCAGGGGGCGCTGTAGAGTCCCCTTGCCACGCCCCGGTACCAGCCTCTGTGACGTCCTGATGGCCGCAGATTCCGACATGTGTGCAAATTTTCAAGAGTTTTTGAGTATGTTAAGACCCCCTTAAGTGCCCGGAAGGTTAACAAAAAATAAAAAAAAAATAAAAAATAAGAATCCTTAGAAGAACAATAGGGCCTTCGCCCTTTTGGGCTCGGGCCCTAATAAACGGAGCAGATTCAATAGGGTCCTCACACCATCGGTGCTCGGGCCCTAATTAAAGCTGCAAGCAGCGATGAACGGGCCCTCGCACCCGGGCTCACCGCCGACCGGTGGCTTTAGGAAAACAGCAAACGGTGGGCATTATGCTTTTAAAACAGTGAATGTAGGAAAAATAGATCAAAGTCACTTAAATGTGCCAAACCTCCTGCTGCCAGCTGGTGGCGCTATGCCTGTAACTGATTATTGACATGTAGATGTGTTCAGGCCAGCACTTTCATCAAACATATGAAGTCTGGTGCAGATTGACCTTGGTAAGTTTAAGTTAGTGCAAGATATGATATATCCTGCTGTCAATAGGTGGCGCTATGATGATATCTGAATATTGGCCTTAAGATGTCTTCAGGCCAGTGCCCGGTTGCATAAAGCACCTTAAGTTTTTCCCTTAAGTATGACACTTAAGGCATGATTTCCCCTTAACTAAGGGAATGACTTAAGGGTGTTGCATATAAGCCCTTGAACACTGCCCTTAGCTAAGGAAAACCGTTAAGTGTTTTACAACAGCTACGCAGGTTTTCAGTTAAAAAATCTACTGTTGCCATGGATACGTTATTTGTTAACGCAGATAGCGGTGTAAGTTTTCACAAAAAAACAATAACATGGATAAGGCAAACAAAAAGGAAAAGAAAAAAAAGCCAAATATGAAAGAAAAGGATCACACGAGACATAAACTTAAAGCGATAATTAACTTAAAACCGAATTCTGTCATTATTTACTCACCCTTGTTTCCTTCCAAACCCATAAGACTTTCATTCATCTTTGGAAAACAAATAAAGACCTCTCATTACTTCTGTCCATTTCGAGTTTTTAAGGGACTCGTGTTAATAAATCTATATTTAAATACAAAAAGACGAGATACTTCTATGCATGACGTGACATTTTATGACTTTTTTTTATTATTTTATCATTCATACTCGAAGCCGGAGGGCGCTCTTGCGCTGACATACCAATCCCGACTCATAGAAGTATCTGATGGAATATAGCATGAATCGCTGTAGCTAAGCTGAAAGGTAAACAAAATAAATACACGATTGCGACAATATATGGTTTATGTGTCTGTTTTAAGTTATCTCCCGGTAGTATACAGGAAAATACAGAAATAAAATATTACAGAAGAATCAAAATTTGAGCTATGCATGTAATTTGAGCAATGAATTACATGTAAATAAATATGTTTAACATATAAAGTTGCCGATCGTGTCTGGTAGAATGTTTTTGGATTGAATCTGCTTGCTGCATAACACTTAAGGGAAAATTTTTCGTACCTTATGTTATACTTAGGGAAATGACAGATAAGGGGCTTTATGCAACACTTAATGGATTTTAAGGGAAACTTAAGAGAAATTCTAAGGGTTTATGACGTTTCACTTAAAGAAACCCTTAAATAACATTTAAGGGATATTTTATGCAACGCCCTTAAGAGTAAGGGAAATTTAAGGGAGAACTTAAGGGAAATTTACACTTAAGGGGCTTTATGCAACCGGGCACTGGACTCTTATCAAACATGTGAAGTTTGAGGCAGATTGGACATTTTATGGCTGAGTTATAACAACTTCTATGTCCATGACCAAACATCAAACTTTGTCAGGCCACCACGGACATGCCCTTCAACGAAAACTCAAGATCTTCGCAATTTAACATCACTTAAGCCTTTTTATTAGACTGACCGATTTTAGTGTTGATCTGTATAAATCTCTTGGAGGAGTTTGTTGTAGAGTACAGCATGACACTTCCTGTTGCCAGCAGGTGGCGCTATGACTATAACTGAATATGGGAATGTAGATGTCTTCAGGTCAGGAGTGTTATCACACATGTGAAGTTTGGGACAGATCGGACATTGTATGCCTGAGTTATAGAAACTTCCTTTTTCATGGCGAAACATCGAAATTTGCGAGACCGCTATGGACACGCCCTCCAATGAAAACTCTAGATCTTCACAATTTAACGTCACAAAGGGCTTTAGATTACACTCAGCAAATTTGGCGTTAATCCGGATAAATCTCTAGGAGGAGTTCGTTCAAGTACGAGGCCTGAAAATGGCAAAAATGACAAAATTTGCTGAGAAAATTAAAAATAACCGACTTCCTGTTGGGTGTCAAATTTTGCTCCAAGAGGCTTTTTTGTAGGTATTGGACCCTATTTTAAATAGTTACCATGTTTTAAGGTCTACAAGCATTTTTAGATATTATTTTAATAGTCTATAAGCATCTGTGAAATAATTATAAACAAATATATTGAAAATAAATACATATTAACTTAGTTGACTTTTTGGCCTTTTTGTATTTGTTTCTCATTCTAATCAAGTGAACTGAGCAGTATAATATAAATATAACTTATAAGATACTTTGTTCTATCAGTGAGAGTGTATATATGTATTTAAATCACATAATTTTTCCTTAAAAGATAAAAAAAATATTTTAATGCTCTTTAAGCACCTATACAAAATAATTATGTAAAATTACACTGACAGTTGTTACGGAATAGACGTGCTGGATGAACGAGACGAAGTCGAGATCAACAATTAATACTATATTTAATATCTTCTTCAAGGAACAGACAGGAACAGGCAGGATAATCCACACACATGAAACAGTAACATCAAATAAAGACCGACATTAACTGAACTGAAAGACAAACTTATAAAGGGTGACTAATCATTAAACACAGGTGACTAATTGTACAAGGACAGGTGCAGGGAATCACACTGACGAAGGGCTAAACCAAATGATAACAAAATGACAGGGGGAGACAATGGGAGAAACCAATAGAACAGACATGAACTGACAGAACTGTGACATTACGCCCCCCTCCGAATAGGCGCGTCCTCGCGCCGTAGAAAAAGAAAAACAAAACAGAAAAGAGGGGCGAAAAAAAAGGAAAATGTCCATGGTGGCTTCGGCGGAGGACGCCACCCCAGGAGGGGGACCAAAACAAAAGTCCAGGTGAAAGACAGTACAGTCCAGAGGGGCGACGACGGAGGGAGGAGCCAGGGAGGACATGGGTGGGGCGTAAGGCAGGAGGAACTGACCCAGACCGCAGCCATGATGACGGCCCACTGTGGAGCCGACGGAGGGAGGAACCATGGTGGACGAAGGCATGCCGACTCCATGGGGCCGACCGACAGAGGCGGAGCAGATGGAGAAGGAGCCCGAGGCGAAGACGGAGAGCCGATGATCCGGGGTGACGCCGAGGATCCGGAGGGCCAAGGTGGAACAGGCTCTGGCGCCCGAGACGGAGGCGGAGTCCCGGAGATCCGCGGCGGAGCCGGAGCGACAGAGGATGTAGGCTGTGCCCGCAGGAAGGAGGAGTCCCAAGGAGCCGGTGGGACGGCGCGACGAGGCACAGCCGGAGGAGCAGAGTCCTGAGGTGACGATGGGGTGACGACTGACCAGGGCGGAGCCGAAAAGACGATGGAGCCCGGTGGAGCTGGTGGATCGACGGGCGACGGTGTAGAGGAGGGCGTCGAGAGCCGTGGTGGAACCGCGGGGTCGAAGGGCCGAGGCGGAGTCCAGGACTCGGAGGCTGGAGGCGGAGCTGAGGGATCCTCCAGCCGAGACGCCGATGGTAGCTGGCAGTCCCGCGGCGAGCCCACTGCACAGGTGGTGGGCTGAGGGTGAGCTGAGGGGCTGTCAGGGGACAGCGGCGGCCAGACGAACATGGCATCAGATGACAGAGGGTGGGTGGGTGGGAATTCCGGGCAGACAGGACAGACGGATATTTCCATATCAAAGTCAATTAAGTTACCAGAGTTATCTTCGATGAGATCCGAGAAAAAGTCTATTAAGTCCCCAGAATTAGGTCCAAGCTCACCCTCAGTGGTGGTGCAGTGGGCAGGGCTCTCTATCGCCCTCTCTCGCTCCACGTGGCAATCCACCGTCGCCGATGTTGCAGTCGGCTCTCGCACCTGGTCAGATGGGTCAGGCTTTGGCTCTGTCGCTCTCGGCTCTGGCTCTCCATCTGCGGTGGGTTCGGGCTGCAACTCCGCATGTCGGGGTGATGTTTGGCTGGGTTCTGGGTCTGGAGTGGGGCTGACGTCCTCCTTGACGATGTCGACAGTCCAGGATGACTGGCAGGACGCCAACACCCACTCGATGACATCCGGCAGGCTCTCTTGAGGACCCTCCCCGGATAGCAGCGCCTTGGTGGCAGAGTTCAGTCCTAGGCGGTAGTGGACGCATAGGCTGCTATCCGGGAAGTGTGACTGGTTTGCCAGGAAGAGAAACTCACGTGTGTGGTCCTCAAGAGAGCGTTCCCCCTGCCTCAGGAGGATCAGGAGAACTGTGGGGTCCATGAAGAAAAACCAAAAAAAAAACAAAACACTGAGGCTAACAAAACGAAAAAATAAACGTAGGGGAAGGTGCCGGAAAAAACTGTTTCGGTCGGTCTTTCTGTTACGGTACAGACGTGCTGGATGAACGAGACGAAGTCGAGATCAACAATTAATACTATATTTAATATCTTCTTCAAGGAACAGACAGGAACAGGCAGGATAATCCACACACATGAAACAGTAACATCAAATAAAGACCGACATTAACTGAACTGAAAGACAAACTTATAAAGGGTGACTAATCATTAAACACAGGTGACTAATTGTACAAGGACAGGTGCAGGGAATCACACTGACGAAGGGCTAAACCAAATGATAACAAAATGACAGGGGGAGACAATGGGAGAAACCAATAGAACAGACATGAACTGACAGAACTGTGACAACAGTACAGTACATATCAACTGATTCTATGGATTATTGTCATTCTTATACACTGACAATGAGCTAAATAGCATTAGAGGTCAAACGATTCCTTATCTTATGAGGACCTCTAGTGTTCATCCCTGGTATTAGAGCTTTAATCTGACGAATTTATTTGACACTTTTAATGTTTTTGGGGCCTCTGAGCATGATAACATTTTGAAACTACGCGTATTTTTTTATGATGAGTAAGAATAATGCAATTTAAAGATATATGAAAATAACTCTTCATCTTTTTTATTGTTACTTTCATAAATCACCACATCAACACCGTTCAAGATATCCCAAAGCCGTTCACAATATAGGGAACATTTTCCCTATATTCTGAGGATGATGATAAGAACATGTAATTCATGATGATAACAAAATGTTATTATTGCTTGCTTTACGTCCACCACTTCTGCTTAAATGTCATCGTTACCTATCTGTTCCATTTGTGTGTGGACATTGCTTTGCAGGTGACTCCTGTTATAAGACATCACTCTTAAGCGCTACATAACTAAGAATCAATTAGGAAAACGGTGCCCAGTTGGCACATGCATTCACAGTAACCCTCTGCCAGTTTGGATTTAGAGTTTACAGAAATGAAAGGGTTACATTTTTAAATCAACACACAGACAAATACACACTAAATATACAACTTTACCATCCAGTTTCATTTGTTAACATTGTTAACATGAACAATAATAAATAGCATTTATTAATGTTAATTAATATTAACCTAAAAAAGTACTCATATATTGTTTAAAGGTAAATTTGTATCTTTTAACATAGTGTATGTACTGTGAATTAACATGAACATGAACACAGTTCATGTGGGTATACAACAATAAACAATAAAGTGCTCAATAAACGCTTCATTCTTTCAAAATATCTTTAAAAATCAAGTTGGGTATTGTAATGGGGCGATATATAAATATAACTCATCTTAAAATGGTACAATTTTCAGATGTTTTGAACAGATAACAGCAAAGTTTGTTTTGTTGTCAAAGTTTGTCTTGAAATTGTTAGTGTTTTTTTTTTATTGAATCAAAAATTTTAATTATGAAAATAAATGTCTATCAATGAAGATAAATCGCTCATGCTAAAAAGCTGTATTTTTCTTAATCTTTTGCTATGTGACTGAATAGGACAAGTTCATGGTACAGTTCAGTAAAAAATAAATAAAAAACAACAACTGCAATATACAAAGAATGAAAGAGTTTGTGACCCTTTATATTTTCTCAAAGATCAGACTCTCAAAGTTCAGACTTATTTATGCAGATTAAACTACAGCAATGTGCAATGTGCAAATTGCATCTTCCTCAAAGATGGTCTTAAGCAAAACAGCATGTTCCACTGGTCTCTCTCCCTTTCACCCCTCCCCCCTTCAGTCACTCTTAGTGTCAACACAGACTGTCAGCCCAGTGACAACAGTTTACTGATTTCTTTTTTTAATTTTCTTTAATTCATAGAAGCTTGAATAACTATGATATTACCAGCACTTGCTCATAATGATTAGATCTCTGTGTGAAAAAAGTTTTAAAGAGTTTGGATGCTGCACTTTAAAGATATAAAAAATTAGGGTTATGTTTTTTAAAAAATCACCACGTCAACACCGTTCAAGATATCCCAAATCCGCTCGCAATTTAACATCTTCAGAATCTTCTCTTCATGTTAAAAAAGTTTGGTGTGAATACCTTGTTATTCTTAGAAGGAGTGTGAATTTGTTTACAGCCTGATTTTTCCAAAAATCCACATTCAAATCAAAATAGCCGGCTTCCTGTTGGTCTTAGCTAATGAGTTTGATTTAGAAAGTTGTCCAGATTGATGAGAACAATATATGTACAGAGTTTGGTGACTGTAGGAAAAACTAACCCCCCAACTTTTGTCAAAAGATGGCGCTATAGAGTGCCTGCTCCACGCCCATTTATGACCTTTTGCCAGTGTCTAACTATCATTAATATTGATGTGTGTGTTGAGTTTCATGAAATTCTAAACATGTTATCTGCTTCGAAAAGACAGGAATCTAATTTTAAAGTTTAACACGTTGCCATGGCAACAGCATTTGATTTATCATCGTACCCTTTACATATTCTTATCGGCCGTGTTTTGACATTATTTTGATGAAGTTTGAAGAAAATCAAGTAAAATTAAGAGGCTGATTTCAACGCATTTTGAAAATGACACGCTTCCTGCTACCAGTTGGTGGCGCTATAACTTTGACTCATAATAGTCACATTTATGGAATCGGCATCATACAACGAACAATCTGGTGAAGTTTCATCAGAATCAGGCAATGTGTGCAACAGTTATTAGACACTTCCTGTTTCTCATTTCTCGCCATAACTTTGTCGCCTTGCCACGGCCAAACCGTTCGAGATATCAAAAATCCCCTCGCAATTTAGCGTCCCCAATGTCTTGAGATCATGCTGACCGAGTTTGGTGACAATCGTATGGAAATCCTGGGAGGAGTACGTTAAATTCCAGAGCATGCGCTTTTTAAACAGCCCTAAATATCTCACTTCCTGTTGCGTTAAGATAATGACATAGAGTACAAAAGTTGTTCAGCTCAATGAGTTCTATATGTGTACCGAGTTTCATATGTGTACGTTCAAGTATGTGTGCTATATGGCCCTAAAAATTCCAGGGGGCGCTGTAGAGTCCCCTTGCCACGCCCCGGTACCAGCCTCTGTGACGTCCTGATGGCCGCAGATTCCGACATGTGTGCAAATTTTCAAGAGTTTTTGAGCATGTTAAGACCCCCTTAAGTGCCCGGAAGGTTAACAAAAAATAAAAAAAAAAAAAATAAGAATCCTTAGGAAAACAAGAGGGCCTTCGCCCATTCTGGGCTCGGGCCCTAATTAAAGCTGCAAGCAGCGATGAACGGGCCCTCGCACACGGGCTCACCGCCGACCGGTGGCTTTAGGAACACAGCAAACGGTGGGCAGTATGCTTTTAATACAGTAAATGTAGGAAAAATAGATCAAAGTCACTTAAATGTGCCAAACTTCCTGCTGCCAGCTGGTGGCGCTATGCCTATAACTGATTATTGGCATGTAGATGTGTTCAGGCCAGCACTTTGATCAAACATATGAAGTTTGGTGCAGATTGACCTTGGTATGTGTGAGTTAGTGCAAGATATGATATATCCTGCTGCCAATAGGTGGCGCTATAATAATATCTGTATATTGGCCTTTAGATGTCTTCAGGCCAGGACTTTTACCAAACATGTGAAGTTTGAGGCAGATCGGACATTTTATGGCTGAGTTATAACAACTTTTATGTCCATGGCGAAACATCAAATTTTGTCAGGCCGCCATGGACACGCCCTTTAACGAAAACTCAAGATCTTCACAATTTAACATCTCTAAGGCCTCGAGATCAGACTGACCAAATATAATGTTGATATCATTAAATCTCTAGGAGGAGTTTGGTACAAGTCATTTCCTATTGCCAACAGGTGGCGCTGTGATTGTAATAGAATATAGGCCTTCAGATTGGTTCAGGCCAGGACTCTTATCGAACATGTGAAGTTTGAGGCAAATCGGACATTTTATGGCTGAGTTATAACAAGTTTTATATCCATGGCGAGACCACGAAATTTGCCAGGTCGCCACGGACACACCCTTCAACGAAAACTCAAGATCTTTGCAATTTAACATCATTAAGGCCTTTATATTAGACTGACCGATTTTGGTGTTGATCTGATTAAATCTTTTGGAGGAGTTTGTTGCAGAGTACAGCATGACACTTCCTGGTGCCAGCAGGTGGCGCTATGAGTAAAACTGAATATGGACATGTAGATGTCATCAGGTCAGGAGTGTTATCACACATGTGAAGTTTGGGGCAGATCGGGCATTTTATGCCTGAGTTATAGCAACTTCCTTTTTCATGGCGAAGCATCGGAATTTGCCAGGCCGCCACGGACACGCCCTCTGATGAAAACTCTAGATCTTCGCAATTTAACGTCACAAAGGGCTTTAGATTAGACTCACCAAATTTGCCGTTGATCCGAATAAATCTCTAGGAGGAGTTCGTTCAAGTATGACGCCTGAAAATGGCAAAAATTACACAAATTTTGCTAAGAAAATTAAAAATAACCGACTTCCTGTTGGATGTCAAATTTTGCTCCAAGAGGCTTTTTTGTAGGTATTGGTGAGCTAGATGTGTGTACCGATTTCCGTGCATGTACGTGAATCACAACTGAAAGCGCACACCGCGGAACGTGTAAAGGTGGCGCTATCGAGCCATTTTGCCACACCCACTTCTGCAACCCATATCAGACGTAAATTTTCGCCAGGTCTGATGTGTGTGCGAAGTTTCATGAGTTTTCGGGTATGTCTAAGCCCTCAAAAATGCGATTCATTTTGGAGAAGAATAATAATAATAATAATAATAATTAAAGCTGCAAGCAGCGATGAACGGGCCCTCGCACACGGGCTCATCGCCGACCGGTGGTTTTAGGAACACAGAAAATGGTGGGTAGTATGCTTTTAATACAGTAAAAATAGGAGAAATATGTCAAAGTCACTTAAATGTGCCAAATTTCCTGCTGCCAGCTGGTGGCGCTATGCCTATAACTGATTATTGGCATGTAGATGTGTTCAGGCCACCACTTTCATCAAACATATGAAGTTTGGTGCAGATTGACCTTGGTATGCTTGAGTTAGTGAAAGATATGATATATCCTGCTGCCAACAGGTGGCGCTATGATAATATCTGAATATTGGCCTTTAGGTGTCTTCAGGCCAGGACTCTTACCAAACCTGTGAAGTTTGAGGCAGATCGGACATTTTATGGCTGAGTTATAACAACTTCTATGTCCATGGCGAAACGTCAAACTTTGTCACGCCGCCACGGACACGCCCTTTAACGAAAACTCAAGATCTTCGCAATTTAACATCTCTAAGGCCTCTAGATCAGACTGACCAAATATAATGTTGATATCATTAAATCTCTAGGAGGAGTTTGATACAAGTCATTTCCTGTTGCCAACAGGTGGCGCTGTGATTATAATAGAATATTGGCCTTCAGATGTGTTCAGGCCAGGACTCTTATCGAATATGTGAAGTTTGAAGCAAATCGGACATTTTATGGCTGAGTTATAACAAGTTTTATATCCATGGCGAGACCTCGAAATTTGTCAGGCCGCCACGGACACGCCCTTTACCGAAAACTCAAGATCTTCACAATTTAACATCACTAAGGCCTTTATATTAGACTGACCGATTTTGGTGTTGATCTGTATAAATCTCTAGGAGGAGTTGGTTGTAGAGTACAGCATGACACTTCCTGTTGCCAGCAGGTGGCGCTATGACTATAACTGAATATGGATATGTAGATGTCATCAGGTCAGGAGTGTTATCACACATGTGAAGTTTGGGACAGATCGGACATTTTATGCCTAAGTTATAGCAACTTCCTTTTTCATGGCGAAACATCGAAATTTGCGAGGCCGCCACGGACACGCCCTTCGATGAAAACTCTAGATCTTCACAATTTAACGTCACAAAGGGCTTTAGATTAGACTCACCAAATTTGCTGTTGATCGGAGTAAATCTCTAGGAGGAGTTCGTTCAAGTACGACGCCTGAAAATGGCAAAAATGACACAAATTTTGCTAAGAAAATTAATAATAACCGACTTCCTGTTGGGTCTCGGATTTTGTCCCAGGAGGCTTTTTTGTAGGTATTGGTGAGCTACATGTGTGTACCGATTTTCATGCATGTACGTGAATCATAGCTGAAAGCGCACACCGCGGAACGTGTAAAGGTGGCGCTATCGAGCCGTTTTGCCACACCCATCTCTGAAACCCATATCAGACATCCATTTTCGCCAGGTTTGATGTGTGTGCAAAGTTTCATGAGTTTTCGGGTATGTTTAGGCCCTCAAAAATGCGATTCATTCCGGAGAAGAAGAATAATAATAATAATAATTAAAGCTGCAAGCAGCGATGACCGGGCCCTCGCCGTCTGTGCAGTCGCCATCCCGATAGCATCAGGAAAACGGTGCCCAGTTGGCACATGCATTCACAGTAACCCTTTGGACTAACCCTAACTGTCTCTCCTCCTCTCTGACTCTTTCTCTTACCACCCATCCCCCCTCCTTACACTCAGCCACTTACCACACAAACACACACATAGAGTGCAGAGCAGAGTGAGATCAGATATGTTTTTTAATTTTCTTTCATTCGTGGAGTTTTGTATAATTATGAAATGAACTGTGTTTGATCAGAATGAATAGTTATTTGTATGAAAAAAGATTCAAAGAGTTAGGATGCTGCACTTTAAATATATAATAAATCATTGAAAATTGAAAATGGAAAATGAAATTCTAAGCACACTATCTGCCTTAAAAACACAGGAAACAAATATTTGAATGTATTTTTTATTTTTATTTATTTGCCATGGCAACAGCATTTGATGCATCAGGGACGCCTTTACAGACTCTCGTCGGCCGTGTTTTTACATTATTCTGATGAAGTTTGAAGAAAATCTAGTACAAATATATTGTTCGTTGTTCGTTCGTGTTTGTTAGTTCATTAACCATTGTTAACAAAAGAGACCCTATTTTAAATAGTTACCATGTTTTATGATCTACAACCATTTTTAAATATTATTTTAATGATCTATAAGCATCTGTGAAATAATTATAAACAAATATATTAAAAATAAATACATATTAACTTAGTTGATGTATTTGTTTCTCATTCTAATTAAGTGAACTGAGCAGTATAGTGTCATACCTATAAGATTTTTTATTCTATCAGTGAGAGTGTATATATGTATATAAATCATATAATTTTTCCTTAAAAGATTAAAAAAAGATTTTAATGCTCTTTAAGCACCTATAAAAAATAATTATGTAAAAGTACATTGACAGTACGGTATATATCAACTGATTCTATGGATTATTTTCATTCTTATACACTGAGAATGAGCTAAATAGCATTAGAGGTCAAACGATTCCTTATCTTATGAGGACCTCTAGTGTTCATCCCTGGTACTAGAGCTTTAATCTGACAAATTTATGTGACACTTTTAATGTTTTTGGGGCCTCTGAGCATGATAACATTTTGAAACTACACGTATTTCCTAAGAATTTCTTGTTCTTTATATGTAAAAAGTTTTGATGAGTTAGAATAATGCAATTTAAAGATATATGGAAATAACTCTTCATCTTTTTTACTGTTACTTTCATAAATCACCACATCAACACCATTCAAGATATCCCAAAGCCGTTCACAATTTAACATCTTCAGTATCTTGGCATCACGTTGACAAAGTTTGGTGTGCACTGTCTGATTCTGCTATGAGTGATATGAATTTATTCACAGCTATATTTTTCCAAAAATCCACATTCAAATCAAAATAGCTGATTTCCTGTTGGTCGTAGCTAATGGGTGTAAATTAGAAAGTTGTCTGGCTTGATGAGACCAATATACCGACCAAGTTTGATGTCTGTAGCTACAACTAACCCTCCAACTTTTGTCAAAAGGTGGCGCTATAGAGTGTCTCCAACAAATCACCACATCAACACCGTTCAAGATATCCCAAAGCCGTTCACAATATAGGGAACATTTTCCCTATATTCTGAGGATGATGATAACAAAATGTTATTATTGCTTGCTTTACGTCCACCACTTCTGCTTAAATGTCATCGTTACCTATCTGTACAATTTGTGTGTGGATATTGCTTTGCAGGTGACTCCTGTTATAAGACATCACTTTTAAGTGCTACATAACTAAGAAAGAATCAATTAGGAAAACGGTGCCCAGTTGGCACATGCATTCACAGTAACCCTCAGTCAGTTGGATTTAAAGTTTACTAAATTGAAAGGGTTAAACTTTAAAATCAACACACAGACACATACACACAATATATAAAATTACCAACCAGTTTCATTTGTTAACATTAACTATATTAGTTAACATGAACAATAATTAAATAGTATTTATTAATGTTAATTAATATTAAGCTAAAAAAAGTATTCATATATTGTTTAATGGTAATAGTATATTTTAACATTAGTTTATGAACTGTGAATTAACATGAACATGAACACAGTTCATGTGGGTGTACAGCAATACACAAAGTGCTCTATAAACGCTTCTTTCTTTCAAAATATCTTTAAAAATCAAGTTGAGTATTGTAATGGGGCGATATATATATAACTGATCTTAAAATGGTAAAATTTTCAGATGTTTTGAACAGATAACAGCAAAGTTTGTTTTGTTGACAAAGTTTGTCTTGAAACTGTTAATTAAAATGTTATATTCAATAAATAACACTATGAAAATAAATGTCTATCAATGAAGATAAACCGCTCATGCTAAAAAGTTGTATTTTTCTTAATCTTTTGCTATGTGACTGAATAGGACATGTTCATGGTACAGTTCAGTAAAAAATAAATAAAAAAACAACAACTGCAAAATACAAACAATGAAAGACTTAGGGACCCTTTATATTTTCTCAAAATATCAGACTCTCAAAGATCAAACATATTTATGTAACATCAATGTGCATTTTTTCCTCAAAGATGGTCTTTAGCAAGACAGCATGTTCTACTCTCTCTCCCTCTCTCCCTTTCACCCCTCCCCCTTCAGTCTCTCTTCAGTCACTCAATGGTAGTCACTCAATGGTGACTGAACACAGACACTCAAGGCAGAGTGACAGCAGGCTTCTGATTTCTTTTTTTAATTTTCTTTAATTCGTAGAAGCTTGAATTAAATTGATATTTACAGCACTTGCTCAGAATGATAAGATCTCTGTGTGAAAAAAGTTTTAAATAGTTAAGATGCTGCACTTTAAAGATATAGAAAATGACGGTTATACATCTTTAAAAAATCACCACGTCAACACCGTTCAAGATATCCCAAAACCGCTCGCAATTTAACATCTTCAGAATCTTCTCTCCATGTTAAAAAAGTTTGGTGTGAACAGCTTGTTCTTCTTAGGAGGAGTATAAATTTGTTTACAGCCTGATTTTTCCAAAAATCCACATTCAAATCAAAATAGCCGGCTTCCTGTTGGTGTTAGCTAATTAGTTTAATTTAGAAAGTTGTCCAGATTGATGAAAACAATATATGTACAGAGTTTGGTGACTGTAGGAAAAACTAACCCCCCAACTTTTGTCAAAAGATGGCGCTATAGAGTGCCTGCTCCACGCCCATTTATGATCTTTTGCCAGTGTCTAACTATCATTAATATTGATGTGTGTGTTGAGTTTCATGAAATTCTAAGCATGTTAACTGCCTCGAAAAGACAGGAATCTAATTTTAAAGTTTGAGACGTTGCCATGGCAACAGCATTTGATTTATCATCGACCCCTTTACACATTCTTATCGGCCGTGTTTTGACATGATTTTAATGAAGTTTAAAGAAAATCAAGTAAAATTAAGAGGCTGATTTCAAAGCATTTTGAAAATGACACGCTTCCTGCTGCCAGTTGGTGGCGCTATAACTTTGACTCATAATAGTCACCTTTATGGAATCGGCATCATACAACGAACAATCTGGTGAAGTTTCATCAGAATCAGGCAATGTGTGCAACAGTTATTAGACACTTCCTGTTTCTCATTTCTCGCCATAACTTTGTCGCCTTGCCATGGCCAAACCGTTCGAGATATCAAAAATCCCCTCGCAATTTAGCGTCCCCAATGTCTTGAGATCATGCTGACCGAGTTTGGTGACAATCCAATGAAATTCCTGGGAGGAGTACGTTAAATTCCAGAGCATGCGCTTTTTATACAGCCCTAAATATCTCACTTCCTGTTGCATTGAGAAAATGACATAGAGTACAAAAGTTGTTCAGCTCAATGAGTTCTATATGTGTACCGAGTTTCATATGTGTACGTTCAAGTATGTGTGCTATATGGCCCTCAAAATTCCAGGGGGCGCTGTAGAGTCCCCTTGCCACGCCCCGGTACCAGCCTCTGTGGCGTCCTGATGGCCGCAGATTCCGACATGTGTGCAAATTTTCAAGAGTTTTTGAGTATGTTAAGACCCCCTTAAGTGCCCGGAAGGTTAACAAAAAATAAAAAAAAAAAAAAAAAAAATAAGAATCCTTAGAAGAACAATAGGGCCTTCGCCCTTTTGGGCTCGGGCCCTAATAAACGAAGCAGATCCAATAGGGTCCTCACACCATCGGTGCTCGGGCCCTAATAAACGAAGCAGATCCAATAGGGTCCTCACACCATCGGTGCTCGGGCCCTAATAATAATAAACGGAGCAGATTCAATAGGGTCCTCACACCATCGGTGCTCGGGCCCTAATTAAAGCTGCAAGCAGCGATGAACGGGCCCTCGCACCCGGGCTCACCGCCGACCGGTGGCTTTAAGAAAACAGCAAACGGTGGGCAGTATGCTTTTAATACAGTAAATGTAGGAAAAATAGATCAAAGTCACTTAATTGTGCCAAACTTCCTGCTGCCAGCTGGTGGCGCTATGCCTATAACTGATTATTGGCATGTAGATGTGTTCAGGCCACCACTTTCATCAAACATATGAAGTTTGGTGCAGATTGACCTTGGTATGTTTGAGTTAGTGAAAGATATGATATATCCTGCTGCCAACAGGTGACGCTATGATAATATCTGAATATTGGCCTTTAGGTGTCTTCAGGCCAGGACTCTTACCAAACCTGTGAAGTTTGAGGCAGATCAGACATTTTATGGCTGAGTTATAACAACTTCTATGTCAATGGCGAAACATCAAACTTTGTCAGGCCGCCACAGACACGCCCTTTAACGAAAACTCAAGATCTTCGCAATTTAAAATCTTTAAGGCCTCTAGATCAGAATGACCAAATATAATGTTAATATCATTAAATCTCTAAGAGGAGTTTGATACAAGTCATTTCCTGTTGCCAACAGGTGGCGCTGTGATTATAATAGAATGTTGGCCTTGAGATGTGTTTAGGCCAGGACTCTTATCGAATATGTGAAGTTTGAGGCAAATCGGACATTTTATGGCTGAGTTATAACAAGTTTTATATCCATGGCGAGACCTCGAAATTTGTCAGGCCGCCGCGGACACGCCCTTTACCGAAAACTCAAGATCTTTACAATTTAACATCGCTAAGGCCTTTATATTAGACTGACCGATTTTGGAGTTGATCTGTATAAATCTCTAGGAGGAGTTGGTAGTAGAGTACAGCATGACACTTCCTGTTGCCTGCAGGTGGCGCTATGACCATAACTGAATATGGGCATGTAGATGTCTTCAGGTCAGGAGTGTTATCACACATGTGAAGTTTGGGACAGATTGGACATTTTATGCCTAAGTTATAGCAACTTCCTTTTTCATGGCGAAACATCGAAATTTGCGAGGCCGCCACGGACACGCCCTCTGATGAAAACTCTAGATCTTCACAATTTAACGTCACAAAGGGCTTTAGATTAGACTCACCAAATTTGGTGTTGATCGGAATAAATCTCTAGGGGGAGTTCGTTCAAGTATGACACCTGAAAATGGCAAAAAAGACACAAATTTTGCTGAGTAAATTAATAATAACCGACTTCCTGTTGGGTTTCGGATTTTATCTCAAGAGGCTTTTTTGTAGGTATTGGTGTTTTACATGTGTGTACCGATTTTTGTGCATGTACGATAATCACAGCTGAATGCGCACACCGCGGAACGTGTAAAGGTGGCGCTATTGAGCCATTTTGCCACACCCACTTCTGCAACCCATATCAAACGTCCATTTTCGCCAGGTCTGATGTGTGTGCAAAGTTTCGTTAGTTTTCGGGTATGTTTAGGCCCTCAAAAATGCGATTCATTCCGGATAAGAAGAATAATAATAATAATTAAAGCTGCAAGCAGCGATGAACGGGCCCTCGCACCCGGGCTCACCGCCGACCGGTGGCTTTAGGAAAACAGCAAACGGTGGGCAGTATGCTTTTAATACAGTAAATGTAGGAAAAATAGATAAAAGTCACTTAATTGTGCCAAACTTCCTGCTGCCAGCTGGTGGCGCTATGCCTATAACTGATTATTGGCATGTAGATGTGTTCAGGCCACCACTTTCATCAAACATAAGAAGTTTGGTGCAGATTGACCTTGGTATGTTTGAGTTAGTGAAAGATATGATATATCCTGCTGCCAACAGGTGGCGCTATGATAATATCTGAATATTGGCCTTTAGGTGTCTTCAGGCCAGGACTCTTACCAAACCTGTGAAGTTTGAGGCAGATCGGACATTTTATGGCTGAGTTATAACAACTTCTATGTCCATGGCGAAACATCAAACTTTGTCACGCCGCCACAGACACGCCCTTTAACGAAAACTCAAGATCTTCGCAATTTAACATCTCTAAGGCCTCTAGATCAGACTGACCAAATATAATGTTGATATTATTAAATCTCTAAGAGGAATTTTATACAAGTCATTTCCTGTTGCCAACAGGTGGCGCTGTGATTATAATAGAATATTGGCCTTCAGATGTGTTCAGGCCAGGACTCTTATCTAATATGTGAAGTTTGAGGCAAATCGGACATTTTATGGCTGAGTTATAACAAGTTTTATATCCATGGCGAGACCTCGAAATTTGTCAGGCCGCCACGGACACGCCCTTTACCGAAAACTCAAGATCTTCACAATTTAACATCGCTACGGCCTTTATATTAGACTGACCGATTTTGGTGTTGATCTGAATAAATCTCTAGGAGGAGTTGGTTGTAGAGTACAGCATGACACTTCCTGTTGCCTGCAGGTGGCGCTATGACTGTAACTGAATATGGGCATGTAGATGTCTTCAGGTCAGGTGTGTTATCACACATGTGAAGTTTGGGACAGATAGGACATTGTATGCCTGAGTTATAGCAACTTCCTTTTTCATGGCGAAACATCGAAATTTGCGAGGCCGCCACGGACACGCCCTCCGATGAAAACTCTAGATTTTCACAATTTAACGTCACAAAGGGCTTTAGACTAGACTCTGCAAATTTGGTGTTGATCCGAATAAATCTGTAGGAGGAGTTCGTTCAAGTACGACACCTGAAAAAGGCAAAAATGACACAAATTTTGTTGAGAATATTAATATTAACCGACTTCCTGTTGGGTTCCGGATTTTGCTCCAAGAGGCTTTTTTGTAGGTATTGGTGTGTTACATGTGTGTACCGATTTCCGTGCATGTACATGAATCACAGCTGAAAGCGCACACCGCGGAACGTGTAAAGGTGGCGCTGTCGAGCCATTTTGCCACACCCACTTCTGAAACCCATATCAGACGTAAATTTTCGCCAGGTCTGATGTGTGTGCGAAGTTTCATGAGTTTTCGGGTATGTCTAAGCCCTCAAAAATGCGATTCATTTTGGAGAATAATAATAATAATAATAATAATAATAATAATAATAAACGAAGCAGATCCAATAGGGTCCTCACACCATCGGTGCTCGGGCCCTAATTAAAGCTGCAAGCAGCGATGAACGGGCCCTCGCACACGGGCTCACCGCCGACCGGTGGCTTTTGAAACACAGCTAATGGTGGGCAGTATGCTTTTAATCCAGTAAAAATAGGAAAAATTATGTCAAAGTCACTTAAATGTGCCAAATTTCCTGCTGCCAGCTGGTGGCGCTATGCCTATAACTGATTATCGGCATGTAGATGTGTTCAGGCTGGCACTTTCATCAAACATATGAAGTTTGGTGCAGATTGACCTTGGTATGTTTGAGTTAGTGAAAGATATGATATATCCTGCTGCCAACAGGTGGCGCTATGATAATATCTGAATATTGGCCTTTAGGTGTCTTCAGGCCAGGACTCTTACAAAACCTGTGAAGTTTGAGGCAGATCGGACATTTTATGGCTGAGTTATAACAACTTCTATGTCCATGGCGAAACATCAAACTTTGTGACGCCGCCACGGACACGCCCTTTAACGAAAACTCAAGATCTTCACAATTTAACATCTCTAAGGCCTCTAGATCAGACTGAGCAAATATAAAGTTTATATCATTAAATCTCTAGGAGGAGTTTGCTACAAGTCATTTCCTGTTGCCAACAGGTGGCGCTGTGATTATAATAGAATATTGGCCTTCAGATTTGTTCAGGCCAGGACTCTTATCGAATATGTGAAGTTTGAGGCAAATCGGACATTTTATGGCTGAGTTATAACAAGTTTTATATCCATGGCGAGACCTCGAAATTTGTCAGGCCGCCACGGACACGCCCTTCAACGAAAACTCAAGATCTTCGCAATTAAACATCACTAAAGCCTTTATATTAGACTGACCGATTTTGGTGTTGATCTGTATAAATCTCTAGGAGGAGTTTTTTGCAGAGTACAGCATGACACTTCCTGTTGCCAGCAGGTGGCGCTATGACTATAACTGAATATAGACATATAGATGTCATCAGGTCAGGAGTGTTATCACACATGTGAAGTTTGGGACAGATCGGACATTTTATGCCTGAGTTATAACAACTTCCTTTTTCATGGCGAAGCATCGAAATTTGCCAGGCCGCCACGGACACACCCTCCGATGAAAACTCTAGATCTTCGCAATTTAACGTCACAAAGGGCTTTAGATTAGACTCAGCAAATTTGGCGTTGATCCGAATAAATCTCTAGGAGGAGTTCGTTCAAGTATGACGCCTGAAAATGGCAAAAATTACACAAAATTTGCTGAGAAAATTAAAAATAACCGACTTCCTGTTGGGTGACAAATTTTGCTCCAAGAGGCTTTTTTGTAGGTATTGGTGAGTTACATGTGTGTACCGATTTTCGTGCATGTACGTGAATCACAACTGAAAGCGCACACCGCGGAACGTGTAAAGGTGGCGCTATCGAGCCATTTTGCCACACCCATCTCTGAACCCCATATCAGACGTACATTTTCGCCAGGTTTGATGTGTGTGCAAAGTTTCATGAGTTTTCGGGTATGTTTAGGCCCTCAAAAATGCGATTCATTCCGGAGAAGAAGAATAATAATAAGAAACGGAGCAGATCCAATAGGGTCCTCACACCATCGGTGCTCGGGCCCTAATAATAATAATAATAAACGGAGCAGATTCAATAGGGTCCTCACACCATCGGTGCTCGGGCCCTAAATATTTACTTAACACTGAACATTTTTAACATTATAGTAGCAATTATAGCCTAGCAACAAAGCACAATTGAACTTAAAATTAATAAGTTAGTAAAATAATATTCTTTGCCCATTTTTAAGACCCCCTTCTTGAATCAGGCATGTGCTTTTAGTTTACAGATAAATGGAGCCTTGCTGAGCAAAGGAGAATGTTATAATAAATGTATTAATAGAGCTGTTGTAATGATTGTTATTATTATTTTTGTCTTTTTAATTTTATTTTACAGAACAACAGTAAAATTACAATACTAACATTTATAAATGTTGACTTTTATTTTGGCGGAAACCAACAAGACCTCAGTACTGCTTTTTGCTGACAGCAGCAGATTTATAAATGATTCTCATCGCAGATTTCCTCTCATGCTTTGGACTTTGAACTAAATTAAAGATATATGATTCTGCAAAATAAGAAAATGTACACATCCTCATTCTGTTCAAAAGTTTACACGCCCGGCTCTTAATGCATCGCTTTTCCTTCTGGAGCATCAGTGAGCGTTTGAACCTTCTGTAATAGTTGAATATAAGTCCCTTAATTGTCCTCAGTGTGAAAAGATGGATCTGAAACTCTGGTTTTTCAGCATTTTTGTGTATTTGAACCCTTTCCAACAATGACTGTATTTTCAAAGAAGTTGTGGGACCTGAAGGATTTTTCTGAAGAACAGCAGGCAGTTTAACTGTTCAGGACAAACAAGAGACTCATAAATGACTATCACTAAACAAAAGTAAAAACAGCTGTGGATCATTCTGGTAGCAACACAGTATTGAGAATCAAGTAATTTTTTTTAATAATTCAACAATATTTTTCTCTTGTGGACTATATTTTATGTGAAATTTGTTATTCAAATGCATGTTGTTTATATAAATAAACATGCATTTTGTATGATCCATCTTATTTTGAAAAATTAACATTTTGCACATTCTGCAAGGTGTATGTAAACTTCTGACTTCAACTGTATTTGTGTAAACTAATACATTTTAGGTTTCTTTGCTGAATAGAAAGTTTAAAAGAAAAACACTTATTTGAAATATATTATTCAACATTACTGACCCCAAACTTTTGAGTGGTGTTGTGTGTCATGCATTTATGAATCAATATTTTATCTTTGTGCTGGTGTAGGTATGATCCGCAGCCTGGCGGCTCACAGTCTGAACACCGAGCAGGAGTTGAGTCAGTGGAGTGGAGGAGAGAGTGATGAGGGTCACCACACCAATCAGCTGCGTCTGGCTCTGCTTCTGCAGTTCCTAGAAAACCTGGAGAAACTTATGTATAATGCTTATGAAGGCTGCGCTAGCGCTCTCACTTCACCACCAAAGGTCTGTCCTCCATGTATACACAAACAGCCTTGATGTTAACAATATGAAGTGCTAGCTGTATCCTTCCAGGGACTATTAATGGGCTTACCATTGATATTCCATGTTTACATCTTAGTTTTTAACACTCTTTACTCTTTTATTCAGGGCATCAGAACATTTTTCTACACAAACAGGCAGACGTGCCAAGACTGGCTAACCAGAATTCGTTTGGCACTGATGAGGGTGGGCCTTCTCTCAGGTCAGCCAGCAGTCACAGTCCGCCATGGCTTTGATCTGCTCACTGAGATCAAGAACAGCAGTGCACAGGTAAGACTTGTAGAAGCAGTGTTGTTCAAAAAAGGCTCCAACAATTTTTGTAAAAACATGAAAATATGCATTATACAAAAAACAATCTTAAGTGAATTTCTAAATGTTTTATTGTCATTCACACATTTCATTTATGCCATATGTTTTAAATTTTGCAAATGAGTGACTTGGATCTATCACTCCATTTACCTCTCAACATTGCTCCTGTCAGTTATTGTAAGGCACTGGCACTACACTATGTGGATTTTAATATCTGAAAGCCCTACTTCATTGTTTTTGCTCTGTGCTTTGCCCTGTAGGGCCCAGAAGTGGAGGTGCCAATCACCATGCTGGTGGAGGCGTTGTGTGAGCTGCGATGCCCTGAAGCTATACAAGGTCTGGCAGCCTGGAGTCTGGCCAACACTGGCAAGAGCCTGGGCTGGCTGGGATCAGTGGCACTGCAGGCCGAGGGAAAGTAAGTGTTTCGTGTTCTGAAAATAATTACGCTAGTTTACACCATGCAAATTTGTCTAGTCGCTCTGTTCTCATGAAATGTTGATGTTGCATTGTTCCCAAGGTTTGAGAAGGCAGCATTAGAGTACCAGGAGCAGCTGTGTGCCGTCACAGGGATGGACTGCTCGATTAAAGGCTTTGATCGCTCCCTGTTAAAACTCACTGGCTCCAACACCTCCAGTCCAAAACACACCAGCAGTGGTGAGGATTTACAAAATTTAAACTAAATATCTCACACGGGAGAAAAACTTCAGTATGTGAATATCCGGATTTGTATCTTTTACTAATTCAAATTGAACCGCTCTCAAAGCAACAGGCACTCATGTTTTATTACTGAGTGAATTAGTTTTTGACTTTGAGACTTGAAACTTGGAGGGATGGTAGTACTTACAGCAACCTACAACGTGGCCAAAGCTTAAGTGTCTTATGTGGTTTGAATCTTTGGCTCATGGCAGACAAAACGCATGCTTCAGATTTGATCGTGGCAAACTTTTTGGGAATTTCAAATTTTTTGAAAAAACTACCTTTGTGAACTGGTCATAGGTTTCTCACTCGTTCAGAACCAAACCTATGCAGAAAAATGATCTGCAGAGTGAGTGTCAATGATTATTGTTAGACGAGGTTAACGGAGGTTAACAAAAGGCCCAAAGGAAAAGTCAAAACTTCATGAAACCTGCTGAGCCCATGCAACGGGTAATTCTAAACAAGAGTGCAAAGTTTTAGGGAAATCTGACCACAACTGGTGCTATAACAGTCAAAACCATTAAAAACATAATATTTCTATGTTAAATTACCAGCCAAAAAGGCTTTGAATAATTGATTTAGGTGGGTTACAAGCTTTTTAAATGTCTTTTTTCATATGCGCTTAAATGCCTTAAAGCGCTTGAACCCCGGTAGTCGTTGCTTGGCAGCTGTAGGTCAAATTGAATTTGTGTGAATGTAAAAATGGACAAAAAAGGTGATGCATACATCTAATAAAATTTGAAAAAATCATTAGTCACTATCCTTCAGAAATGTAGATGCAGAACAAAAACCACCAAAATTGTTTTGGGTTTTTTGTAGTTTTTCCATATTAGATTGTGATCAGAAAAATTGTCAGATTACAAAGGATTCCCATCTCTAGCATTTAATGATATCAGAGGTTATTGTTTCATTATTTGTTTTTCTGATGCAAAAGTAGCCTTGTTTCTTATTTTATCTGTTTTAATAGGAGATGGAAGGAAAACTGTGTTGTTGAAGTCCAGTGAGTGTTCTCCAGAAGTGCTCAACTTCCTGGCTAATAAGGCCTGTGAGTGTTATGTGACCCTAAGTGACTGGGAGTCCGTGCAGGAATGGCAGGCCAGCATGATGAACCTCAAAAAGAACAGCAGCAGTTCCAGTGTCAACCTCAAGACAGACTTTAACTACATCAGGTGTGTAGCAGCAGAACTCTTGACTCTGACTAACTGAACTCTAGAAATGTGAGTTGTTCATTGAAAAAATTGTGTTTTGGTTTGTCTGCTCTCCAGAGCTCTGAGCAGGTTTGAGGAGGGGGATTTCGCAGAGTGCCATGCCCAGCTAGAGTTGCTCCCCGGCGAAGATTATGGTCTTCTTAAATCTACAAATAAGGACAAGATTGGTATGATTATAGCACATCTTCAGTCATGGCAAAAAAAAAATCTTCTGGGAATTATCAGTATTATTATCATCACTAACAGTGTCATTTGTAGGGATGGGTATCGTTTACATTTTACAGTACCGATACTGGTACTTATCGATACTGTTATCGATACTATCTGGTGCAAAAAGATATGATGTAAAAACATATTTTATTCAGGTTATTTTATTACTGCTAAACTTTAGCACATGTATTAAAGTTCTATCGTCACGAGCAGCAAGGTTTTTTTTCTCTGTTTTATTTATTTAACATTAAAGAAATAGTTCACCCAAAAAAGAAAATTGTGTCATTTACTCACTCTCAAGTTGTTTAAACCTGAATAATCTTCTGTTGAATATAAAAAATTATTTTAAAGAATGTGGGTAAACAAACAGTTGTTGGTCTCCAGTGACTTCCATATTTATTTTTCAGTCAGAAGGGACTAGCAACTGTGTGGTTACCCACATTGTTCAAAATATCTACTTGTTAAGTTTGGTAAAACATGACAGTGAGTAAATAATGAATAATTTTGGGGGGTGAACTATTCCTTTAATTTGGGGATTTGAGGGGGGCTTAAAAAGCCCTCAAAGCCAAAAGCCACCACAAATCTTAACAACTTGCACAGTTTTATCGCGGGTAGAATGCAACATTTTCAATACAAGCATTTCAGACAAATGTAATTTTATTAAATATTTAAAACATTTAACCCATAGGAGAAAATCAACCCTTTGCAACAGTTTAAAATTAGCCAAATTCCATGCAAAAAATGCTGGTTTTGGCAACCCTGCATCCAACACAAGCTGCAGGAATTAGATTTAACTGATCATGGGTCAAGACAAGAATAAGAAGAGATGACTGACAGATCATGCTTTAGCAGATAATGTGCTCATATCTGATCTTGTAAGATGTGCTTAGGCAGTGCGCGTGATCGTGAATTTGAAAGTGAAAATGAATTGCCGCTTATTCAAAAGAGATTTAAATACTCCGCATACGATAGCCGCTCTCTGATGCATGAAAATTATATTCAATATCAGAATGATTGCGTGAGCAGGCGATAATGGCCCGAAATTCCATGGGAGTGGGATCAAGAAAACAATCCCTGGGCTTTAATACAAAAAGCCACAGTGAATGGCGACTGTAGAAAGCAAAAGCCGAATCCCGGACGTTTTGGGCAATTTAGAAATCCCGTACGGACATTTTCTTTAGGTCCAAAAAGGGGACATGTCTGGGGAAAAGAGGACTCATGGTTACCCTGACTTTTGTAATGTAAACCCACATTTTCGATTATTTCACCCTTGCCGCCATTACTAATTGTTTGCATACAAACACGCACCACACGTGCATGGATATCACATGCACATCGAGCAAATGTCACATCATTCAGTGAAGTAAAATGACAAGCAGCAGCTTCTAATTCGCCATTAACATTAAAGTATACAGAGATAAATCAACGCAAGTATCGATAACAGTATCATTTGTCCTGAAGCTTATCGGTGGTCTGGTATTGACCCAATTACGTACTGGTCCAAAAAAATACAGATTCTCAGTATCCGTTTATAGTCATGTATTACTCTAGTAATGCTCAGCTCAAATTTTTACTACTAGAAATTGCTTTTTGTAAGCATTTTTATTTGGTTGAAACATGTGGAGTCCATCAGCTTAACTCAAGGTGTTATGAATTAATGTTCATTTGTGTTGACAGACCTAAAGAGGCTTCTTCCTGCTGTGTTGAGTCCCGACCCATCAGAGCTCCAGAAGGCCATTGAGGTACAGCTCCTCAGAAGCGCTGTGGGAGGCATGAATGCGACCAATCACGAACAGGACCAGAAGGTTCTTGCATCGTCTGAGTGAGTAAATGGCCTGAACAGTTATTTTTATTATTATTTTCCTTTTTTTCTTTTTTTTTTTTTTTTTTTTTTTCAAGTTGTTGTATATTTATTAATGGTGATTCTACTTCTGGGCTTTCATCTTTAGCACCCTAGTGAAGTACCTCAAACAGACGGGTCGCATTTCTCTGGGTCCCCTGCGTCTCTCTACTCTCACCCTGTCTGACTCCTTGCCCACACTCAGCACCCTGCAGCTGCACTGTGCCAACTCTCTAGAGAACTCCCTCTGCAACCAGCATCCAGAGGTTTGAGCCACCATATCCTTTGTGAATGTGCAAATACATTATCATACTGTCTTTTTCTTACAAAGAAATGCCTCTTCTTTGTTTTTCTCTCTGTAGGACTGTCTAATTCCACTCTTCAGTGAAGCTTTGACCACCTGCAAGCAGCAGGATGTTCAGCCATGGCTTCATGCTCTCCGATACACCACTTTCCAGCGACAGCTCTTCCAAAAAAACAAAGGTAAGGTCTACTCTTTTCTAAACTATCAGTTAAAAGTTTTTGAACATTAAGATTTTTAACGTTTTCTAAAAGAAGTCTCTTCTGCTCTCCAAGTCTGCATTTATTTGATCCAAAGTACAGCAAAAAAGATACAATTTTTTTAATATTTTTACTATTAAAAATAACTTTTTCTACTTGAATATATTTTAAAATGCAATTTATTCCTGTGATCAAAGCTAAATTTTCAGCATCATTACTGCAGTCTTCAATGTGACATGATCCTTCAGAAATCATTCTAATATGCTGCTTTGCTGCTATAGAAACTAATACTTTTATTTAACAAGGATGCTTAAAATTGATCAACGCTGATGATAAAGACATTAATAATGTTACAGAAGAGTTCTATTTTAGATAAATGTTCTTCTAAACTTTCTATTCATCAAAAAAGCTTGAAGAAAAATCTGCTCAGCTAAATTCGACAACCATAATAATAATAATATAGTTTGAGCAGGAAATCAGAGTATTAGAATTATTTCTGAAGGATCATGTGACTGGAGTAATGATGCAGCTTTTGAATCACAAGAATAAATTACATATATATTCAATACAGGGGTGGGCGATATGACCTAAAATTAATATCACGGTATTTTTCATCTTTTGAACGGTGACGGTATAATATATCACAGTATTACTTTTTTTTTTTTTTGGTACATTTTGGGAGGAGTAGCCTGTCCTGTCCCTTTAGTATGTGAATAAAGTTAATATTTTTATAATATAATAAGTAAACGGTAGGTATCCTTATCAAAAAGAGACATGGGAGAGTATTATGCATTCTCAACATATTTATTTTGCAAAAAACCTAAAGATCTTACTTGACAGTGCACAACAAAACAATAAATATTTTTTATTGAAATTTAATTTCTGCAATATTTAAAACCTTTAAATAACTGGGGGAAATCAACCCATGGTAACAGTTTAAAAGTCGACCAATTCTGTGGGGAAAAACGCTGACTTCGCAACCCTGCATCCAACACGAGCTGCTGGAGTTAATGTCATTGCACACATGAGTACGAAATTTTCATCTGAGATTTTTGCACGTTAAAAAAAAATACAGGTTATGTTAATCGAGTTTACACACTGCCTCTGAAACTTTCGTCCGTCATAAAAAAAATTCGGATCGTGTTTGATTTTCTGCATTTTCGCATCCGTAATAAGCATTTTGAGAAGGATGGCGAATATGAGAAAACTAAAAAAAAAACGCATACGAAATCGGACTCAGTGTACAATGACCTTTAGATTTGAATGATCACGGGTCGAAAGTAAAGAGATGACAAAAATAGACTGGAGGATTTGCTGCAATCTTGTACTCACTGACAAATATCTGTTATAAGATGTGCTGCTCCCTTTACACAGAGTGTGCGTTATCGTAAAATCGAAAGTCAAAGTAAACAGCGCCAGCACTCATTTAAAAGCGATTTCTATACCCTGCATATTGAAAGTGTGAAAATTATATACAATATTAGAATATTTGCGGGTGCGCAGATAAGAAAAAAATGTGGTGTGGAGCTCGGGTCGGGTGGGCCAAGCTTCTGATTGGGTGGCCGTGGAGCCGGGCCTGTAAGGATCTATAGAACTAAGAGCATTCTAGAAAGAGCTTTGTGATTGGATGGAAATTTCAAGCATCATGCAAGGACATGCAACTAATATAAATATTGGTTGGACGTTTAGGGGGGAGTATGTGGGAGTATTTGGCTGCTATTCGCGGAGAATTTAGTAACGTCAATGATTCTAATAAGCTCAGGCCGGTCGCTTTCTCCTCGCGCCCACTTAATTTGTGATCCGCTGTGTAAATCCTTCGGCCGGCTGACCGGGAAAAGTCCCACTCCGCCCCTGGTATAGGCTACAGGCCTGACCTTTCTTCACGATGTTTCACCAATCTTTTAATGGCCACTCCCCTTTTACCTACCACCTGCAAAGCTGATACAAATATGTTAAACTTTTTTATTTACAACAAGATATCTAGTATAAGGACAGGTATTCAGACCACAACTGAACGTTTGAAGAAAATTTGATGCCTTATTTAGAATTAGCTATTATTGATGTAAATGCAGCCATTCAAGGCACATAATTGATTTATTACTGTATTGACGGTATTAGAAATTCCATGTCGTGGCGCAATGTAGGGGTGTCAAAATTAATCGTTTTTTCGATGCATCACGATGCAGACAAGGATGGTTCGGTATCGTTTCAGTAATAGACCATAACCGATTATAACGGACTCAGTCCCGGTGCCAGAACACGCGACCCAGGGGGCTTGCATGATTTTCCGGGAGGGAGGGGGGTTGGGCTAATGAGGGAAGTACTCTGTATGAATGAAGTAAGTCTTCAGATTTTAACTGAAAGGATTATTGGCACTTTCTTTACACACATTTAACGAACTAACAAACATCAGTGTGTATTTAACAAATGTCTTTATTTTTTGTTAGTAATTCATTTAAAAGACTGAAACATTATTTTTATTTGGTTGAAAAGACTGGCTAAAAGCACTGAGCGCGTCTATCTGGCTCAGCACCGTTTTACACAAATATGACGATTTGTTGATACTGTGAGTGCACATAAATAATAGTAGACCTTTTGCAGTTTTGAAGGATGTAGTACTCTTACCTTTATCAACAAAAATTGTGTATTTTAGAGAAATACAAATATACAGCCTTTTTCTGTGGTGGAAAACCCCGGCCACCTGTTAAATACACTGGAGCCGCGATATAAGCTTCCCTCACGCTGACACTTTTCAGAAAAGATTATGCCGAAACTTGTAACGCGCCGATTCTCCTGGCAACAGTGTTACTTATTAAAAGAAGACAACTTAAATGAGCAACAGAAATTAGAAGTAAAACCATCGCAACCGCACACATGCGGAACTCATGGCATATAGCTGCAGACTGTGCACAGAACGGAACTCTGCTCTTAAAGGAGCCACAATATTTTCACCCATTACAAACGCTACAACGAAACCAAAGCCCAGGTATTTACTTTTGTGTATTTGTTCTAAATGTTGCTGTTGTCATCTGTGCCCAGACTTTAGTTTTGTTTGATACACTCAAGAAGTGTTTTCTTTGAGGAGGTGAGATTAAAGTTTCAGTTCATATATCTGACTGTTTGTATTTATTAACACAATTGTATATATTTGAAGTAAAATTAAAAAATGAGTATGCAGTGCATTGTCAATGCATCGTGATGCATCGAGATATTGTATTGAACCGAATCGTTGGCATGATAATCGTAATCGAACCGAACCGTAAGACCACTGTAGGTTCACACCCCTAGCGCAATGTCACACCGGTGCTGACTATGACACCGGTGTACCGCCCACCCCTAATTCAATATATTGAAATGTATAGTAATATCTCAAAATTGTACTATTTTTGCTGCACTTTGGATTAAATAAGTGCAGGCTTGGTGAGCAGAAGAGACTTCTTTAAAAAAAAAACGTGAAATCTTTCTGTTAAGAAACATTTGACTCGTAATGTGTAAGTATGACTTATGAATGTAATATGACATCTCTGACTCTTTAGTGATTCTTTCAGGTTCATCTACTCCAGTGGACTCTCATCTGATGGAGCTTTGTCTCACTGCAGTGAAATTTGCTCGTAAGCAGGGAAATATTGCTCTGGCCACACGTCTGCTGAGCCTGTGCAACAAGCCATCAGTGGGTGAATCTGAAGGTCAGGACCTGGTACAAAGCTTCAGGCAGCTGTCACTAGAGGGCACTGTTGGGGAAAAGTGGGGACCAGAGCTGGAGATCGAGAAGGCTAAAGTTCTGTTTGCTGCTGGTGAGTGTTTTTAACCTGTTGGGCCAGATCACTTGGTCTTGGTGTATTGCAGTGTGAATGTCTAAGCACTTCTTCTTTCTGTCTTTTAGGTCAGTCTGTATCTGCTATGGAAATGCTGAGCTCCTGTGCACTGTCATACTGTCACTCTGGAAAGTGTGAGCGTGCGGCCAGTCGCTCTGTGCTTACTCTGTGCAAATGGCTTTTGGCTGACTGGAAAGATCTGACTCCACAACTCAAGATGGTTGTTAAGAGGAACTCTGGTTCTACCAGCCTCTCAGCTCTCGCCAAAAACATTTCTGGTCTTTTGGAGCTGCCGCTGGAAGATCAGGGAATGCCACATATTACAACAGAGACTACAGGTAAGCATAATACCAATGCATTAAACTAGGAGTGCGACAATAAATCGGATCATGGATCGATTCTGCGATTTTCGTATATCGTTTTTGAGTTAAGTTTTACGTACTCTGCTTGTGTCTAGTTCCTTACACACACCACTTGAACCTGAAGTAATCATTCATGAAGTTTGAAAAGGTTAAAGCAAATTACAAGAGTGTTCACAGTGGGCTGTGATTACTTTACTCTTCCATCATAAAAGCTAATGTGCAAGTACATTTAACCACTTACATTACTCAGCCGTACACACAAGTGCTCTTCTTAGTGAGCATTTAAGCATGTGGTTAAAAACTATCCTAGAGGCCAACTGCTGTTAAAAAAAACTAAGCTCAGAATCAATTCCAGAGAGAATCACTATGTATTCGGAAAATCAAATTGATTTATTGTCGCAACTCCTACATTAAATCATGTTATTTGTGTCGTGACCCATATGATGATAGCATTGCATTGTACATTAAAATTTATTGTATGTATTACTGTTTGGTTGATACTGTCTTTGTTCCATTGTAATGATCATGAAGGTTTGTTTTGTTTACAGTCAGTGTTGGTGTTGGGGAGCCAGATTTTGTCCTTGGACAGCTGTACCAGCTCTCGACTACTCAGGCTCCTGAAGTGGCCAAATCATGGGCAGCTCTGGCCAGCTGGGCGTACAGATGGGGCAGGAAGGTTGTGGACAATGCCAGGTATTTTGTTACTATAAAAAGTGTTGTTAGTTTTAAAAATGTATATGTTTATACTGATGTTTAATTTTTATTTTTTATTCTGTCTGTTGATAGTCAAGGAGAAGGGGTTCCTTTGCTCCTTGGAGAGAAAAAAGAAATCGAAGAGCTGCTCCCAGCAGGCACCAGTGATGAGGACAAGGAAACCATTTTCGGCATTTTGGGTCAAGCCATGTGTCGCCCAGCAGGAATTCAGGTTATGGAGTTCACAGTTTGTGTAAATGAGTCTAGATCAGTGGTTTTCATACTGTGGTACACCACACACTTTGGAACTGTGGAAATGTATTTAAATATACTACTATTCAAAAGTTTGGGGTTGGTGCTTCTTTTTTATTTTTTTATTTATTTATTTTTTTGAAGGAAATCTTTATGCTCACTGAAGCTGTTTTTAGATGCAGTAAAAACAGTAATACTGTGAAATGTTACCATTTAAAAATGACTGTTTTCTATTTTAATATAATTTAAAATTTATTTCTAAGTGAAGAAGTTATTATATTTTTGTGGAAACTCTTTTTTTTTTTTTTGTTAATTAAAAAGTAATGTTACTTTATTTGTTTACTGCCACTTTTGATGGATTTAAACTGTATCTGCGGAAAAGTATTAATTTCTTAAAGATATTTTATTTGACCTTGCCTGTATAAACTTATAGGTTAATGCTGATGTTCATTTATTCTGCAATATGGGATGCAAATAGATCTCATTTTGTGTATTCATGTCTTATCGTGTTCCTGCAGGATGAGGACATGGCCTTGCAGAATGAAGAGGATGAGGAGGACGACATGGTGGATGTGATCGGTCGACAGCTGTTGGGTGCCTGTCCGTGGCTGTCTGAGGTGGAGGACACTGTGACTGATGGGCTGATTGGGGTGTGGAGGAGGGTGGTAGACCGAATCTTCAGCCTGTACCGGATCTCCTGCAGAGCGTACTTCACCTTCCTTAAACTCAACGCTGGGCAGGTCAGAGGATTCTTCCTCTGTTCATGTAATAATTGGACAAATTTCTAAAACAAAAATTGATCAGATTTTTTGATCTCTTGATCATCAGGTTCCCATAGATGAAGATGACCCCAAGCTGCTCCTAAACAGCCAGAGCAGCAAACAGAGCAGTGATGATGTCATTGTCATGGCAACCCTCCGTCTGCTGCGCTTGCTTGTGAAGCACGCTGGCGAGTTAAGAGAGGGTCTGGAGCATGGCCTGGCATCCACCCCCACTGCACCCTGGAGAGGTAAGAACTTATACATCACCTTCCTCTTTAAAACTTCCTAACTTAAAAAATTTAGAAGCACAGTCCAAATTTCAGTAGCACCTTCTAATCAATAATCCAAAAATATAATAAAAAATATAATAAATATAAAAAATATATAATTGCCTTCCTTTTACAAGGTGATATTTGACTCCTCAAAGTGAATTACAGGGGAATTTTGTTTTTAACTTTGCAATGGCATTTTTGGCAACTCTATTAAAAGTATGTCATCTTTAATGTCATATCTCATGTGTTTTCATATGTTTAATGAGGCTCAGAGGTGGCATAAGTGCAATCAAATTCATAAATTAATGTTGAGATTAATGTTTTATGTCTGTTTTCTCTCTAGGTATCATCCCTCAGTTATTCTCCAGACTAAATCACCCCGAGGCTTACATTCGCCAGAGCATCTGCAGCCTTCTATGCAGAGTGGCCCAAGATTCGCCCCACCTTATCCTCTACCCTGCCATTGTGGGATCTATCTCTCTCGGTGGAGAGGCTCAGGCAGCAGGTGCGTACTGTACTGTGTTCCAGGCTGGGATGTCCTGTCTGCCTTAGGCCATGTGTCTGCCAAAGCATTTTAGCAAGCTTATATGCCAAGCACTCTTCTGAAAACGAGGTGCTTGAGCCTTTTGACGTCTCTTGCGTCAACAGCACCACAAGCATGTGTTGTGATACTCTCGTGAATGCGTGTCAAAGGCTAACACGGAAGAGAAGAAATTGTAGAATTAAGTTATTTTTAGCAAAACACTGCTAAAATGGGGCTTTTGATGAACATCAGACTGACACCTTAGTCTTGGTATGTAACATACTTTAACCAAAGGTGAGAATTTTTCGACTCATCACAACCAGAAAAAAAACACGAAATAGTCAGTCAGTGCCTCATCACTCTTGCTTGCCTTTTTTTTTTTTTGGATGAAGACAACTGAAAAATGTTCTGGCTTCAGGATAAAATACTTTGGTGGAGACAGCCTTAAACAACCAAACAGTTCTCATTTTGGTGATCATATATAAGCCTCTTTGGTTAAAAAAAAATATTGTTTTCATCTGTGCCAGGTAACAAGCTGCCATCATCCCTGCCAACCCTGCTTGGGAACATGCAGGGAGAGGCTCTTTGTGGAGGTGAGAGTGAGACGGGCAGCGGGCCAACTTCTCAGGAAAGCAGCCGTGGAGAAGAAATGGTGATGTATTCTAGTGAGGACCAAGCCATGATGCAGGACTGCTACAGCAAGATAGTAGACAAGCTCTCTTCTGCCAACCCCACCATGGTGCTGCAGGTAAAACAGAAAGCACTTTACTGATAAATAAGTGTCTGATTGTGTTAAAGGCCATTGTGTTAAAGAGTTTTTTTGTTGATCCTTGTGTGTGCAGGTGCAGTTGTTGGTGGGCGAGCTGAGGAGGGTCACTCTGCTCTGGGATGAGCTCTGGCTGGGGGTCTTACAGCAGCAACACATGCACGTTTTGCGCAGGATTCAACAGCTGGAGGACGAGGTGAAACGAGTTCAGAACAACAACACTCTGCGCAAGTAAGTCACGACCCTGGAAATCAATATAGAAGGAGAAACTTCATTAGCGAGTGACTCATGCCTCTTCGAAAATCATTTAAATTCTCTATCTCTTGTGGTTTAGGGACGAGAAAGTGGCTATTATGAGAGAGAAGCACTCTGCTCTGATGAAGCCTGTGGTTTTTGCACTGGATCACGTACGTAGCATCACAGCTGCTCCGGCGGAGACTCCTCACGAGGCATGGTTTCAGGAGACATACGGAGAAGCCATTCACAATGCTCTAGAGAGGCTGAGGAACCCTCTTAATCCTGCCAATCCTGCCAGCAGCTGGGTACCCTTCAAACAGGTAAGAGCAGTTGTGTGAATAAGTGTTCTAAAGAAGTGCTGTTATGCATCTTTTATTTTACCTTTTGTAACACTACCCCGCCCTGTCACAGATCATGCTGAGCTTGCAGCAGAGGGCACAGAAACGGGCCAGTTACCTCCTGCGTCTAGATGAGATCAGTCCCCGCCTGACTGCCATGACCAACACAGAGATGGCGCTGCCAGGGGAGGTGTCTGCTACAGATGCAGTCACCATCCAGAGTGTGGGCAACACCATCACCATCCTGCCTACTAAAACCAAACCCAAGAAGCTCTACTTCTTAGGCTCTGATGGCAGAAACTATCCTTACCTATTCAAAGGTATGAGTTTTAAACGTGGCTGAAAGCATCACCAAAAATGAATTTTCATCATCTTCATGTCATTCCAAACCCATGAGACTTTTTTTTTTTTTAGGGATGTAACAATATTAAAATCTCACGATATGAAGTCCACAAAACGATATTATTGTGGTTTATTTAAAAAAAAAAAAATGAAGACTTGAAAAAATGTCATAGGTATATTATTTTTGCTTGCGCTACAGTCGGGAAATTATAATACTACTTTCCTAATTTCTACACTTGAAAGATTATTTTGACTTTGGACTGCAGTGACGTTTCCCATTTAAACCGCTAACCGTCAGCAATTCATACTGCACTTTTAAGCTTTTATTTTGACTGAAACAGCAGTAGAGCTTTTATTTTGAGGGAAAACTCCAGCTTCAGTGAAAACAGCCCTTACAAAAGTGTGTCTCACTACAAATCTAGTGAAATGCTGTAATCATCAAATCTAGTGAAATGCTGTAATCATTTCATGTATGAAAATAAAGCAAAACTGGTGGCCGTACTTTCCAGAATGCACACTAAACTCACAGAACATGCAATAAACAAGTTCACTGCATTCACTGTAAATTGAGCCGTTCTGAGGCGCGGATAACAACGCATCACGAGCTGATCGCATGAACGAAGTGCGCACTTTGCTTTGAAATGTGCAGCGAAAACTTGAAGGGATTAAGCCATATTGTGCTTTCGGTTTTAGTTTTTTTAGTTTTTAGGCAAAGCGTAATGGCCCACAACACAACTTTATAGACCTTTTATGTTAGAATGACAAGTTTAAAAATATATTTATCGTGTCATATCGTCTCATGAACATGATAATATCGATACCATGATATTGATAATACCACTAAATCCCTACTTTTTTCATCTTTGAAACAAAAATAATGATATTACTACCTGAGATATTTCTGTCCCTTTTCTTAAAGTCACCAGAAAAGTAAAAGTAATCCATATAAATTGAGCACTTTAGTCCAAGTCTTCTGAAGAGTCTCTATCGCTTTATATGATGTTGGTTTGGAATGACTTGAGGCTAAGTAGGTGACAAAATTGTTATTTTTGGGTGAATTATCCTGTGTGATATTTGCCATTTGCTCTTGTAAATGTTTTCTTTGTGTTTTAGGATTGGAGGACTTGCATTTGGATGAGAGGATAATGCAGTTCTTGTCAATTGTCAACACCATGTTCACTAAAGTGAATCAACAGGAAAGTCCGAGGTTTCATGCCCGTCATTATTCTGTCACACCGCTGGGCACCAGATCAGGCCTCATCCAGTGGGTGGATGGAGCCACTCCACTATTTGGCCTGTACAAACGCTGGCAGCAGCGCGAGGCTGTGGTCCAAGCCCAGAAGGTGAGATTTAAAATTAGCATAGAACGCTTCTGGAAAATTATTTTTTTTACGTAACATGATTTTACAGGGTTATTGTAGTTAACTAAGACCATGAAAATTTGTTACATAATTAAATTGCCAGTTGTCATTTTTATTTGACTTGATGTAAATCGTTCAGCCCTATTGACTGGCTTCAATCTTCAGTGAAGGAAAATGCTCATTTATGTTATTATGAAGATTTGTTACATTTAAAGATGCATTTAAAAATTAAAAATTTTGACAATCTTTTACCTTTTCTTAAATATAGGCACAGGACTCCTTCCAGCAACCTCAGAATCTTCCTATGGTTCCACGGCCCAGTGAGCTCTACTACAGTAAGATAGGTCCTGCCTTAAAGGCTGTCGGGCTCAGTTTGGATGTGTCACGCCGTGACTGGCCGTTGAGTGTCATGAGAGACGTTCTCCGAGAGCTAATGGAGGCTACACCACCTAACCTCTTGGCAAAGGAGCTCTGGTGCTCCTGCACCACCCCCAATGAGTGGTGGAGCGTGACTCAGGTTAGAGGAACCACTTACAATTACAAGTCCTAACCATGAATTAGACTAAAAGCAAGTCACTGTAATTAACCAATGTTGGTTGTCTCATTTAGTCTTATGCCAGATCCACTGCTGTGATGTCAATGGTGGGATACATTATCGGATTAGGGGATCGTCATCTTGACAACGTGCTGATTGATATGACAACAGGAGAAGTGGTGCATATTGACTACAATGTCTGCTTTGAGAAGGGTGAGTGCCTGTTCATATGTGAACAATTCCAAACATACTTAATTCGCATAGACATTTAAATACTTGATTATCCTAACAGGAAAAAGCTTGAGAGTTCCAGAGAAGGTTCCTTTCCGTATGACGCACAACATCGAGACCGCTTTGGGGGTCACAGGAGTGGAGGGCATATTTAGACTATCCTGTGAACAGGTGATGATTGATTCAGTGATTTATTTAATGTTTCATTTAGAACAAGCATACAAATTTGAATTGTGTCCTTTCCTTTCAGGTGATTCAGATAATGCGACGTGGTAGAGAGACCCTCTTGACTCTTCTGGAGGCGTTTGTCTATGACCCCCTGGTGGACTGGACAGCAGGTGGAGAGGTGGGCTTTGCAGGGGCCGTGTACGGAGGAGGTGGTCAGCAAGCAGAAAACAAGCAGAGCAAGCGGGAGATGGAGCGAGACATCACACGTAGCCTCTTCTCCTCCCGTGTGGCTGAGATTAAGGTGAAAATTTTTCAAGTGCAAACACTGCATAAATGCACCTTGGCCATCTAAATGTGAGGTATATGCTGATTTCAACAAATAAATTTTCTAAAATAAAGAATATCTTAAACACTCCCGCTGTATGACATTAGTCGGGCAAAAAGGTAGCAAAACTGTCCCGATATCATCGCGGTCACATGATAACAATGAACAATAGGTCTTCTGGGCAAAAAGTGTAGTTTTTAAAAAAATTTAAACTTCTTATTCTAACATGAAAGGTCTATTAAGTTGTGTTTTGGGCCATTATGCTTTGACACAGTATCTTTCAAACTAAATAAAGCTTAATCCCTTCATCAAGTCTGTTTTCGCTGTGTGTTTCAAAGCAAAGTGCGCACTTGTTCAGGCGATCAGCTCGTGATCCGGTGTTTTCCGTGCCTCAGAACGGCTCAGTTCACTGTGAATTCTTTTATTGCATGTGCTGTGAGTTTAGCACACGTTGAAGCTGGAGTTTTCCACCCAAAAAAAATGCTCAACTGCCATTTACCTCAGAATAAAAGCATAAAAGTGCATTATGAGTTGCTAACAGCTAGCGGTTTAAATGAGTAATGTTACTGCAGTCCAAATTCAAAATATCTCTTTCAAGTGTAGAAATTAGGAAAGAAGTATATAAATTTAACCTGACTTTGTTTGCTAACCTAAATTTTCTTCTCGTTTCTCAGGTGAACTGGTTCAAGAACCGTGATGAGATGATTGGAGTTCTGCCACAGGTGGAGGAGGCAGTGGATGAGTACCTAAACCTGCAGGAGCAGCTCACACAAGTGGAGAAAGTGCAGGGCAAGCTGCTGGAGGAAATGGAGTTCCTTGAGGGAGCTGACACCAGAGCAGATCATCCCATCCACTCCCTGGAGCACAGGTCAGCAGATGAGACCACCAAAGTGTTTAGGAGGAATCATGTTCAGCTGCTCACAGTTATTGCTTGAGCATTAATCATTAGTAGATTTGCTAAGTTCTTTTTCTCCCATTGTTTTCCAGATACTCTGAGCACACTCAGTTGCAGTCCAGACAGAGGACTGTACAGGATGCCATTCAGGGGAAGTTGTCAGATCTGGATCAGTGCATCTCTCAGTATCAAGCTGCCTTCGCCAGTCTAGAGGCCACCCAGCTTGCCAGCCTCCTCCAGGAGATCAGTAGCCCTATTGATTTAGGTGCATATAATTATTTCGTTTTTAACAGAAATTTGATGAGAAGCAGAAGGACCACTTAAACTTCTAATTTGTTCTTTGTAAACTGCAGGTCCACCCAGCTATGTGCCAGCAACATCCTTCTTGCAGAATGCAGGCCAGGCACATCTGATTAGCCAGTGTGAGGCACTGGAGGCGGAGGTTAGTGCTCTGTTACAGCAGCGACGCTCTCAGCTGCGTGGCTGTCTCGAGCACCTGCACAGCTATGCCACCGTGGCCCTGCTGTACCCCCGTGCGGTGCTGCTCAGGCATAGAGTTCACACGTGGAAACAATGGATGGAGGAGCTGGTGTGTGACATGACTGTCGATCACTGCCAGACCATCTATCACCAGTAAGTGCAACTACTCACAACTACTCCAGTTCACTCCAGTCTTCAGTTTCACATGAAACCATCCTAATATGCTGATTTGATGCTGAAGGAATTCACAATTTGGAAAACACAAATGAAATACTGATATGTTGACCAGAGCTAATGTAAGTGTAGGCTTAAACCAAATGTCATACCATCCATTTTCCCCCCAAGCTCCGGATGTCAAGTAAAATCCACGCTGAGAAACTCTTTCAGTGGCTGCGACGTCATAAGTGTCAGCATGTTTACATTCTGTCAGAAAAGCTGCACAATGTGGCATTGTGTCAGTATTTAATTTTCCAAGTTGTGTTGCGGTAAAAATCACAACAGTGGCAGTAGTTTACTGAGTACGGCCACTTTATGTCATTAAAATAATGGTGCCCCCCACAGTCCAAAATATGCATAAAATGATGTGGATTTTTAAAATAACGTAAATCTTTCATGGGTTTTTACTACATATTTCAGTGAGAGACATCATTTATGTTTATTAAGCCATACAAGTTCCCTTTAATAATTGTAATCATAAAGGTTTCCTTAACTCTTCCATGTCCTTAACTCTTCCATGTCCTCTATTATGTCTCTTTTCTTTTCAGGTATGAAATGCAGTTTGCACCCCAGCCCCCTCCTGCCACATGTCAATTCCTGTCTAGCATCGAGATGGCGCTGCAGCACCACGCAGCAGAAACCAACACTCGGCTGATGCGGCAGGTAGAGCGTCTGAAGGCAGAGGGCGCCGGTGTGCCTGTTTGTGAGGAGCAGCTGCAAGAGATTGAGCGCTGCATCAAAGTCTTCCTGCACGAGGACGCCGAGCTTGGGTCCTTCAGCCTGGCCGGCATCATCGTCTCTGCCCTCTGTGCCCTCACCAGGTCTGAATCTGTGGCTTTAAAAAAAAAAAAGCTACAAGAATTGTAAAAACCTCTTAGTTTTCTGGTCCTCCATGCCCAAACTTTTATTTTCCGTGATCTTAAAGGATTAAAGGATTCAGTGTTTCTTTACTTTGCAGGCGTAACCTGGTGATGGAAGGAGCTGCGGCAAGTGCCGGAGAGCAGCTGGTGGAGCTGACGTCTCGTGATGGTGCCTGGTTCCTGGAAGAGCTCTGCAGTATGAGTGGTAACATCACATGCCTTGTGCAACTGTTGCAGCAGTGCCAGCTTCTGTCGCATGACCTGGACATCCTCAGTCTTACAGAGACTTCGCAAGTTGTCTACCTGGCCAATGGCGTCTACACCTGCCTTCAGGTGATGTTCTCAATGTTTAATGGTATTCAGTGGTTTCAATGATGTTTTCCCCCTCTCAAACATTTTTTGTTAATATTTAAAGGAACTCAACACAAACTTCCGTCAGATCATCTTCCCAGAGGCTCTGCGCTGCATGCTAAAAGGAGAAAATACATTAGAGACCATGCTAGCGGAGCTCGACACGCTGATCGATCAGTGTGCAGATGGAGTTTCGCTGCAGGGGCTCGGGGAGGTTCTGCAGGCTCACCTTCGTAACACCGCCATGGGCCTGGAGGAGGATCCAGGTGACCACTATCTGGATATCACCAGGTAACATGGACATTAGAAATATTTACTAAGAAGTGTGTAATGAAGCTGTGTCTTTGTTTTTGGATGGACTGAACTGAATTGTGTCCTTTGTTTTTTTTGGTTGTGTTTAGGGTTCTACGGGCTCAGTACTCTGAACTGATCCAGCCACGCAGCATGGAGAGCTCTGTGCAGGAAACTCCCAAAATGAGTGCCGGTCAGATGTTGTTGGTAGCTTTTGATGGCATGTTTGCACAGCTGGAGACTGCTTTTGGACTTCTGATTGATAAGGTAAAAATACTAGGAGTTTTTCTTCAAACTGTACTGTCATTTCTGTCAAAATCAAAGCATAAAAGTGTAGTATAAATTGCTGACAGCTAGCAGTTTAAGATAATGTAACTGTAGCCTGAGTTCAAAATATTTTTTTCAAGTGTACAAACTAGGAAAGAAGTATTGTAATTTCCCTACTGTAGTGTAATTGACCTTCGCTCATATTCGGAAATACGTTTTTGATCAAATTTATAAAATTTCTGACCCTGCATAGACAGCAATGCAACTGACATGTTCAAGCCCCTGAAAGGTGATAAGGCCATTGATAAAATAGTCTGACTGACACCGAAAAGAAATTGATGAATAAAGTTATTTTTGTTTTGATGACAGAATTTAATGCTCCTTTAACAGAAGAAAACACATTTTGAATGTTTTTTTTTTAATGCTATTACTGTGTATTCATATTGAGTGGGTTCCCTGAAAACAACATATTTTGTGACCACAAATAACTAAAGAGAGAGAAAAAAAGAGCATATGACTATGATCACATGCCTGAGATGTGTTTATTAGATTTAACTGGTGTCTAAATGAATCCTGTTCTCCCCTTTAGCTGAACTCTATGGATGTGCCTGCTGCCTGGAGAAAGGTGGATGTGATCCGGGAGTCCAGAGCTACGCAGGTCCATTTCTTTGATAATGTGCAGACCAGGCAGGTCTTGGAAGAGATTTTCTTCCTGAAGAGACTCCAGACCATCCGAGACTTCTTCCGTCTGTGTGGATCATTTGCACAGACGCTATCTGGTATACATCTAACAGATAATTTTTTTTTTACTTTACAGATATTTTTTCAATATTAGCAGTGACACACAAAGAAAGTAATGCAAGAATATTACATTGTTGTGCGGAATCAAGCTTTTTATTAAACACCTTTCTCATTTTTTTCTAACAGGAACATGTCCTACACCCACTGATGAGCCTACACCCTCTAATGGCCCAGTACCCATAGTGAAACCCATGTACCGAGGCTCCACAGTAGTGAGCGAGGACCAGATGATGCGGCCCATCAAAGCCTTCACGGCAGACTTTGTGAGGCAGATGCTAATGGGGCTTCCCACCCAGGCTCTGGGCCTGGCTATCTGCAGTGCTCTCAGCGCCCTCGGCATGGATCTCATCGCCCAGGTGGAGGCCAAGGACTTTGGTGCTGAGGGAAAGGTTTCTCTGGATGACCTGTGCAAGAAAGCAGTGGAGCAAGGGGTTCAAGCAGGACGGATATCCCAGCTGCTGCTCAACAGGGCCACAGTGCTGGCCAGCTCCTACGACACAGCCTGGAAAAAACTGGACCTTGAACGACGTCTAGAAGTCAGCATTGAAGCCTGTAAGGTCAGCCTGCAGAGAACTCAACTTCACATCGCCATGTTCCAGGTAAGAACCAGTGCTTCATTTACAAATAAAATATCAGTGGTTGTGACTGTGAAGGTGCAGTCACATTAGTGATATTTCACGGCCAAAAAAAAAGAAACCTTAACCCTCTGATCTCTCTTATCAGTGGCAGCATGAGGACATTCTTGGTGCTAGGACACAGCCCATGACTGTCAGTCCTCCACCCCGTTCCATCATCCTCAGCAACATGAAGAAGAAGCTCTACAAACTCAGTCAGGATGAAGCTTCTATTGGCAGTGTCCAGGTTAAGGCTGTTCCACTTTTTGCAGAACATGTCATAGTAAAATAGAAATCTATTAATTTAAATCTTGGCTTTTGTTTTTGCAGGAGAAGTTGGCAAGTCTTGAGGGAAGCATAGAGCAGAGGCTGAAGTGGGCCGGTGGCGCAAACCCTGCACTCGCCCCAGTGCTGCAGGACTTTGAGGCCACTATAGCAGAACGCCGTGCCTTGGTGATGAAGGAAAGTCAGCGAGCCAACCAGGTCACTTTTCTCTGCAGCACCATTCTCAACTTCGAAGGTCTGCGTACGCGCACCGCAGAAGCCTTGAACATGGATGCCGCGCTTTTTGAACTTGTGAAGCGATGCCAGGCCACCTGCTCCTATGCTGCCCAGTTCAGCACATCAGTTTCATCTCTGGAACTACAGCTGCTGCATAGACTGGTGAGTCTTGCTAGATTTTTTTAAGGCCCTTTTTACACTAGTGCATTTTCGGGGTTTTTAAAACAGTGTTTTTAAAAAAAAAAAAAAATGATCATAGTCTACACTGCTGTTTTCACTACGCCATTTTCTTAAAAAAATTTAGTCAAACTATTGTAAAATTATAATATCAGTGCATCTCTAAAAATCACTTTAACTACTTGTGAATTTGATAAACCATTTCACAGTATTCTGTTGTTGTCGTCTGTTTCTAATTGAAAAGCATTGGATTGTGTCTTTGCAGAGTCCTGCTATGGATCTGTCCATTGGTGGGCCTGAGTGGCTTGTGTACGCACAGAATCACCTCACGCAGGAGATGTCCAGTCAGAGAACAGTGCAGGAGGAAAGAGAGCAGCAGCTGGAGAGAGTGACCGAAACCCTTCAGCTGCTGGTGGACACCATTAAAGGCATCCTGTCCCATCACAACCGCCAACTTGCTGATGTTAAGCACCTCCTACGTGCCATGGCAAAGGTATTTAACACTCTGATGCAAAATGGTGAATGCGCTTAGTTTATTGGCCACTTCTAACTGCTGACAAGGTGGTTTTAAATGTTGTGTGTACACTAATGTAAACTGCTTTTCAATTTGGCAGGATGAGGAAAATGCCCTTGCGGAGGGAGAGGAAGTGACTTATGAGGGCAGCGTGCGTCAGTTCCTGTCAGAATACAAGGCATGGCAGGATAATGTGCAGATAGTGCTTTTCACAGTAGTGCAAGCTACAGGTCAACCACGTAGCCAAGAGCAGGTTGAGCTGCTGCAGGAGATTCCTGCCACCCTGAAGGAGCTAAAGTGTCAGAGCCAGAGGTGAGCTTTTGTGATACAGAACACTACCTATTAGTCTTCAAGTGTTGTGGTGTTGTTAAAAGTTTTTTTTTTTTTTTTTTATTCGTTAGCATCTACAATGGCTTGGTGAGCTTCGCCTCTCCTCTTGTCACTGAGAGAGGAAGTGACTGTGCAAGTCCCACTTCCACAGCCCAGACCAGCTTTGCCGCTGGTAAGTTTAAGGTCTTGCTTTGGTTCTTTTGTGGTGTTGTTTTTTACTGTAGGTGATTTGAGTTTGATCTCTCCCTCTGTCTCTCTGTTACTATAGCAGTGCGCTGTAGTGGAGTGAAGACCCAGCCTGACAGCATGTCTCAGAATGCCCGCAAAGCTCTTCCTCGAAACTTTGGGACTCCGGTGGACACTCCCCCAAGCACTCTGATGATCAACAGTAAAGGACTGGCCCCAAGCCCCAAAAGAGCCGTGCGGGATCCCAAAACTGGGAGAGGTTAGTTGTGATGCAAATGCCATTTCATAGATCAGTCAATTTAAAATTTAGAATTTTGCATATGCATATTTGACCAGTATTTTAAATGGACAGTTTGCCCAAAAAAGAAATTGTCAATAATAACTTGCCTTCATGTCCTTCCATACCTGTAAGTCCTTCGTTCATCTTCAGAACACAAATTAAGATATTTTTGATGAAACCCGGGAGCATTCTAACCCTGCATAGACAGCAAGACAACTACCACATTCAAGGCCCAGAAAGGTAGAAAGGACTTCATTAAAATAGTCCATGTGACATTAGAGGTTTAACCATAATTTAATGATGCTACAAAAATATTTTGTGCACTTTCATGACAGTCCCACAATGAATGTTTCTGCATTCCTCCAATTAAAATGTGTCGGGATACTCTTATGAATGTGTGTTGAAGACTGACAGGCAAGAATAGTTGTTGAATAAAGTAGTATTTTTGTTTGTCATAGCTTCATAAAATTATGTTTGAATCCCTGATGTCACATGGTCTATGATGTTCTTACTACCTTTCTGGGCATTGAATGTGGTAGTTGTGTTGCTGTCTATGCAGGGTCAGGAAGCTTTTGGATTTCCTCAAAAATCTTATTCTTAAATAATCTTACAGGTTTGGAACGACATGAGGATGAGTAAGAGAATAGTAAGAAAAGGCACTATTCATCAAGTTAATGCTCATACATTAAGCCATTTTTAACATGTTTTAAAATTTTAATAACCATTATGAATGATAAATACACTACTATTTTTTTTTAAAGTCTCTTATACTCACCAAGGCTAAATATATTTTAACATAGAGACTTAAATCATAATTTTTTTAATATATTGTGCCAAAGCTAAATTTTCAGCAGCCATTTCTCCAGTCTTCTGTGTCAAAGCATCCTTTATAAATCATTTTAATGTGTAAGAAACATTTATCAATGTTGAAAATGTTTATGCTTTATTTTCATAAAGGTCACGATACATTTTTTATCAGAAAAACAACTTTTATTTGCAACAGAAGTATTTTACATAATATAAATATCTATAACGTTATATATTATAAATGTTCTAAACATTTATAACAAAAATATCTACTGTCACCAAGACCCCAAACCTTTGAATAGTAGTGATAAATATTTAGATTTGTTTGACCTACAAGGGCCCACAATGTGCATTAATTTTAACTCATAGATCATGCCAATTAAAGGTATAGTTCACCCAAAAATTTAAATTGTCATTAATTACTTACCCTCATGTCGTTCCAAACCTGCAAGACCTTCGTTCATCTTTGGAACACAAATTAAGATATTTTTGATGAAGAACTTTCTGACCCTGCATAGACAGCAACGCACTGACACGTTCAAGGCCCAGAAGGATAGTAAGGACATTGTTAAAACAGTCATGTGACATCAGTATTAACCGTAATGTTGTGAAGCTATGAGAATGTCAGAATTTTCATTTTTGGGTGAACTATCCCTTTAAATGTTTGGATAATACTATCTTCTTAAGGGAAATAGTGCCTTTCAATGAAGACATCTTATGAAATGCTTTATCAACCTGAAGTTTTGCTAAGATCACTGATCAGCTGTTTTTCACTCAGCTGTGCAAGAGAGGAATTCCTACGCTGTTAGTGTGTGGAAGAGGGTGAAGGCAAAACTGGAAGGGAGAGATGTGGACCCTAACAGGAGAATGAGTGTCACTGAACAGGTGAGCATTCCTCCTTTATCTATACAACTTTACTGCTACTGCTGTGTGCATTTGTTAATGCTGTGCATTTGTCACTTCGCTCTTTAAGGTGGATTTTGTCATCAAAGAGGCGACGAACTTGGACAACCTGGCACAGTTGTACGAGGGATGGACAGCATGGGTGTGAACGGGATCCTTGTAGATCACTTTGGTCCAGCGAGGGTAGAAATCCACCAAAATCCACTGGGTCTGGGGCAATGGAGCCACAGAGCACCATGCAGGAAAGGGGGGGGGTGTAGAGACCCTCCCCCGGGCCCACACCGGATCCCCGTAGCACAGCTACACCCGGCGATCCAGCTAACACAACGAAATGGGTCTGCATCTGTCTCCCCGGGATGTGAGGGGAGCTCATCAAGATGGGGAGGCGGGGTGGGGGGGAAACAAGGCACACGCGGCTTGAACTACCCCCCCAACCAACCCCTGTATCAACAACAACAAATAAACCTCTGTCAACTATCAAAACAAATAGGATTTGCCACAGGGAAAATTTTGCAGGAGACAGTTTATCCACTCTTAGAGCAAAGGTCTGCGGTAATTAGCGAGTTTCTAGACTGCGTTTCTGCGAGAGTGGAGGGAAAGGGTGATCCGGTCTCGGAGGGATCCTCTGTTTTTTGGATGGCTCGGGGTCAGGCACGACTTGCGGCTGAGCTGTCTCCTGCTGGAGCGGGTGTGGAGGGCTGTGTGACCTGAAGGCTCAAAGGACTCCATTCGAAGCCAGAAGGCCTTTGGCAGACCTTAGAGTTCTTTCTTAACCACAAAAAAGACCTTTCCCCCATAAGTATATATAGGAATCGCTGCAAAAAAGAACTTTTTACACCTTCACCTATGTACTGCACAGATTTCACAATTAAAAGGCAAATTGCAAAGTGGCTTTGGGAACATTCACTGTCACGTGTTTCTGAATGTTTGGCACAATGAATGATGTGCTTGGAGCTGGTAAGTGCTCGGTCTGAGGTCTCTTTGATTTGATCCTTGAGTATGACCCAGGCTCGATGTGGTGAGATGTGCAAATCAGTTTCTAAATGCTTTTTTTCTTAGTATGCATCTCTGATCTTGTTTGTGTATTGTAGATTCTTTCTCCCTTTCCTTCTTTGCTATGGATTTAGTCTAGATTGCTCCTTTTTTTGACTTGCCTGTGGAAGTGTATCGTCGCTGATACATGTCCCCATTAAAGCTTGAGTTTTACTGATCTTGACCTAGTTTTACATTTTTAGTGGGAGAAATAAGTAATGGAATAGTGATGTGGTGATGGTTATTGTTGTCTCTTAATGGTTTTACTCCACTTTGTTGGTCAAATAAAACTATGATTAAACCTCTTTTGTCTTCATTAAAGCGATCATGACACATTTGGCATTCAACTATAACTGTAAACTATTCACCTTTTTCTTGCTGTAAGAGTGTGCATGGCTTCTGGTCTCATCCTCGTCCAGCTATTTTTAGCTGTACAAAACGGCTCATTTTGCTGCTTGATATTGCACATTGGTGTGTTTTACCATATATTATATTTTCTTAATTATGAGCGCACTGGTTTGTAGTGCAAACAGTTTTGCTATTTACTGCACGTTGGTATTGGGGTTTAAAGTGTGTAGCGCTGAAACTTATTGTAATTGTTAGAATATTCACAGATCAGCGAACTGATCATGCAGACTAACCCGTATGTCATAGAGACTTGAAACTTGGAAGGATGGTAGTACTCACACTGCCTACAATGTGACCAAGGCTTGACTCAATCGGCCTGACGGGGGCACTACAGTGATCAAAAGTACTCAAGTGTCTTATGTCACTGGAATTCTTGGTTTATAGCAGACAAAACAATTATCAAGTATTTTGCATTTTTTGGAAAAACATACTTTTGCAAACTAGTCCTAGGTTTTTCGCCCCATTTGGAACCAAACCAGTGCAGAAAGATTCTCTGGAGAATAATTCTCAAAAATTATCAAAAAAAAAAAACTTTTAGTAAAATGCCTATAATGGAATGAGATATTTTTGCCAAAGTCGGAAAACTTATGTAATAGCAATTTGTCCTTTCAACATGTTAATCAGTGTGCACGGTCTTGGTCCTAAGTGCCACAAGTGTCTATAAGGACATTTGCGTATCTCGAAAAGTTTGAGCACCTGTTAGACAAGGTTAACGGAGGCTGATCAGAACAAAACTGGTTGGGACTGTTCGACTAACGGCCCCCAAAGGTCTGAGAGAAATTTGAAAGGATTCGGTCACTGAGGGGGGGGGCTTTTTTCAAGGGTTTAAACGATTGTACGTCACTTTTTTTTTTTTTTTGCACGTATGCACAATATCCATATCACACGATAGAACTCCTCATTCTGGACAACTTTGCCTCTAAAACCACTGCTTTCAATCAAATTGTTTGTTAAATGATTGAGAAGGTGTCAAAAATCTACTTTTGCGAACTAGGGTTTTTGCTTAATCTGGAAAAAAAAAACACTGAGCACGAGACCGGTTCTAAACAAGCATGCAAAGTTTTAAGGAGATGGGACCAAAGCTGGTGCTACAACAGTCATGACCGTTAAAAAAAACATAATATTGCTATGGTTAATTACCTAAATTTGCAAAAAATCTTTTTGAAATCATTGTTTTGGGTGGTTACAAGCTTGCTAATAATGTCTTTTCTCATATGTTTAAATGCCTTAAAGCGATTAAACCCGGTATTTGCTGTGTATAGCTATGTTTCTTGTTATATCACTAGAGGTTAATAAACCAAAAGTCTCACCCATAGGCTTACTTAAAGAAAAAGGTGGATATTTTATTTTAATGTAGTTAAAAACTATAAGATATTAATTTACCGAAACTAATGTTTAGTGCCATGTTGTGGCTGCATTGATCTTTCTTCTTTTGTTTTCACAAAATTGTCCACCATTACAAAAATGTACACCTGTTAAATACTATTACTTGGACCCTTTCTTTAGCATATTTTTTTTTCAATTTGTAGTTTTTAAGCTCAGCCATGTTCACAAATTTTATCTTTTCTTTCAAATTAACTTTTGGCTCTATTCCAAACTAGATAATGTCTGAGCCCATTTTTGTGCAACCCTTTTATGAATTCCACTATTTAAAGTTTACATACCTTCGTTAATTAATTGTTGGAGCAAATTCGTTTATCGTTTTAGGCCCTGTGCCATATTTGTGAACGTTTCCCCTTTGTATTGTATAATAATGAACTACATTTCCCATGAGCCCTTGTAAACCGAGTTTCGGATAAAAACATCCTGAAAATAACGGTCGGTTGACAGACTGCCGCAGTACAGGGGAGGCGCGTTCATATAATCGTCCTCTCCGAGGAACACAAATCCTGAAATACACCGAAATAAACCATGGCTGAGGGCGACAATAAAAGTGCGAATCTGTTGGTAAGTCGTCTGTTAATATTCTTTTGTACAGGCAGTTCGCCTGCTGTCGAAATGTAATGGTTATTAGTCTTTAGCAATATGCTAAGCGGATTTCTACCTCTGTCACAATCTTAAACACGTTAAATCAGTTGACAGATCACCATAAGGCTTAATCTGTCTTCTATTTTTAATATTGGTCGTGTAAATTCAGCGAATATACCTTAAACGCCATGGAAATGAACTGCGTGATAAGATATTAGCAAGCTAATTCCGTGCTAACGAAACGGATTGCGCTCTATATCTAGCGCTTTACTAAATGGTTTTATGGCTGATGGATTTGTTTGTTATATATTTAATATATTGAAGCGTTTAATAAATATTTGCTTTTGATAAATATTTGTAATTTAAGATTGCATGAACGCTGCTGGAGATAAGCTAACGTGAGACGAGTCTTTACATTCTGTGTGTTTTCGAGATTAAGTTAGTTGTAAAGCCAACAAGAACTCTGTTTGACGTTTATGCTTTAGTCTTATAAATTACACTAAAATTTTAACTACCAGTATTTTAACGTGATGTATCACCGATATAGGAAGTAACTTGGCCTGCTGGTTTGAACACAGGATTTCAGTCGCCGTTTTTAAAGCTGTTAACGACGTTCCCCTCTTTTACTTCGTATATGTAAACAACTAAATTATATATCTGATGAACTAATATGTCTTGTAGGTGTTTTCTCAACATTCCTGACATTGCAGCTGGATGTGCCCATCCCATGACTTGACGACACTACCATTGTATAGCAATTTCCGATAATGCCATGTCATGTGTCGTAAGAGAAGCCATTGTTTTGGCACTGTTACTGACTAAAAACATTTCTCTAGGCTCAAGAGACGAGTCAGCTAGAAGAGCAGCTGCAAGCATGGGGAGAGGTCATCCTGGCTGGAGATCAGGTCCTGCGTTGGGAGAAGCCGTGGTACCCGGGAGCATTAGTGGGCGCCACCACAATCCTGTTCATGTGAGTTTGCGGTTTAAGGCATCCATTAGAGCTACTTGTTGACTTCAGGCTTAATCTGTCACTTTAGTTAATAAGATAGGGTTACACGCTGAAAGCTTAAAGGATTAGTTCACTTTCATAACAACAGTTTACAGATAATGTACTCACTCCCTTGTCATCCAAGATGTTCATGTCTTTCCGCAGTCGTAAAGAAATGATGGAAGAAATGAGGAAAACATTTCAGGATTTCTCTCCATATAATGGATATTTATGGTGCCCTGAAGTTTGAACTTCCAAAATGCAGCTTAAATGCAGCTTCAAAAGGCTCTAAACGATCCCAGCCAAGGAGGAAGGGTCTTATCTATCGAAACGATCAGTTATTTTCTAAACAGACTGACAATTTATATACTTTTTAACTTCAAATGCTCGTCTTGTCTCATCTCTCTATATCGAAAAACTCTCATCTCGTTTATGTCTTCAATGTGAAAATCGTCCTACAACGCTGTTTTTACCTTTTTTTGTAAAGGGTGTTTGAGTTTTTTGTATGTTCAATTTGTAAACATGGTGTCAGTACTTTTGCAGTGATCTAAAGTGATTCTGAAGTTGGGGAAGAAAACAAGATGGGAGTTTTTCGACATACCCAACTTTTCAACTGTATTGACCTGGATCACACAGACTGTGCATGTGCTGTGCAAAGACAAGACGAGCATTTGAGGTTAAAAAGTATGTAAATTGTCAATTTGTTTTGAAAATAACTCATCGTTTCACCAGATAAGATGCTTCTTCCTCGGCTGGGCTTTTTGAAACTGCATTTTGGAAGTTTAAACTTCGGGGGGCCATACATATCCATTATACGGAGAGAAATCCTGAAATGTTTTCCTCAAAAAAAAAAAAAACAATTTCTTTACGACTCAGGAGAGAATAACATGAACATCTTGGATGACAGGGGAGTGAGTACATTTATCTGTAAATTGTTGGTTTGAAAGTGAACTAATCTTTTAAGTCCTTGAGGTATTTAATGGTTTTTACCATCAACACTTGCTTTCTCATGTCTCAGATTATATAGATTGTTGCACATTGTAAACATATGTGACCCTGGACCACAAAACCAGTCATAAGGTTAAATTTGACAAAACTGAGATTTATACATCATATGAAAGCTCAATAAATAAGCTTACTATTGATGTATGGTTTATTAGGATAGGACAATATTTGACTGAGATGCATCTATTTGAAATCTGAAATCTAAGGATGCAAAAAAATCAAAAAGACTGAGAAAATCACCTTTAAAGTTGTCCAAATTAGGTTCTTAACAATGCATATTACAAATCAAAAATTACATTTTGATATGTTTACAGTAGGAATTTTACAAAAATTCTTCATGGAAAATGAACTTTACATAATTTCTTAATGATTTTTGGCATAAAAGAAAAATCAAAAATTGACCCATGCAATGTATTTTTGGCTATTGCTACAAATATACCCCAGTGACTTAAGACTGGTTTTGTGGTCCAGGGTCACATATGCTCTTTATGCTGATTACATTGTCAAGTTTTTGCTCTGACAAATACAGCCACAGCCAAATTAAAGGAATAGTTCACCCAAAAATTGTAACCATGCACCACAAAACCAGTTTTAAGTAGTATGGGTGTATTTGTAGCAATAGATTGTATAGGTCAAAATTATAGATTTGTCTTAATGCCAAAAATCATTAGGATATTAAGTAAAGATCATGTTCCATTAAGATATTTTGTAAATTTACTACTGTAAATATATCAATGTAATATGCATTGCTATGAACTTCATTTGGACTTTTTTTTTTTTTTTTTTTAATGGCATACTCTGAGTAGTAACAAAGAATATAGAGTACCCAAGACTTGTCACTCGTATAGTTTTGAATGGGGAAAAATGCAACGCTCATTATGGCCGTGAAGCCCCGCCTTCTTAGTGAAAGAGCCAATTGTTGATTAGTAAAGTCAGTGCGTCACTGCAGCTGCCGTTAGAAGTCCCGGTTGCTATAGAAACAGTCAGCACTCTAATGGTGCGTTCACACCGGACGCGTAGTTGGACGTTTGAACATTTAAGTTTACTCGCTTCATTCGCGCGTGACATTTACTTCACAACAGACGCGAATTCGCGTCATGGGAGGGGCTTCTGCCACTCGTCAGCGGGAAAGTAGTTGTAAAATAGGTGAATTAGCTCAATTTGCCAGCTTTAGCTTGCTTGTAGTCTCAATATGTATATATATTAGGGCTGTAACGATACGCGATATGAAACCGAAATCGCGACGTTCAGATCCACGATCCTGTGTCGCGGTGTAATAAGGGAGCATCGCGACACACCCCGTGACTACCTTTCCAATCATGTGAGGCCTGCCTGCAAAAGTTGAGCTAACGTTAGTTGAAGAAGAACGTGAGGAAACATGGCAACCAACTCAGAGATTGCGGACCCTCCCTCCTCATTTAAGTCAGCAGTATGGCAACATTTCGGAGCTGCATAAAATACGGAGAAAGGCTATTAATAAAGAAAAAAAATCCAGAAAATGCGTGTAATATAGCCAGCGCAGTAAAAATACAATTATGTGTAAAATGTCATAGTAAACTGACTAGCGTGGTTTTCATGTCAGACACATTGTCCCATAAAATGACAAATAGCAAATAACACATAGTATTTTCATTACGTTTCATTTATTTTGTTTTTGTAAAGTAAAATGAGACCTTGTTGTTTGCAATATGTTTACCCCGAGCCCGCGTCGCGAACACCAGCTCGACCGCAAAACACTTTCACTATGAGAGAAAGCAGCAGCCGCTCAGAGATTCCACCGCTTGACGCGTCCCATGTGAAAGGGCTTTTAAACGGTCTTCAGACAGAGCACGAACACAAGCATGGGACCGTGTGAGCAGCGTCAGCGTGTACCGGATTGAGTACAAAGAGCAAATGCCTGTGCATGTCACCCACACTGCACCTGACAGATAAATATTATTCCACCGTTACGTCAGTTTTAGCGGTTCACCCGTCGGGTAGGACTCTGTTTCGCACACACATAGAATCTTGCATCGCTAGCAGGTTTAAAGAATTTGACATCTTGACAATTTTATCAGTCATTTTAAATTAAGAAAAAAAAATTCAGTGACAGACAGACCTTATCAGTTGTTAATTTTAATACAGAAGGTTTTTATTAAACCTTAAAATGTGACCTTGTATGTAAAGCTGATTGAAATTGAAATTGTTTTTTTTTTTTTTTTTTTTAATAAATCTGTTTGATTTTCAGTTTCATGTTTTAATTTTTGTTCAAAATATCATAAGTATCGTATCGTGAACCCAATATCGGGATACGTACCGTATTGTGACCTAGGCATATCGTTACACCCCTAATATATGTAGGTCAAATTGAGTAAAGAGCGTTTTTTAAAACTTACCAGATTGTCCGACCCCTTCACTCACTTTCTTCCTAGCAAGATCCTTTTTATTCCTGTTTCTATAAAAGTACAAAGATGTATCGTACAGCTCAGAGTAACCACAGACAGCAACGGTGATTTTGTCCTCCATTGTTGTTTCGGATTTCTGCCTCCGTCACTACTAGAGCAAGCTCCTGATTGGTTAACGCGGCGCGGATTTTCGCCAAAGTTCAGATTTTTGAACTTCGCTTCGCTTCATTCGCACTATTCACGCGTTTCGCGCCGCCTCATTCGCGCGTTTCGCGCCGCAGGATGGCTATTCGCGTCTTTGCATTGACTTAACATGTAATTCACTCGCGCTTGCCGCTTCATTCGCGTCCGGTGTGAACGCACCTTTACACTTGCGCTCAGTACTGCACATGCGCACTGGCTCATTGAGCCGGAAAAATAAGCGTTTTTTTTTTTGTTTGTTTTTTACGCTATTGGAGCACAAGGAACCACATTTATAAGGCAGTTCTTGTTGGATTTCTTTGGTGATTTAAAATATGAACTTTAATTGTAAGCTTGGTGAACAGTTTTGGAGAATTTGATGTTTCCCCATTCAAAGAGATAAGAGCTGCACTTGCATTCCCGAGAGGCATTTCAAAGATGGCCGCAGAATGACATGACTTGCCTTAAAGGGACTTTGGTAGTAATAACCTTGCAACTGTTAAAAAAGTATGGATTATATAGTATGAATGTTGTTGTTCTCATTCAGATTTACTACATTTGTCATGTGACACACATCATGGGATGTAGCATCATTGAGTAGTAAAGCATTCATTGGATGTGCACTTTAGAATCTTAACAGCAGTAGAAAGTAGGTATGGCATCGTGATACTCTTTGGAATCGATTCTGAGCTTCGATTTTAACTAGTGTTTCTTTCGGCAAGGAAAATTATGACTAAATATCGTCGTCAACAAACCTTTATCACGTGACGAAAACGAGACGAGACGAAACGAAAATGCTGGTCATGTGACGATTATAATTAAATATTTAATGCAATATCGTTGACGAATAAAAACGAGACTAAATGTGGTTTACAAAATAAAAACGATGCTAAAATGTCTCTTCATTTTTGTTGACGAAAACGAAACGAAATGTTATAACGTTAGATTGATGTGCGCATGCCCAGTCACACTCGCGGAATTATCTAGAAGACGACTACAAACGAAGTTAAGTCTGACACAGATAAACGGACCGATGGCCGGCCAGCTGGGGTTCGTCTTTGGGAGAAAAAGAAGAAACGACATTTCTTCGAAGCGTTCCCCTCAACTCTTATTGTAAAAAGGTTCATTATTCAAAGCTTTTCAACACGTTGTACACTAATGACATCTTGTGGTCAAAGGTGGAAAAAGTTTCTTTTGCGTCCCAGATGCCCAAGCGATTTTTGGACAGTTGCATAAAATAGATCAATTTGTGCTACGAAAACCATAAGAAATATTTTACTTACACAAGGTATAAATTAATTAATCTATTAATAAACTTATAAAAATATAAGCGTGATTCGTGTTGGCATAGATGCTCAAAGTAAATTAAGAATATTGTTAAGCCTGACTAATATTATTATTAATTAGAAGTGCTTGTGAAGCGGGGATTACTACAAAATGAACATGCACAAAACTACACATGTACATTTATTCGTTATGATTTATTCTTAAAAAGTGAATGACACTTGAAACCTGCGCAAGGGGCTTGTTATTTGATTTTTGTTGTAAATTCAAATTAGAGCATCTTCCATGTCTGGAATGGATGTATTCTTGAGCCTATAAGGTAACAATAATGTAATAAGATAACCTTGTTTGAAATGGGTTTGGCTAAATGAAAACTTTGGTTTCGTCTATACTACTAGGTACTTATACTATATTGACTGGGTTAAATAAATTTGCATTACTAAAAAGAGACTAAAATACAATTTTTATTGACTAAAACTAGACTAAATGTAATCAGTTTTCGTCGACTAAAATAAGACTAAAATGCTCAGACTTTTAGTTGACTAAAACTTGACTAGACTAAAAAGAGTATGAATGTGACTAAAACTAATAAAAACTAAAATGACAGCTTCACACAAAGACTAGACTAAAACTAAAATTAAAAACGGCCAGCCAAAAACAACACTAATTTTAACAGCAGATGGCTCTCTAATCCAGTTTTTATCTGCACACTCAAACACTCACAAAGAAGAGTGCAGAAGAGCACTTGTATGTTCAGTCATGTAAGTCATGTAATTTCACCTCGGATCAGAATGCTTTTATGACATGAGATTAATGTAAACGCAGCCCACTGTGAATACCCTTGTAATGCGCTTCAACCTTTTATGAATGGTGTATGTGTTAGGGATGCACCGATCCTTATCGGCCGATCATTCTTGCGCGTTTTGTCAGTAAAACCGGTTCTGTAATCAGCGGTAAATGCCATCAGGTGCGTGATTTCACGTTGAGCCGTATATACTACACACAGCCGTTGTTTACCGAGGAGCTGCGCAAATCAATGTTCATTATCAGTGTGAATGTGCGCAGCTCGTCAGTGAACAACGGCTGTGTGTAGTATATACGGCTCAACGTGAAATCACGCACCTGATGGCATTTACTGCTGATTACAGAACCGGCTTTACTGACAAAACACGCAAGTGATCGGCCGATAGGGATCGGTGCATCCCTAGTATGTGTGGATGTAAGGATTTGGAAACAAGCAGAGCACACCTGTTTCTAAAGCAAGCACTGCCATGTGCTGTTCAAAAACTAAGCTGATGTGTTTGGAAAAATCTCAGAATCGATGCTGAATTATTTCTTTATTTGCGTTGTAACGATTTATCATCCCATCCCTTGTAGCAAGTTTTTGCCTACTTTTTTTTGAATACTGTAAATTTGAACATAGTAGTTTCTTCCTACAGTACAGTAGGAAAGTGTGTGATTTTTAGATGCAGCCAGTCGCTTTTTTTTTCTTTGCTGAATGTATCTGTTTTTGAATGAATCACTTGATTAAATAATTCAATGACTCGCTCAAAGACAGTCTCTTATTTTGTTACTAAATGAAGATGTTTTTAAACGGATCAGTTTACTCAGTGATTCAATGACTCGCTCTTACTTGTCACTGTGATTTGTCACTTGTTGCCACTTACTGTCTTAAAGGATTAGTTCACTCCGGAATTAAAATTTCCTAATAATTTACTCACCCTATGTCATCCAAGATGTTTATGTCTCTTTCTTTCTTCAGTCGAAAAGAAATTAAGGTTTTTAATAAAAAACATTCAAGGATTTTTCTCCAAATAGTGGAATTCATTATGGATCAGCAGGTTCAGGGTAAAACTTGCTGTTTTAATGCAGTTTTAAAGGGCTCTACACAGTCCTTGCAGAGGATAAAGGGTCTCATCTAGCAAAACAATTGGTCATTTTCTATAAAAAAAATAAATGAATAAATAAACCTATGCTTTTTACCACAAATGCTTGTCACGCACTAGTTCTGCGTCATTGACTGCATGCATTACAAAGTCACGTTGGAAAGGTCACATGTGATCTAGATGGAAGTACTGATCTAGTGTTCACAAAGTGAATGTGCAAAAAAGTTAAACACCCTTTGAAAAAAAAAAATTGAAGTTGGAGGAGAAAACTTGTTTCACCCTACCCTACCTTTTTATACCGAAATACACCGATAAAGAACTAACCGTACATTTACCTTTTTATTGTTATTACGCAATGTGTGAAATGTAGACGCGCATCGCAGAGCTAGTGCAAGACAAGCATTTGTAATTAAAGTATATAATCTTGGAATTTTTTTTTTTTTTTTTTGGAAAGTGACTGATTGTTTTACTAGGTAAGACCCTTATTCCTTGGTTTGGATCATGTAGAGCCCTTTGAAGCTGCATTGAAACTGCAATTTTTACCTTCAACCATTGCCTCCCATTGAAGTCCAATATATGGAGGAAAATCCTGAAACGTTTTTCTCAAAAACCATAATTTCTTTGAAGAAAGAAAGATATAAATATCTTTGATGACATGAGGGTGAGTGAATTATCAGGAAATTTGAATTCGGGAGTGAACTAATCCTTTAACTATGTAATTTGTACAAAGAGTCACTTAAAAATATCCAGTACTAAGGGTGTGTTTACACTTGTAGTTTGGTTTATTTGGTCTGGACCAAAAAGGAAAGCGATACATTTTGGTCCTGGTCTGCTTAGTGTTCACACTTGCACTTTAAGTTGACTACACCTAATGCAGTCTGCTGGACTAAGCGCGCTTACTGTTGCGTGTATGTGATTTTATTTTCACCACCTGCAAACTCGCAAAGAAATTATAAAAGGCACTTTACCTCCTTTTTGCTTCATGTTTGTCCTCTGCTCATTTTGTTTTGGATACACCTCGCATCACGTCGCATCTTGTCATTACTTCCAGTTTTTGGTTCATTTATAAGTATTTGGTCCATGTTGCGTTCATATATCATTCGAAACTCGGAGTTAGTTTGGAAGTTGACCGAGACCCCTTTTTAGCGGTCTCAGTCCGCTTGTTTAGTGCGCACCAGGGATTGGATGGCAGTGTTCACACACATTCAAATGAACTGCACTAACAGAGCAATCATAGCAGAGTTTGTTTTAGCCTAACATGACAAGTGTAAACACACCCTAATACACAGACCAACTGTCATAATTTGCATACAGTCAAAAAAATGACATGAATGCATGAGTTTAATGTCCTCTTTCTTCATTGGCAGGCTTGTCTACTACTTGGACCCCTCTGTGCTTACTGGTCTGTCCTGCAGTGTCATGATCCTGTGCCTGGCTGATTACCTGGTGCCCACTCTTGCCCCCCGTGTCTTTGGTTCTAACAAATGGTGAGTGAAAGGAACATCAGCAAGTCCTACTTTTGACCACAGGCTCTAAAGTAACATAATCGCTTCATCTGCTTGCAAGGTCAAATAGCACCGTTCTCTTCAAAACTCAAGTGTTTATCTCTCAATCTAATAAACTTGTGAAACTTCAGATCCTCTGAGAAGACACGGTGGTATTTGCACAGCATGTATGTTCTTGCCTCTTCTGGTTTCATTTTAGTCCGTCTCCCCTGGCAACTTTCCTTGCTCTAGTTGAGGAGCTGGGGTCTCTGGTGTCTTTGAGTGACAGGTTGCAGTTGTTGCTGAGTGTCCAGTGTCAGGCACAGTGTTGGTTTGACTCAGCACATCTACACTCTGCACTGAGACATCTTGCTATGCACATCACATTCTGCAGAGCGGGTTGAGATCAGACCCTTGGCATTTATTTTAGTATCTGGCAGCTTCCTGTGGCATTAAGCTTTAAGCCTTCAATATGGTCATGTTTTATGCCCAGAAATAAAATGCAATGGCTAAGCAGAAATGGAAACAAATTTCCTCTTCGTTTATGATGCGTTTGTATTACCCATGAAGACACAAACATTAAAGCCATTGTTTGTTTTCTGAGCACTGTTTTGTTCCTGCGCAGGACCACAGAACAGCAGCAGCGTTTCCATGAGATCTGTGGCAACCTTGTGAAGACTCAGCGCCGTGTGCTCGGCTGGTGGAAACGTCTGTTTGCCCTGAAGGAAGAAAAGCCAAAAATGGTATGCTCTTTTGACGACTTGTTGAACAGCACCTTCCTTGTTTTATGTCTTACAATTCACTAGTGACTCATAAGCATTTCACACTGAAAGCAGGCTGTCGTTTCACACCACTAAGCAGGCTTTATCACTGTTGCTCAGCAGTAAGAACAAACAAACATGAGCCTAGCCCTAGTACACAGCTCTTATACATAATTAAAGAGCACTTGTGCCCCAAAGAGAACATTTTCAAGTGTTCATAATCCTAAAATAAAATGCATGGCATAGCCTATTAGAATGCAGTTACATGCCCCTGAAATACAAGTTATGTTGATATGTTTTTTTTTTATATATTCTATGCTGCTTACCAAGCCTGCATTTATTTGATCCAAAATACAGCAAAAACAGTAATATTGTGAAACATTTTTACTATTTCAAATAAGTTTTCTATTTGAATATTATTTTAAAATATAATTAATGTAATTTATTCCTGTGATCAAAACTAAATTTTCAGCATCATTACTCCAGTCTTTACATGATCCTTCAGAAATCATTCCAATATACTGATTTGCTTTTAAAGACCATTTTTATTATTATTATTATCATCATCATCATCATCAATTTAATTTTTTTTTTTTTTCAGGATTCTTTCAATACAATTTTATCTGAAATAAAAAGCTTTTGTAACATTATACACTACTATACCATTCAAAATAAAAATGGTAATTTTACTGTTTTTGCTGTACTTTGAATCAAATAAATGGAGGTTTGGTGATCAGAAAATACTTTGAAAAAAGAAAACGTAATCTTTTGACTGGTAGTATATATCATATTATGTAGTTTAGCAATAGCACTCAAGCAAGATTATCTGCATGACTGCAAATGTGGTATTGATTTTGTACAACAGGTCAAAAAACAAAGTTAATCTTGTTTGCGAAATTGAGCAAAACATGATCAAATCTAACAAGTAGTTTTGAACAAAGCCACAGCAGAACTGTTGTTTAATGCCCATTTTCTCTTGTATGATTCTTTAGGGTCTTCATGAAATCTGTAACATACTTTTAAAATTCCTCAATGGTCATGTAAAACAACAGCCTCTTTACCTCGTCAAAAACAAAACTAAAACCGTTTCGGTGCATGGCTCTCTAAATAATGAGCTACTGCTCACCCTGCCCCTCTTCTTTTTTTCTTTTTTCTTTTTTTTTTTTTTTTTTTTTTATTCAATGGAGTGTTACCATCAAAAAACTAAAACTAATCCACTGTTCCTTCAGTGGCTCTGATGTCAGGAAGAAATGAAGACTTAAGTTCAGTTTTACATCCAACTACAAAACGCCTGCATTGCTGACAAGACATTGTTGTCGCGACAGCTGCCCCAGCGCACAGAAAATGGCAGACGGCGTACAAAAGGCTAAGGGCAGATATATGCTATTAAGAGACTGTCCGTCGGTGGTCGTGGGTGGGGCCTGAGTAGCATGAAGTCATACTGCTCAGAAAATCAAAATGGCTTGATAATTGAGACTGTTTTGGGTTTGTGGGATTACAAAAAATAACTGAATTTTTATTATTGTAGGTTGTGTCCACATACTGCTAAGACACATTTATATGCAAAGTGAATTTTGCATCTGATGTCCCCTTTAATGAATCCACATTTTCAAACAAGTCAAGCAAGCCAATGATTTAATAACCCATTCTTATAGACCAGGGATCATCAAATCTGGACCTCGAGATCCATTTTCCTGCAGAGTTTAGCTCTTACCCTAATAAAACACACCTGAGCATGCTAATCAAGGTCTTCAGGGTCATTAGAGAATAACAGGTAGGTGAGTGTGATCAGGGTTGGAGCTAAACTCTGCAGCGCATTGGACCTCCAGGGTAAGATTTGGGGAACCCTGTTATAGACGGTCACTCGCTTTACTTATGGTTGAATGATTGGCGCACTCATTAAGACAGTGATTAATAAATATTAGTTTAATGATTGGATGATTGTTCCGACCAAATAGTTTGTATATTTTTGTACCTTCTGTAGAAAACTATCTGTACTCCTTATAACACTTGTTTTACTTCTCTACAGTATTTCCTCTCTGTAATCAGCAGTCTTGTGGCTGTGGCCTGGATCGGACAGCAAGTGCATAACCTCTTCCTCACCTACCTAATTGGTATGTATGCTGTTTATCTGGGCTAAAAGTTAACCAAGTTAAGCAAACTACATGAAGAAATTTCCTGTGCTGAAAGCCTGTTGTATAAAAAACGCACAGCTCATTTCATATCTCTTACATCACAAAAGCATTTATATATATATATATATATATATATATATATATATATATATATAAAATATCTTTTTTTTTTAAATCGCAAAAAGGCTGTAAGATCTATGAATCTATGATGCACCACAGTGTGTAGAGAAGTCCCTTCATCAAAGCCTAGCTCATGCAAACAGCGACTAGGCTGGGCAACAAAGAGGTCATTGTATTTAGGTCATGGAAAGCCACGGTTTCAATCCAGAAATATGCTGCCATTTTCCCTCTCAGCACACAAGGTTTGTTAAATCTGTTTATACCAATTAGCTGAAATGTTCTGATGCAATAAGTAAAAAAAAAAAGTGTTATCCATTATGAAATGAATAGTACTTTTGGAAAAATATGAAGAGGTGAGTTGGGTTTATACTTTCACAGGGCTATTGTATTAGTGAATGTTAGGGATGTAACAATATCAAAATCTTACGGTACGATAATATCTCAATATGAAGTCCACAATACAATATTTGAGAGATTTAAACATTTGTACATTTTAAAGTTCTTCTAATTAACTTTGAGAGTTGAAAATTAAGAGCTCTAACCCATGTTCTTAACTAAGAAAACGTAAGTCAGAAAAAAGTGAAAAACCTGGACTTTAAAGGGAACTCTTTTTATTTGTGGTATACTGTCTCAGTCTAAATTACATTCACACTAGTGTTTTAGGAACCCAAACAAATTAGAATATAATAATAATAAAAAAATTTGTAGTATTGTTATTCCTATTTCTATTGTAAAACAATTGCACTATGAATATTTCATAGGTATATTCTTTTTTGCTTAAAGGAACACTCCACTTTTTTTGGAAATAGGCTCATTCTCCAACTCCCCCCGAGTTGATAAGTTGAGTTTTACCGTTTTGAAATCCATTCAGCCGTTCTCCTGTTCTGGCGATATCACTTTTAGCATAGCTTAGCATAGATCATTGAATCCTATTAGACCAATAGCATCGCGTTCAAAAAATGACCAACGAGTTTCCATATTTGTCCTACTTAAAACTTGACTCTTCTGTAGTTATATCGTGTACTAAGACCGGTGGAATTGCAAAGCTTCAATTTTCTAGGCTGATAAGATTAGGAACTACACTCCCATTCCGGCGTAATAGTCAAGGAAGTTTGCTGCCGTACAATACTTCTTGCCTAATTTCTACACTGGAAAGAGATATTTTGAATTTGGGCTGCAGTAATGTTACCCATTTAAACACTAGCTGTCAGCTAGTCATACTGCACTTTTAAGCTTTTATTTTGACAGAAAAGGCAGTAGAGCTTTTTGACGGAAAACTCCAGCTTCAGTGAAAACAGGCTTACAAAAACACATCTCACTACAAATCTAGTGAAATGCTATAATCAATTGCCACAAAAACAAAGCATAACTGGTGGATGCTTCATTCCCAAACGCACGCTAAATTACACAGCACATACATTAAACAAGTTCACTGCATTCACTGTGAACTGAGCCGTTCTGAGGGACGGAAAACACCGGATCATTAGCTGATCACCTGAACGAAGTGCGTGCTTGGCTTTGAAACGTGCAGTGAGAACAGACTTGATGAAGGAATTAAGCCATGTTGTGCTTTCGGTTTTAGTTTGTTTGACAGATACTGTGCCAAAGCATAATGGCCCAAAACACAACTTTAATGACCTTTTATGTAAGAATAAGAAGTTTAAATATATTTTAAAAACTACACTTGTTGCCCGAAAGACCATTTCATATCTTCATGTGACCATGATAATATCGCGATACTACTATATTGATAATACCGTTGAATGTCCACTCATTTGTTTTGTATCCACAGTGAGCTTCCTTCTGCTTCTGCCTGGCCTCAACCAGCATGGTATCATCACCAAGTATGCTGGCATGGTGAAGAGAGAGATCAACAAACTTATCAAACAGAAGGAGAAGAAGAATGAGTAAAAGATAAGGTTCAAGTGAAAAGTGAAATTCTGATAAATTCAAGAATTAAAACTGGTCATCTCCCCCTGTTTAACGTCAGATCTCCACAGACCAATGTAAAGCCTGAGCTGATAGTGAAAATCTAGTAAACAGCTTACATGTACGCAGATATCTCTTGAGGTTCATGTGTAATGTTTTGTTTTTAGGTTTCATTTCAAATTATACATTTGTTTTCCATCAGAAGTATTTTTTTTTTCCAACACTGAAATGCTGCATTCATTTCAGCTGTCTTACATCCATTTATATTTGCATGTCATAGTAAAAGTGTTAAGTCTGTGTAAAATATAAAGAGCGCTTAATTTCTTCTAATTCATTTTAAAATCAGTGAAGCAACTGCCGAACATTTACGTTAACTAATTAGATGCACAGAACACATCATCAGAAGTCTTGAAAGTAGCCTTTTCTTCCTCAGATGGCTTGGAATCATGCATTTCTGCACTGTTCTGAAAATTGCACTGGAAAAAACAGAACTGGAGTGTGTTTGTCCCGTACTGCTGTACTAGTGCTGTGTGGACCCCATTTACTGTCCTCTAGCTCTAGCCACTTCCCAATCCAACACCTGTTGCTGGGCTGTAAATACATGTTCATTTTCTCTCCTTGTATTTCTTTGTGTTTCTACTGGCTTGTCTTAAGTTCGTCTTCTCTCCTTGTTCTTTTAACTGTCATTTTGTGTTTGAGTGTGGTCAGCACAACAATAAACTGATTCAAAACTAGAGAACAATCTGTAAATACTTGATTTTTCTCTGAAATATTGTTAATCTTCATTGCTCAAAATTTGAAGGAATATCAGCTGTAGGTATACCACTGTGTTTGACAAATTATCCAAGGCATTTCAACAAAAACTTTTTTTTTTGTGGAAAAGTGATCGAAATTGGTGAACAGTAACCACTTTAGCATAAAAGAAGATTACAACTAAAATTTTGGAGGCATACAACTGTGAGAAATAAGTAGGCTCTTGCTTTGACTTCAGCACATCTGCAGCCACAGGACATCAGTAGTTTCTCACGCTGGTGTGATCTTGGTGCACAATTTAACTCTCTTCCATAGATTGGTAGTGGGTTTCTTAGCCATAACTTTCTCCCCAGAGATTTTCAATCTGGTTTAGATCAGGTCTCTGGCCTGGGCAATTCATTATTTCAGTGTTTTTAGCTTTGAGGAACTGCTTTACCAGTTTTGCAGTGTGACTGGAGGCATTGTATTGCAGGAAAATTGGGAAATGCTTGCAGGGAACGAACTGCACGCTGCTGAAGGAGGTGCCTGATAAACATTTGCATTCACCCTTCTATGTATCTGTATAAGAGGCCCAACTCCTGCTGTGGAAAACATCCCTCAAACCATGGCACTTCCTCCTCCACCTTTCACTGGCTTCTTTATGCGCTTGGGGTTCAGTCTTTTCTCAGTTCGACGCCAAACAAACTGTTTCCCATCGGACACAAATAAGTTAAGCTTGCTCTCAATACTAAAGTGAACTTTGGACCAGTTCTCCTTTCTCTGCACAACATGCTTCGCAAAAGTTGAGCTTAGCCTTTTGATTTTTTTTCTGCTGATGAGAGACTTGGTCACAGCAAAGTGTGTTTTCAGTTCGAATTAAACAAATTAAACGTTCCGCGACAGATACAGACCCTGTTCAGCGATGAAATTGCAAGCAATTCAAGCTGCAGTGTTGAACCGATTCCCCATTGAGAGTCTTTGCATTATCCTGTCTTCTCATGCATTTGTCTTGTGTGGATGACCAGCCTTTTTGGGGGACCGTCATCATAAAGCTTTTGGAATGACTAACTTCTCCTGCAATGGCTAAAAGTGTCAACCTTTTGGCCTTTATCTGGACAACCTTTTGTTGCAGGGTTTCGGTCACCTTGGAGCGGCCTGTCATCTTCAAATCTCAGTGAAAATTGGAGGAATGCTGCTTAAATAGATTGTCTTATAATTAAAAAAAAAAGCAGCACCAGGTGCAAAATTAACACCAATATCTGAAAGTTCTTTTTCAAGTATCTCATTTAAGTCTTTTATACTGTGCTTCAGAATACAAATAATTAATGAAATATGCTTAAAAAAAAAAAAAACAGTCCTTCTACTCCTGTTAGGATCATTTCAAATAGGACTAAGCAGATTTATATGCAGTGTTGAACTTTGTTTGACATCTAACTAGCATAATGAAATACCTCGAGTCATTTTAGTTCATTTTAATAGTGTCATGTTTAATACAAATTAAAAGGGTCACTGTGCATCTCACAACGCCGAGCTGCCCACAGAATGCTCTCCCCAGACTCTCTTCTGGCCTGTCCAGGCCCAGCTGCAGCCTTCTCCTCTCCTGTTTCCCAAAATAGCAAAATGGCTCTTTGCAAGGTCATTTATGAGAGTCACTTGCATACTGCAACACTGACATCAACTGCCTCTGTTGAACTGAGTTAGACGACATTCTTATGTGTGCATATGCAGTGGCTGAGTAGGCCTACCTGTGATAATATTATGCCTGTGCCAGGCGACTCGCTGTCCACTTGCTTCATTTGTTTGATATCTGTCAGAAGTGGTGCAGTGCACTGTTTGATATGTGGTCTGGTACAGCATGGCCTCAGCGGGGTTAGTGACCTTTTTCATCACAAAACCCTCACGGTTCTGTGTCCTGTTTTGTACCCCGACTCTGTGTAGGATGTAATGCTGACACAACATACTTAACATTAGCTATAGGTACTTTGAGTGGTTTATCAATATGTTGTTTAAATGATTCCAAAAGGATTAGTCCACTTCCAGAATTAAAATTTCTTGATAATTTACTCACCCCCAAGTCATTCAAGATGTTAATTTCTTTCTTTCTTCAGTTGTAAAGAAATTAAGTTTTTCGAGGAAAACATTGCAGGATTTTTCTCCATATAGTGGACTTCAATGGGGATCAATGAGTTTAAGGTCCAAATTGCAGTTTAAATGCAGCTTCAAAGGGCTCTACATGATCCCAGATGAGGATTAAGGGTCTTATCTAGTGAAATGATCCGTTATTTCTTAAAATAAAAATGTGTATACTTTAGAAAATGTGTATATAAATGCTCGTCTTGCACCAGCCCAACCTTGCGCATTACGTAGTCATGTTAGAAAGGGTCATGTGTGATGTAGGCGGAAGTACCAACCTAGTGTTTATAAAGCGAACGTGCAAAGAAAGTCAAACACCCTTTAAAAAAAGGTAAAACAATGTTGGACGATTTTGAAGGTGGAGAAGAAAATTAGATGTTTTTTCCCCACCCTATATTTTTGAACCGAAGTACACAAAGTGTTAACTGACCTTTTATAGCTGGTGCAAGAGGAGCGTTTATGGTTAAAAAATAAATAAAGTTGTGTTTATTTTTTTTTAAGAAAATTACCAACTGCTTTATTACATAAGACCCTTCCTTGGCTGAGATCGTGTAGAGTCCTTTGAAGCTGCACTGGAACTACAATTTGAAAGTTCGAACCACAGAAGTCCACTGTATGGAGAAAAATCCTGAAATGTTTTCCTCATAAGACTGAAGAAAGACAGACATGAACATCTTGGATGACTTGGGGGTGAGTAAATTATCAGGACATTTTCATTCTGGGCGTGTACTAAACCTTTGAAGAGTGGTTTATCAATATGTTGTTTAAACGATTCTTAAACTTTCAGTATAGGTTCAACATCGCCATCTACTGTGAGGAATAAACACTTAAGGCTTACTGGTACCAAGTCTTTCGGGCCGTGTACATCTCTGGAGTGAGTTTGTCCTTGTGATACACCGATGTTGCTGAGGTCCAGCTTTCCATCATGCTGAGAGGGATAGCATGGATCTGGGGGCAGAAAGACCAGCGCTTGACCGTCGCGTCCCCTCCCAGAAAAACTCTTTTAAGAACAGAATTGAAACGTTACTTCCTGTCATCAAAACAGTTATCTAGTTTGGTCTTATTAGCGATGACGTTTTCCAGTATAAAATGATGAAATAATATAATTATTAGTGCAATATTCTGATGACATCTTTCCAGAAGTATTTGGTTCTGTTGACTTTTGACTGCTATGTGCAACAAGGGATACACATACCTCCCACAACATTTTTCCCAGTTAAGTGACAAAGTATTCATTCATTGGAAAAAAAAAATGGCTCTTTTGAATTGCTGTTTCATCGATGCTGTTTTAATGCACCAGGGACGTCACTTTTGAAAAAAAAAAACGCAATTGTGTAATGTTAAACTGAGCGCTCACAGTGTGCTCTTACCTCTGCGTGTGTTGTAGAATAAATGGATTTTGTCTGATCGCCAAGAGTCAGTGTACTTTGATGCATTGGCCGTTTGCCCCGTACGCACGGGGTCGGTGTGCAGATGGGGTGCTCTTTGACTGAGGTCATCTGGTTATTGCCTTCACCACATCCCAGAGACACAATCTGCAGTTCTTCTCCTCAGAGATATTACGACCCTATAAAACGAATTTGAAAATCACGTATAATATATGTCCCAATCGCTTGCCGCTTTTCCACTATATCACTGGGATCCTCATCGTCATCTACTCATTTTCTGTTGATTCACAACAGGTGCTGGTAGCAACGCCAAAACAAAGGACTTTTATCTTAAAAGTACTACAAGCGTAAGAACGTATGAAAGAGGGGAGCAACAGATTTCGGTAACTTAATGTTGTGTTGTCAGATTCATTGACCCTATATCTACAGTTATTCACATAGGACCAAAGTGCTGTATATTATATAAAATAGAGAAAGTTATACATCACCTAAGTGAATTTGGGTGACATTAATGTACTACTGAATAAGTCCTGTTAATTTATGCAGTCTAAAACACAGAAATAAAATGTGTGGAAGCTGCTAAACCATATATAGTTGTGGCCAAAAGTTGAGAATTACATAAATATTGGAAATTGAAAAAAAAGAAGCTGTTTAAGCTTTTATAATAGCAATTTGCATATACTCCAGAATGTTATGAAGAGTGATCAGATGAATTGCATAGTCCTTCTTTGCCATGAAAATTAACTTAATCACGAAAAAACTTTCCACTGCATTGTTAAGAAGGCTTCAGGGCGTCCAAGAAAGTCCAGCAAGCGCCAGGATCGTCTCCTAAAGAGGATTCAGCTGCGGGATCGGAGTGCCACCAGTGCAGAGCTTGCTCAGGAATGGCAGCAGGCAGGTGTGAGCGCATCTGAACGCACAGTGAGGCCAAGACTTTTGGAAGATGGCCTGGTGTCAAGAAGGGCAGCAAAGAAGCCACTTCTCTCCAAAAAAACATCAGGGACAGATTGATCTTCTGCAAAAAAGTATGGCGAATGGACTGCTGAGGACTGGGGCAAAGTCATATTCTCCGATGAAGCATCTGGAAAAAGGCTTGTCCGGAGAAGAAAAGGTGAGCGCTACCATCAGTCCTGTGTCATGCCAACAGTAAAGCATCCTGAGACCATTCATGTGTGGGGTTGCTTCTCATCCAAGGGAGTGGGCTCACTCACAATTTTGCCCAAAAACACAGCCATGAATAAAGAATGGTACCAAAACACCCTCCAACAGCAACTTCTTCCAACAATCCAACAACAGTTTGGTGAAGAACAATGCATTTTCCAGCATGATGGAGCAGCGTGCCATAAGGCAAAAGTGATAACTAAGTGGCTCGGGGACCAAAACGTTGAAATTTTGAAATTTTGGAAACTCCCCAGATCTTAATCCCATTGAGAACTTGTGGTCAATCCTCAAGAGGCGGGTGGACAAACAAAAAGCCACTAATTCTGACAAACTCCAAGAAGTGATTATGAAAGAATGGGTTGCTATCAGTCAGGATTTGGCCCAGAAGTCGATTGAGAGCATGCCCAGTCGAATTGCAGAGGTCCTGAAAAAGAAGGGCCAACACTGCAAATACTGACTCTTTGCATAAATGTCATGTAATTGTCGATAAAAGCCTTTGAAACGTATGAAGTGCTTGTAATTATAGTTCAGTACATCACAGAAACAACTGAAACAAAGATCTAAAAGCAGTTGAGCAGCAAACTTTGTGAAAAATAATATTTGTGTCATTCTCAAAACTTTTGGCCACGACTGTAGAGAAGGACTTAGTAAGCAGGAAAGGGCGCAATATTTTGACCAAACAAGCCGTATTAATTAAGACATTAGCCTAATGTTTTACCTACATTACCAGAAATTATTAAACAATCACTAATGTTAAGATACTTGCCCTGGAAATCCTGTTTCAGTTTGGCCAAACACCACTCCTCAACATTTTTTTTGCACTCATCTCCTTAATTTGTTATAACTTTTGGCAGTCTATTGTACTCCACATGTTTTTCCCATTTCGACCGATTAGTACACTCCAAAACATGGCAATAATCAGCAAAATATGCTAGTTTTGTTTGGTTCCATGGCATTGTTCGCATTCAGTGGCGTCAATTGATGATTTCATGAACACACTGTATTCAGTGACACTGTTGTAGGCCTAAATCTGCAGCTATTCATATCAGACCAAAATGCTGTATATTAAAGCTATTCTGTGTAAAGTAGAGGAGAGTAACAGATTTTGGTTTTCTATAAAGACGTGATTTTAATGTATCTGTAGGTTAAATATATGGCAACCAATATCAGTTTTCCTAAGCACTACTACTTTTTTACACAATGTTACACTAATGCTGTCACTTGTAATCACATTCAATAGCAGATAAATGTCTTTGCTGTCATTTTTATTTCCAACCCACAAAAAAATCATATCCTAACATGTTTGACCACTTTTACTACTTTACCACAAGTTTTACAACATTTGACTGAAAATCAGTGTTTAAAGAAATCTCCAGTTACCGTATCTCCTGAACAGCTTGTCTGAGCAAAAATAAGCATGCCAACAAACACATTTGACATTAGAGACCTTGCTTAAAAGATTCAAAGAAACGATTGGATTCAATAAACAACTTTAGAATAAATTCCGATTTACTAATATTGATTTAGTTACACAACTAAAATGGCCATATTTCCTTTGATATATTCACTCACAAGTAATTGAGCTCATCTGACACAACTTTCATTCAAACTAAACATGAATGCTGCTTGCTTTGAGAACACTACTTTTTGCTATGACCGATTAGACCTTTTGATGAGGTCAAACTACTTCCACTGGAATCCACACTGAGGAAAAATGTACAGCTTCTTTTCTTTGTGACTTAATATCTGCCTCCTGAAGTGTCCTTTGTGAAAATCACTTTCCACACTGAGGGCACGTGAAAACTCTCTCTCCAGTGTGAGTTCTCATGTGATCATTATGGTTTCCTTTTTGCGCAAATGTCTTCCCACACCGAGGACACGTGGGATGGTTTCCTTCAGTGTAAATTATCATACAGTTGAGGTCAAACGTTTACACCCTCCTTTTAGAATCTGCAAAATGTTCATTATTTTACCAAAATAAGAGGGATCATACAAAAATGCATCTTATTGTTTATTTAGTACTGACCTGAATAAGATATTTCATATAAAAGATATTTACATATGATAGTTTTAAAAAAAATTACCTTATTCAAAAGTTTACACCCTCTGATTCTTAATACTGTGTTGTTACCTGAATGATCCACAGTTGTGTTTTTTTGTTTAGTGACAGTTGTTCATGACTCCATTGTTTGTCCTGAACAGTTAAACTGCCAGCTGTTCTTTAAAAAAAGCTTTGGTTTTTTTGTGCATAAACTGCATTTTTGTGTATTTGAACCCTTTCCAACAATGACTGTATGATTTTGAGATCCATCTTTTCACACTGAGAGCAACTGAGGGACTCATATGCAACAATTACAGAAGGTTGATCAAGTTGTCTTGTATCTGTGTTTCCACACAAACTCTTTCCACACTGAAGGCAGGTAAAACAGTCACAGTCTAATGTGAACTGCCCCACATTGTGCAGTTTTTTATGTGTTTCCAGGCTTCCTCAGTTGGGCGAAACTCTTCACAATATGTGACCATGGACCACAAAACCAGTCATAAGGTTAAATTTTACAAAACTAAGATGTAAACATCATATGAAAGCTCAATAAATAAGCTTTCTATTGATATATGGTTTGTTAGGATAGGATAATATTTGGCCGAGATACGTCTATTTGAAAATCTGGAATCTGAGGGTGCAAAAAAATCAAAATACTGAGAAAATCACCTTTAAAGTTGTCCAAATTAAGTTCTTAACAATGCATATTACTAATCAAAAATTACATTTTTATATGTTTACAGTAGGAATTTTACAAAAAATCTTCATAGAACATGATCTTTACTTAATTTCCTAATGATTTTTGACATAAAAGAAAAATCAACAATTTTAACCCATACAGTGTATTTTTGGCTATTGCTACAAATATACCCCAGCGACTTAAGACTGGTTTTGTGGTCCAGGGTCACATATGAGCTCTAGTATGGTCATTCTCTTGTATAGACTGTGGTGTTTTATCAAATATTCAGCACTGCAAAAGCCTTTTTTTACACCCTCATGTGTTTTCTGGTGCCTTTTAAAAGGGTCAGTCTGTACAAATCTCTTCACAAACAGAACAGACGTAAGACTTGTCTTTTGTATAAATGTCCAGGTGTTTCTTCAGATGTGACACCAAAGCAATTTTTTACTGCAATGACTGCCGTTAAATTCTGTTGCCCATTTGAAACTCTTTCCACATTGAGTCAGTGTGAATTCTCATGTGAGTTTCAGCTTGTTTTATTTACGAAAATTTTTCCACAACGGCTAATGAAAGGCTTCTCAGCACAGCGACTTAGTATGTGGCTAAAGTTTCCTTTACTTGTGAATCTCTTTCCACATTGAAGGCAGGTGAAAGGTCTTTCACTAATATTAGTTCTTGTATGTTCAGTAAAGCTTATTTTATCTGTAAAAGTGTTTCCATGTGGAGGACATGAGTAAGGCCTTTTGACTTCTGCTTTCTGACTGCTGCTTTGTCAAAAACGAGCAAGTCAATGATTTTCTTCCCATTTATGGAATCATGAGCTTTCTGATGCTGATGTCACTCTACCACTTCATTCAGATCTTTTCACTTTTGTTTCACTTCAATAAGGCCTAAAATGACAACATTAAAGCCCCACTAAGTAACTTTTTTTACCTTAAAATAATGTTTCTGACCTCATGTCAGTGGTTCATCAACTCATAACAGGGTGAAACGGCACTTTCGTATTCACTTTGCGACCCTCTATCAGCCATAACAGCACTATGTAAGTTTGGGTCGTCGGGTCGCGGTTTTGTAGTTCAAATGAGACTACAAATGCGACTTGCTTTACCGCAGGCTTTACAAAAGGTTTTCATACTTTTATAAAGTCATACAACGTACTCTGCCTTGTCACTGGACATCGTTATTTCCAAAGCCGGTCCTGGATAGCCTCCAAACAAATAACGTGCATGTGACACGACGGTAGGCTAAATTATTTACGACAGCGGTAATGGACAATTCCGCTTCTAACCTGTAGAGGGAGCATTGAGGGAAAAGTTACTTAGTGCTGCTTTAAAGGGATAGTTTATCCACAAATGAAAATTCTGTCATTAATTACTCACCCTCATGTTGTTCCAAACCCGTAAGACCTTCATTCATCTTCAGAACACAAATTAAAATATTTTTGTTGAAATCAGAGAGCTTTTTGACCCTTCATAGACAGCAAAGGTGCTACCACGGTCAAGGCTCAGAAACGCAGTAAAGACATCCGTTAAAATTATGAGAGTACCATGACATAGTATGTGGTGCTGCTGATTTAGAAAACGGGTGCTCTGTGCCTTGTTTACATGTAGAGCACATGGTGCACTCATAATGCCACTAGGGTGATGCGGAGGATAAGAATTGCTGAATAATGTCGTTATTTTTGTTTCCTTTGTGCAAAAAAAAGTATTCTTGTAGCTTTGTAAAATTACAGTTGAACCACTGATGTCACATGGACTATTTTATTGTTGTCCTTACTGCCTTTCTGGGCCTTGAACATGTCAGTTGTGTTGCTGTCTATGCTGGGTCAGAAAGCTCTCAGAATTCATTAAAAATATCTTGTGTTCTGAAGATGAACGAAGGTTTTACAGGTTTGAAACAACATTAGGGTGAGTAATTAATGATTTTCATTTTTGGGTGAACTATCCCTTTAATATAAAAACCAACTGGGATAACTGAAACAAAATAAAATCAAACTGAACCCCAGTAGAGATTATTTAGATGCATTTTGAAGTCATTTATTTTCTAATTTTCTAATCAGTTTCTATGATTTTATACATACAGCCACTATATGGTGAACTTTCTACCAATATAGTCAACAAAGCAAAATTAGGAATGGACCTGCTTGTTCCTCTTTTTTTTTCTTTTAGAGTTTGTATAAAACACACTATCCCATGATATAATGTGGGATTTGACCAGACTCAGAAGTAAAGTCCTCTTCTGTGTAAAACCCCTGGCAAAAAAATTATGGAATCACTACACTTACAAGCTGTTCACCCAATTTTTTTTACTTTATAACAAATTAACCAATCACAGACACTATTTTTGTTTAATTATTCAACACACTGGTTATGTGAAACATACCTCAAACAAATGAAATTAAAATAGTTGCATTACTGGAAAATTATTTTCCATATCGAGTAGAGGAAAAAAAATTATAGAATCATTTAAAGTGGAGGAAAAACATAATGAAGTCAGCTTGTAATTTGTATTTCTAAAACAAATATCTAAACATATCTAAAATGCAAATTAGTCAGCTGTTGAAATTGGCTAATTGTAAGGAAACGTCCTCTATGAGAAAGCTGTCAGTTGAAATGATGGAAAGGAATATAAAACTCCTTCATGATGGAAATCCATCATAAAGTGTGGCAAAAGAAGTTGGATCTTCCCAGTCAGCTGTTTCTAAAATTTGGTATGAACAAAATGGAAAAGATTATAAAAGGAAAACATACAGGAAGCTCAAGGAAGACATCAAAGCATCAAGAAAAAAAACTCAAAGCAATTTGCCTTGAAAATAGAAAATGCACAACGAAACAAATGAAGAACAAGTTGGAGGAAACAGGAGTCGTTATGTGTGATATAACTGTAAGACTGGCTGAATGAAATGAGATTTACATGTAAAAAGGGCAAATGAAAACCAGCATTGACACATAAACAAAACAAAATTAGAGTGGGCTAAAGAGAAAAGGTCATGGAGTGCGGATGACTGAATGATAGTGATATTCAGTGATGTATCACAAATCTGGAATTGACAAAGAGATGATGCTGGAACTTTTGTCCTGTGCCGTTCTAATGAAGTGTTTAAAGATGACTGCCTGAAAAAAGAAAACAATCAAATTTCCCAACTCATTTATAATATGGAGTTGCATGTCAGGTAAAAGACCAGGGGAAATGGTCAATTCGCAGGTTTACACTGAAACTTTGGACACTTTTCTCATTCGAATAGAAATGAAGTTTGGTGATGATGTTAGTATGATAATGCACCTTGCCACAGAGCAAAGAGTGTTAAAGCTTTTCATCAGGAAAGGCAACTCAACGACATGGCCAGCACACAGTCCGGATCTTAATCCGATTGAAAATGTATGGTGGATGAATTGAAAAAACTGGTCCATGGCAAGGCTCAATCTGGCAAAGCTGATCTGCCAACTGTATTCAAGAAAGTTGGAACCAGCATGATGAAAAATATTGTTTTCATTAGTAAATTCCATGCCAGAGGAGGAGAAACTACTAGTTGTGTTTTTTGGTTGATGATTCCATAATTTTTTCCTCAAAATTGTATGATTTCATAATTTTTCCTTTACTTGATATGGAAAACAATTTTCCATTAATTAAAAGAGTTTAAAATCTAATTTGATAGATCTAATTTGTTTGAGGTATATTTCACATGTTTTGTGTCATATCTGTGATTCGTTTATTTGCTATAAAGTAAAAAAAAAAATTGTGTGAACAACATCTAAGTGTGGTGATTCCATAAATGTTGCCAGGGGTTGTAGAAAAGGGACTGCAAACTTAAAAACTTAAAATATAAATAGCGCACTATCGCCACCTACTGTTAGCATTAACCAGACACGCCATACCTTTCATTCAGTTGTTTTTATTACAGTACAATGAACATTTACACATCAACACAATAAGCAATTCTGTGTAACATGCCAAAGAGTGTAAGTAATCATGTTTTGTAAATATATACATTTTTGCATTTAGTTCCAGAAAAGAGCATTAAGTAATTAAGACAAAACCATTGTGAGAGGAATAAAATCAAGATATACCAAAAGAAAGTCCAATTCAAATTGCATGTTTTATTTTTTATTTTTTGGTTTCTTACATGCTTTAGAATTAATGCAGAGTATATTCATTTCTATACATCTAGTTAGGACTTTGAATTTGTTTGATGGAATCATCAACCATGATTATATTTTTGACCAGGACAGTCATATATAATAAAATAAAATAAAAAGCACAAAACGGCTTGTTTTGTATGTATTACTCTAGGCATCAGTACAGTTTCTAAGCACATTATACCAATTCCAAACCACACTAATCTTAATAACTACTATTTATTTTGAATATTTCTCATGGGCATATAATAGTTTTTTACTTTTCAGTATGAGTTAAATCTAACTTGTCTTATTCATGTCTACTGAAGCTTTTCCTCAAGTTTGGACTCCATACTTGGATTATATTGATGTCTGTTTAAGCAATATTTTGAGTTTTGGTATGCAATAATGCATTTTATTTCCTCTTTCACTAGCATTGTAAAAGATGGGCATTGTTTGTTTGTTGTGTTGTTTGTTGAAATGTTCATAAAAAGATGCAATACAAAATAAATAAATAAAAATCTCTTTTGGTGCATTCTATCCTGCCTTATAATTATGCACACCTGAGTATAAGCCCTTTTTCACTTCCAGACCTTGTTAACAATTATACAGTGCCTTGCGAAAGTATTCATACCCTTAATTTTTTTTCACGTTTTGTTATTCTGCTGCCTGATGTTAAACTGCTTTAAGTTACTGTTTTTCCACATCAATCTACACTTCATACACCATAATAACAAAGCAAAAAACAGATTTGTCATTGACAGATTACTACACTGCATAAGTATTCACACCCTTAACTCAGTATTTAGCTGAAGGACCTGATGCTTCCCTTCACCTCTCAAGCTCTGTTCAGCTTGGATGGGAGCAGATGCACACGTTTTTAGGTTTCTTCAGAAATTATAGATTTGGTTCAATCCCAAATTGAGTCTTGCCACACTGCCGTAAAGACTAGCATATGGATAAAGGATTGGTGGAGTGTTGCAGTGTTGTTTGTCCTTCTGTAGGTTTCTCCTATCTCCACATATAATCATGGAGCTAAACTAGAGTGACCATCAGGTTTTTTTGTCACCAGCCAAAGCCCTCCTCCATCAGTCACTCAGTTTGGCCAGGAGGCCAGCTCTAGTTAGAGTCCTGGTTGTTCCAAACTTCTTCCATTCAAGGTAATGGAGACCAGATGCTTCTGTGAACCTTCAATGCAGCAGATTTTTTTTCTGAACTCTTCCCCTGATCTGTGCTCTGATGCAAACCTGTCTCTGAGCTCTACAGGCAGTTATTTTAAACTCAGGGTTTGTTTTTTTGCTCTGATATGCATGTTAGACCTTTTAAGACATGTGTGCCTTTCCAAATCATACTCATGCCTTTCCAAATCATACTCATTCAAATGAATTTGCCACAAGTTAACACCACTCAAAGTGTGGTAACATCTACAAGCGATATAAGGGTGTGAATACTTATGCAATAAAATCATTTCAGTTTTTTTGTTTTTAACAAATTTGCAAATATTTGTCATACTTTGTCATTATGGTGTATGGAGTGTAGATTGATGTGGGGGGGGGGGAAAGTAATTTAAAGCAGTTTAACATAAGGCAGCAACATAAATCATGAAAAAATGGGTATGAATACTTTCGCAAGGCACTGTATATCACTTATAAATGATTAAATACAAAATTAATAGTAGTTATTAAGATTGATGTGGTTTGGAATAGGTAAAATGTGTCTGGAAAAAATATGATCAGTATATCAACACGCCTAACAATTATGAACGTACTGTATGAGCTAAAAAAAACACTTTCGTTCCTTTTTTTGAAGAGGGATGTCATAACAGATGTTAGTAGACCGGGAAGGTTTTGAAACCAGTGGTTCATTCGTGAATTCATACAACCTTACCTGCACAGTGTGGAAATACAAAAAAGAAGACAAGCACAGTTCTAAATAGGGGAAAAGCTACATGAGGTCTATAATGTAATATTTATGTATTATAAAAAATGTACAGTGTTCTGTATTTTTTCAGTTTTATTTCTTTCCCTTAGATTTTCTTTGATAATTAAACGCACCTAAAAATGAAAATCTCGTCATCATTTACTCACCCTCATGTCGTTCCACGCCTGTGAAAGTTTCTTTCTTATGCTGAACACAAAAGAAGATATTTTAAAGAACCAAACAGTTGTTGGTCCCCACTGACTTCCATAATAGGAAAATAAATACTATGGAAGTCAATGGGCACCATCAACTGTTTGATTTCCAACATGTTCATGTTCAACATAAGAAAGAAACTCATTCAAGTTTGGAACAACATAAGGGTGAGTAAATGATGACAAAATTTTAGGTTGAACTATCCCATTAAGTACTAGATGCACCAATTCTCTGCTGCCGTTTACATTGAGTGAGAGCTTATTCACCACTAAAGGTTGTAGATGTAATTGCTTTTTTGGTAGAAACGCAATCTATGGGCATATCTGGCACTATTTGGATTTCAGCACGCTCCGAGAACACTGCTTTTCTCTGTGATAGCTTAGACCTTTTCTTGAGGTGAAGCTGTTTCCACATTGAGTGCAGGTGTACGGCTTCTCTCCAGTATGCAGTCTTACATGATCTACCAGGTTTGCTTTCTTCCCGAAACTCTTTCCGCAATATAAGCACAAGTACGGCCGTTCCCCCGTATGGACTTTTTGGTGTTTTATCAAATAGTCGGCTGTAGCAAAGGCCCTCCCGCAATCCGAGCACACATGGGTTTTCACGCCCTCATGTATTTTCTGGTGCGCTTTGAAACACAGGAGCCATAGAAAACTTTTTCCGCAAACCGAACAGACATGAGGTTTCTCGTTTTGATGAATCTTCAAGTGTCTCTTTAGGTATGACTCTAGAACAAACGTTTTACTGCAGTGTTCACAGGCAAACTCTCGTTCTCCAGAGTGAGAGTGCCGCATGTGGATTTTCAGACAGCTCGCCCATGCAAAACCCTTTCCACACTGAAGGCATTTGAAAGGTTTCTCTTCGGTGTGGATTCTCATGTGAGACGTAACGTCTCGTTTACTGATGAAGCTCTTTCCGCACTGAGGGCAGGCGAAAGGTCGCTCTCCGGTGTGGATTTTTACGTGATCCTTAAGGTGTCCTTTATTCAGGAAACTCTTTCCGCACTGAAGGCACCTGTGGAGACACTCTCCAGTGTGGATTTTGATGTGATCATTAAGGGTTCGTTTATAACTGAAACTCTTACCACATTGAGAGCAGGTGAAGGGTTTGCCTCCATCGTGACTTAGCAAGTGACACTGAAAGTGTTCGTTGCGTTTGTAACTCTTTCCACACTGAGGACAGACGAAAGGCTTCTTTCCATTGTGAATTAGTATGTGATCATTGAGGCTTCTTCTGCGTGAGAATCTTCTTCCACACTGAGGGCAAGCAAATGGCTTCTCTCCGGTGTGAGTTAACATGTGATCGTTCAGGTGGCCTCTGTGGGCACATTGCTTTCCACACAGAGAGCAGGCGAAAGGCTTTTTGACTGTTGTTTGGGCGCTGCTTCGTGAGAAATTGTTTTCAGTTTGGGAGCAAGTGAGTGATTTTTCTCCAGTGAGGACATCTTGAGCTTTCTGATGCTGATGTTTCTGATTTTCCTCTTTCACTTCCATCAGGCCTGAAATGACAACAATAAATTATTGAAAGTCAACACAAGCAGGACAAACATGAACAAAAATGAGATTTATGCAGTATTAGATTGTCTAATCAACTCTAAATGGTTACATTAATAAACCACAACAATTTAAAAAATAATCAAATATAGACACCAACCTTCGTGGTGCTCATTTTCTATTCTGCAGGTTTCTGGATCACACGTGTCCTCATTCTCCTCCTTAATAAACATCATCTTTAAAGTTGCATATTCCTGCTTTTAAGCTAATAACAAGGATAACGGTAATATGCTAGCGTTTTACTAAATTTAATCTTAATTTTGGTCTTTCTGATATGAATTTAAAAGACGTCTGATGGTAAAATCTGTGTTTTTAAATCTGTACCCATGGACATAACCTGTCATCTACTGGGTTGCGTTGTTGTCATCGTTCCTCTCGCGAGGTTAGCAAGCCATTTTTTGGCTCATTGCTGCCACTAACTGGAGTGGAGGATGGAGAGTCAAAATGAAAAGAGGAAAAAACATTATTTTTATCGTCGTTTTCTTCTGGTAGACTGCCTATCTAGTTTTTTTATCGCACTAACGTATGTTCTACAAACGTTTTATTTAAGCAATAAAATATTTGAACAGTTTTTTTTAAACAAGACAGACTTAAAAATCCATAAATAAACGTGTGAAAATCATATGTGCTCAGTTGTTTTACATTTACACTATCAGTCAAAAGTTTTTGAACAGTAAGATTTTTATCGTTTTTAAAGAAGTCTTTAATGCTCACAAAGCGTGGATTTATTTGATCCAAAATACAGCAAACGCAGTAATATTTAAAATTACTATTAAGAAACTGCTTTCTATTT